>NC_064670.1:47625676-47949009 GCF_943734685.1 Anopheles coluzzii
AAAAATTGTTCTTGCTTTCAATAGAATTCAGATCCAGCCCATAAGGCTTCAATCGTTCAAAGGAATTTTGTTAGGATAATTTGTCTAATTTCATCAGCTCATCTGAATGACCTGCAGCGTCTCCAGATTTCAAGTCATTGCACTTCGTTATTTGGGGATATATGCTAGGAAACGTTAACATTTGAGTTACGACGAATTCAAGAATAATGAATAAAGTGTGCTGGTGCCTTATGTTATAAATACTTCTATTGCACGACATGTTATTGTCCCTTTGATTTGCATTTACCTTGTGTCTTTTTGACATTAATGGTCACTTATGAGTTTGTTTCTTATTTGTTAATTTGCTAATTTGTTTATTTGATTCATCGTATTTGAATCTACGCGAATACTTAATTAATATTTAAATTGACATACTAAGTCGATCCTTACTAAATGAGACAGATCGCGAAAGACATTTAATTGCAGCGGATGAAGGAGAAGTTCATGAATAATATAAATATAAGTAACAAAATCGCAAACACATCGTCAGGATCCCTACTGTACGTCAGGAACTACTGTTGTCTAAGTCGTTTCCTAATGGTACTTGGGAAAAGTTAAAGTCGTATTGACCGTAGTTTTCTTTGATTACGCGGCACATGAAGGTTAAAGGCTCGGATTCACCAGAACGTTTTCTATACAGTGGCGGATTAAGACGAGTGGAGGCCCTAAGCGATCACACAAGTGTACGCTTGGTTGAAACTTTTAGCATCGAAATGTTCTCAACGGTACGGTAATGAATTTTTGCGTTAGTAAATGTATTTATATATATATATGAGCGTTAAAATCTATAAACGATAGCAATACAATAATTTTATATATCTAAAAGTGTCTTTGATTATCATTCGCCATCGAGATCAAATAAAACACAACTTTTCTGGCGCTAAAATCACTCTGCTTTTGAACTGTGAGTCTCAAATCAACACCGACGACTAATCAGATAACTAACATTCGCTAAATTAAGTTTACAAAATACGTTAGAAACAGCTACACAAAAACGTTCCTAATGCATTTCCAGTTTACCATTCACCCCATGCTCAATCCAGTATGAAAAGAGGATTATTTGATCAATCGATTGGTCGAAACGCCGATGAGCCGTCTGATCATGTGCATAATACAAACTTAAATAAATAAACTTTCCTTATTTTGAACGTCCCCCGTCGGCGTTTGTTTGTTTGTCCCGAGAGCAACATAATGTTGACGAGTGTTTCGCACTAACGCGCGTCTGTCCCTCGAAGGGGGATAATAGTGCAGCGTTTTCGCTCATCAAACATCAAAGCGAAAACGCACAATTGAAACCCGCGCGCTCAATGTCCGAGAACACTTACCACGGGAAACCACACCCATCCGGACACGGATCGGTTCGTAAAAAGGGAATTAAAGTGACGCCCACTAGAGAGACCGTTGCAGTCCCGAATCTCGGGTTTCCGACTCCGACCGCTCGCTCGCTCGCTCTGCACAAACACACACGGTTAAAGCATGCAACTAAAGGTGCAACTGCAACGTTACCCAGTCGACCATTAATAGTTGCATCAAACGAAAAGGGTAGCAATGGAGCTAACGAGCTACCTTGCCCCCGTCCATTGCAGCCAACACAATCCGTCCATTTTCGCGGAAACTAGCGGCAATTTAATATTTGAAATTTGAATTTAATGCTTGATTTGCGGCAGTTCGTCCGCCTGCCCTGGCCGATGTACGATGGTTGACCCGGTGTCGCTACCAAACCCAACATTTGGGGCACTTCGGAGGCATTAGGGGCTAGCTGGGAGGAGGGCTGCTCGACTATCTATTCGTGCATGGCATGATGCTTTTGAACCATCCAAGCGTGATTTGCCTTCGGTGTGCGGGTTCTCTGCGGTGAAGTTGAGTGCCGACTGTGAAATTAAATGAAATGCCGGCCAAACGGTAGCGAGCGCAGCCCGAGCGTCGCTTTACGCATATGGGCGTCCTCAATTGGAGGCCAATATTTATTTATTCATTTGTTGTTATTATTCCAGCCGAGGCCATAAATAAATGAACTTCACGCAGGACACCACCGAGTGCGCCGGGGTCATTTGATTATCCCGTCCGTGTCCCGTTTGTGTGTGTCTGTTTGCCCACGTTTCAATCGATCGCGCGTCCGGTTGCCGGGCCAACGGTTCCCGTCCAACGGCATCGCGACCACGTTGCGACCTGAGCGTGTGTGTGTGTATATGTTTATTCAACATATTTATGCTGCCGCTTCAAACGGCGCTGCCTCGGCTTCATATTTTGATGTGCCCCTCGGGCTGGCCTCTTCCCTTACCGCGTTGAATTTCTTACACTGCCGCGCGCGCAGTTTGCATATCACAACATCCTCGAACACATGGCACGGTTCGGTCTAACCCGCCGGGGATGACAGTTTGGCTTCATGTGCATACGTGTGTGTGTGTGTGTTCCTTCATTCCATTCCAATGCTTCGTTTGGTACGCTGTGCTGCTGCCGGCTGGTGCGTGTGTTTGCTCGTTTGCATAAAACTTCGCCATATCAATATTGATATTTTAATGCACATTCGTAACGAGCGCCGAGCTGCTTATGCAGTGTGTGCCGGTTACGGTGTTTCGCTTTCGAGAATATTGTGCCTTTTTTTCTCGAAAATATCGCGCGCACCAAAAACACATTTCACATTCCCAAACGAGCGCGACTGATATGGTCCGAACAAAAAGCAAAAAAGCGGAAAAACCTTTTTACAAATCACTTCTGCCCGAAAAGACATCCTTCGATATGCGAATCGATGAGTATGCAAAGATAAGCTTGTTTTGTTTTGAACCACCCCAGAAAAGGCCTTTTCTGTTGACCTTCGCTGATGGGGCATGGCACAAAATGAGACTCTCTTTTTGCTCTCTCTCTCTCTCTTCCCCTTTTCGTCTGGGTCGTTTACTTCAACGACCGATTTGTGACAAGCCGCTTTCTTGATGTTTTGCCGTTCGGCCGTCACGTCCCCGACCGTGGGATCGTGGTCGCGGACGGTCTAAGCATTCGCGCACCATTTGTTCGGTTAAACATTTGAACACATTTGTGTCCGTGGCCAAAATTATTCCTAACGATGCTCGGCACTTAGCACAATTGAAGTATCAATTCTGGCCTCGGGTTTGATGGGTTAAAGATTCCACCATTTCCGAAACGTGTCGGGATTTTATGGAACCAACATTACCTACCCCTTGCGTGCTGGTACGTGCTCGGTCGGTCGGTCGGTATGGTGCGACTTTTTATGGCCCGGGGAAAATTAAAAGCAGCACAGTATGCCGCAAAGCCGGAGGTCAGCAGTACCGATAAACTGTCGTCGACAGATTGTACCGTTCCAATCGTTTCCATCGCCAGCACCATATCGATCGCTTATCGCTCACATCTCGCACACCCACTACTGTTCCGGAGTAGTTTCTAGTCCCTCGCTCCCCTCACCCTAAGCCACACCACGTCAAAACTAATCGCAAAGTAAAGTCGACAGCTAGACGAACCGACCGGGTCCTCCGACCGTATGGAATTATAAACACAGCGCACGGAAGTATCAAAATTGAATGTCATAATCATAAAAGAAACACACAAGACCGCCTCCGACTGGCGGGCCCCGGGGCAGGAGACGACGAACGGCGCTGGTTGAAAACTTTGTGCAAACATTCCGTCAAACGAATCCATTGCAAAGGGCGGGCACTGGGGAAGTGATGGGGGAAGTGTGTTAAAGAAAGTAAAAACTCGTGTTTTCCGCAACCCCACTCCACGGTCTGGACCAAGGACCATTACCATCACCATCATCAACTTTTTGCGCCATCCATTACGGGGCATCGTGTTGTTTGCCGTGCTCTGGAGTAGTATCATCGCCTACCTCTGACCTCCATTCTTCTTGCGTCCATGCCCAAGTGACATCAAAGGGAATGGCTCATTTTATGTTTCTTATTAAAGGCACATCCTGTGCAATGGGGAATAAACGGGAGAGTTTCGACGCACAAGAAGAATGGCTAGAATAAATAACTAAGAGAAGGATGGCGGGGCTTTTGGAAATCCTCACCATCGGCCCCCTGTGAATGCAAACTACAAACGGCCCGAGAAAGAAAGCCAAACGTCTGATGTGTTTTAAATTAAAGCAAATGAGTTCTTCCTTTGTGTTGCTGTTGCTGAGCTATAAAAGCAAACGGTGGTAGAGTCCTTTCCGAAAGAATCGTTCCAAAAAAATGAAAGCCCCTCAACCCACTTGGTTGTGAACTATCGATTAGTTGAGATGCCGGGAGCAGACGATGGCTACAACGATGGCCGTCTTTCGTAACGACGGTTCGGATGGGAGTGTGAAGAATTCTAGATAGAGACCGACCAAAAGGGCATATCGGAGGGCTGTTTGCACGATTTATACCTTCAGATACAACCCCTCGGAATGGAAAAAGTTTTGCGAAAACAATTGCACGCTTCTTTGGCTTTGTATCGTGTAATGATACGGGATTAAAGTCGGTTCGCGCTGGACTGGGGGGAAGGACATTACAAAACACTTCCTTTAGGGAAACAAAAACACAACCGTTTGAGAACTGGGTGTGAAAGGATTAGATGTCAACGTGACGAGCCGTAGCATAATTAGAATCTTGCCTATCGCGTGTAGCGGCACATCAAAAGTGAGAATAGGAGTTACACACCTTCGCTTTCATCCCCGCAAGCGTCGCGATCATTTCATTAACGCACTCCCTCGCGCGCTCCGCGGCTGTACAAACATCCTTCCTGCGGCTTCTAGCTGGTTAATAGCGCAACCATTAATGTGTCCTGAGCTCTGTGTCTGGTCTGGTGGCCCTGCCGGAAAGAAGGGGTTCACTAAATTGATGAGCATTTCCTTCAAACGCGGGATTTTAAACCATCAAAAAGGGCTTCTTTTGAACGGTGCCGCGACGGAAAGTATCGTTCACTAACACTCTGCCCCCACCAGTGTGGAGAAAGATAAATCGACATCGAATGACGATACTTGGCAAGCAGAGAGCAAAGCGCTCCTTCGACGATGACATCGTGATTGCGATGGAAACCCGTTCTTCCTTTTCCTTCCCCGTTTCGTGAAGGAATTTTGCTTTTTCATCGCAAATAGAAGGAACACAAACACTCAAAAGAAGGTGGTGGGTTCTGGAAGGGACAGGAGGCATGGGCATCGGGTTTGGCGCGGCAAAGAGCACACTTAACGGGCATTATCACGGCTATTATCATTTGAACGTCGACAGTTTTGATAAATATTTATCCTTCCGATCTAGCAATTTCGGCCTTTTCCGCCTAAAGGGAGTCACCGTCGTTGTCGTCGTCGGTCCGGGTCGGGTCAGGGTGGGTGTTACCAAGGCACACTTCCCCCTTCGAATTGAATTTATTACCCCTTGGGTGCGAAGCTGAAGCACACCAATCGGAAACCCCTCTGGACGACGAGTTGGATTGAGCCGCGAGTCGTTGCTGTGTGGCAACGGAAAGTTTTCGTACTTTAGTTTCGACCCCCCGGTTTTCGTCCTGTTCCAATTGGAAGCACCACGCTCATGCTCAAACCTACAGCTACAGTACATTCACACCAACCCCAAGTGCCTGCTCGGCGAAATAAGATTATCCTTGTGAAGAAGCTGCCTCTGATTAGACGTTGCCACAGGGGCACACACGCACACGCCGAGAGGATGGTGTGAACGTGAAAAGGTTTCTACCTAGCTGTGCGCGGGTAGGTGGGTGCCGGCGAAGAGGAACACACGTGACAGGAAATGTTTTCGGCGATGGCCTCCAAGTGCCGACCGTCCGTCGCTGCGATTTGCCAACGGGAGAAACATTGACCTTTAATTAAGTGGTCATTTGTCGTGTGTCGACAAAAAAGAAGAACTCAAGGGTTGCGTGTGTTGTCATGGGGAGAGAAGAGCACCGCGCCACGTGCAGCTTGAACGCGCTTGTTGAACGGCACCAGGCAACCACGGGAGCAGGCATCCTTTCCAGCCAAATCAGAAAACTTTCCGAGTGGAACGCCCTTTCTCCAGCGTCCCGGAAGTGGCCTCAAGGATTCGAATGAAATGAAATTATAAATTTAATGCCACTGACGTGCGAGAGTCGTCCGTGGTGTAGTGTGCCTTTCGGCATCAAATCCGGTCAGCAGCAGGCAGAGCAGAGAGCCCAGAACCAGTAACATGCCGGCTCGCAACCCATTTCGTACACGGGCGGGAAGGGAGGGTGACTTCCGGTACGACGGGGCACCGGGTGCACGATAGGCCCGAGTCGGAGGTTGCTATGTCCCGGGGCCGAATAAACGGAAGGATGAAATGAATTTATGGGGACATCCAATGTTTCATAATTTAATTTGAAACACTGAAAACTGTCATAAATAATCTTGCTCTTGTTTTACCTTCCTGTGCGCGCTGAGGCTGAGCGGGAACGACTGCTCCGACTTCTTGGGGATGTTGTCTGACCAATTTTTGTCTCTCCTATCCTGTCGGGGTTTTCCGTTTTTATAACCAATTCGAATGGGCGAGAACGAATGAACGAATGAGAGAGAAAGCAGTGCGAGCAAATGGGTCATTCTTCAATGGGCGCAGGAAAAGGGGACTCCCTTTAAAATGGAAAACCTACTGGCGGAGGACCTTCGTGCTCGTGGAGAGGGCGGTTGTTGGTCCTGTCCTGTTTCCTGTTCCTGCTCTTCCCGTCCAATCACGTACCGTAGCCGGTTGGAGAGTCGGGGGAGGCTTCCACGGCGTCGACGGAAAACGTGAACAAAATGATAAATGACACGGATGAATTGGTCGGTAACGAGGAGCAAACTTCCTCGACGTCCGGGTGGCTGACTCGATTGCTGAGCCGTACAAGACACCAAACGTTCAAACCCCAGTTTTCCCACCCCATTTCCCTCTGCTTGCCGCGTGTGCCCGCAGCTGATTATTGCGTTTGGCGTTGTGCGGTGCAGAAGAAAGTGTACAATTATGTGCTCATTTTCTAAAATTGCTGGCCCTTGTTTATGATTTTTAGGGTTCTTTGTGGCCCTCGGTTTTCGGCAGATAAAAAACAGCCATTGCTAGAGGGCAGGAGGGCAATAGAGGGCAGACATTTATTCCAAAAACGGAAATAGGACAAGCGAGCGATAATTTTAGATTCACCATGAGAATAGAATGGAGATAAAAATTTACGATGCCGATTTATGGGTGGCAACGCAACGCTGCTGCTGCTGCTGAGTCGAGCGGTCAAATCAAAGCAGATGGCAATATAATCGGGGACATTCTTTGGGTAAATTGATTGATTAACCCAATCAGCGAACAAAAAGTGCTCGAAAAATACTTAAATTGGCTGTGCTGTTGGCTTTTGGACGGGTCCTTTGTATGGAAAACGCCATCAAACAGGGGCGAAACAACATTGTGCCGTAGATTATGTGTCACCGTTTGGACGAATCGAAAATAATACCAGACGAATGCATTAGTGTTCTGATGGTACTTTAGATTAATTGTGAAAGTGTATATGCTTGTTAAGTTGTATTATGACTCTTAACAAGCATATACAGTTTCACAATTAATCTGAAGTACCATCAACACACTAATGCATTCGGCTCGTATTATTTTCGATTCATCCAAACGGTCCAAATCCTGATCGTAACAAGAGAATATAACCATATATCGACGTTGTGAATTAGAATAATTATAAAGTGCTGTATGCAGCTACATGCTTTTTTTACGTTAATTTTGTAACAAGAGCTGAATGCTGATGGATTGAACAAATACTCTTTCCTGCACCATTGGCAGGCTCTTTATTATCTTTTGTTGCGAATGAATGGTTTGTTATTTTTAATTCGAAACATCAAACGAACCATGAACTTCATAAGTGAATTCGATTATTGGTAGGAACAATTCGAATCGATTACAGCTTCCCCCGCTGCCCTCCAGACTCGTGCGTCTCTCGTGACAATTTCGCCCACAATGTAGCCCCATCCATAATGGGAAAGCACAATTCGCCCTCCAGTGCATCGGCGATGGATGATTTGCAGCTGGCTACAGACTTCAATAAATAAAACTGCTTTGCCAAACAATACGTGCCGATAATATTGCGTACCGGCTGTGCCTTGCTTTAACATGCCTTGCGGCGACAGCTTCAATTTGAGCTAAGTATAAATTACCTTCCTAGCGGGGCACGCAAGGTAAAAAAACAACAGCACAAAAATAATCGAACCGTACAACCAACCCACAAACCGAAAACACAATTGTCAGGAGTGGCCAGTTGTTTGAAAGGCTTGTTTAAACTCTTGTCGTTTATTTCCATCGGCGGAACAAACAACAGCGACCCATTACGGCGCTGACCAGCACACGGCCGACTGGCCAATCGCTGAGACCCATCAATAATGTGCGAGCAATGGTTTCTCCCTCATCGATCTGCACAATTCCGTCTCAAGATGACGCTATCTTCAGCGTCTATGGCCGCGCGCCATCGGTGGGCATGGAGCGAACGAGAAAAGATAGGCGGTAATTGCCAATATGGGCAGCGAAACAATAGCCACATCATAAACACAAAGCTGACAGCGCTCGGTCCGGCTCGGCGAGCGGCGGGACCTTTTTACCAACTTTATAAAGCGTGGTGGTAAAGTAAGTAATTAATACGTGGGGGCACAATGGCTTGTCCTGCAATGTCAATCAATATAAGGCTTAAGAGCGTACCGTGATAAAGATTTGCTTTCGATTCGGGTCTCTTTCTACTGCCAGCCTGTTTATCTTGATACAGCCTGTATAGCAGCCAAGCAATATGATTACAATAACGATCTTTTGTACGATCACATGAGCATCGCGATAGCCGATGAAAATCTCCTTTAGAAACTTAACCCAAGAACTGTCATGGAAAATTATCAATATTTTTTAAACTCTGGTGTGTGGATACGAACTGTCTACTAATGAATTTGAGTGCAAAGTTATACAACTTTTGATTTCATAGTACCCCAAACAACCCAACATATTGCAGCTGTGGTACTAGGGTATAGAATCCATCGATTATCTTTAATGTCATAATCAACCACTTAAAGAGCAACCTCTTATGAAGTTATGAATTAATTGCACCACTTCCGAAGGTTACCGTTGGCCGTTGGGGAGGTTGAGCAATCTCTACCATGTTGTGGTTCCTTTGGGGCACACAACCCAACACCACGCACAACATCTAGAATGATCACAACCGCGGCCCGATCCGATCCGTAAGCGGTGCAATAAACCCATTACCATCTTGCTGCCTGCCCTGCTACTACTTACAACGGTGGGCATTTTACTGGTGCTGCAATTTCCGCGACTCAATTGTTTTGTCAACAATCGATAACCTGGTTGTTTCGTCTTTTTCCTTCTCCTGTCTGGCCCTAACAAACACACGCGGGAGCAGCTCACTTCATTCATTACCCAAAGAGGGCGACGATCGAAGGGCGGGCCGGGGCCGACGATCGAAGATTGTGTCAATGTGATGTGCGGGACGGCAATAAACCTGGACCTGCGGTAAAAATAAAACTCGTAAAAAGGCTAAATTAAATACCATCGCGGTTGTTGCTGCTGCTGCTGCTGCCGTAGACATGGCCACAGTTCTTATCTCTGAGCCTGTTCCTAAGTACGTAGGCCGAAGCGTGGAGACGACGCAAAAGCACCGCACACAACCGCTGTGGCGCCAATGGTCCTCGGCGCTCCGTCTGGTACGGGTGTGGTTTTACCAGCAGTGGGGAATGACGACCAGTGGGCCGGAGCGGTCCACGACTCGAGACAATCAGCTGATGCGCGCCCGATGAGTGATCAGCTGTTACGTTGTTGTGGTTGTTGTTGTGCCCGCGCCGATAATAATCGTAGGTCATATGAATCGCGCACCGTATGAGCGACCACGACACATTTTTCTAACGCCCCGTGGACGTCAGTGCTGCGATTTCGCACGTGAGAGAACACAGATAAGGTTGATGATGATGATGATGGTACGGTGGGTTGATGTTTGACTATCGCATGGGCCTGTCATGATGGGTCGGAGACACAGACGCGCACCAGACCGTTGCTGTTAATTAACAAGGTAAAGCGAACGAAATGGATTTGGGGTTTGGATGGCACATTGGAGGGGGGAGTGTGGAGTGCGATAAGGCGAGAAAATTTATGACCGCACAAACCGGCCGTCACGATGACCGCAACCGATTTGGCAGTGGTCCAGTGGACAAGGGACCCTTCGTGTCATACGTGCGGCGATAATACAGACGCGAGGCGTTGTAATACGTCCCCCCATGATTCACGACATGATTAAACTTTGAGATGTTTGAGATATATGGAACTCCTTTGGGGCACCGATAACCGATAGCATGATCGCTAGTTGGGAAGTTTGATACACTTCGAAATGATTTATCATTTTACGGTACACGTAACAGAGTTGTTCTATGCCCGTTGCTAAATGAAATTTTCAAAATAGTTTAATTACTAACATCGAATATTGTGTTTTACAACAGTGAAACACACTCAGGCAGTGGTCGGCAATCTTGTTAAATATATAAAAGAAATATAAAAAAATGTGTATACGGATTTTTTTAAATATAGCAGACCAGAATATTATTAGAGCCAAGGGTCTAAAATGATTTTAAATATTATTTACAGGGCCTTGTGATCTATGATCGCAGTAATGGTAACGCGGTATATAAACAGTAACGATAAACGCGCCAGGATGACTTCGATTCGCTTGTCGATCTTGCATTAGTCCTTAGCAGATAAATACATTTAAATTATGTAAAAGCACTACTGGGAAATGGCATAATTTATGGAATATTTAAATCAACAGATTCTATTGCTGATAGTCTGTTGTAATTCGCCGTCACATTATCTGTAAATTAATATTTATAGTATCATCAGTATCATTTCAATACTCACATGCACAGGTTAATTCGTAGTCGTCTGGATGCCCAGAATAAGGTTAAGGTAAATTATGTTGAGCTGAAGCTAGTTTAATGTGGCAAATGATGCTACCAGACTAGTTTCTATAAAAAAACCAAGGGACTCAAAGTATTTATAAAATAAACAAACAACAGGATGAAAGATCGATATTCTGCCATTCACATACTTTTTTTTATTAAACAAAGAACACTTTATTCTCTGTTATTATAAAAGTTTCAAAGTTATTATAAACATTGACATTATCTTAGTTATATTTTCTTTATTTATATTAATAATTTCTAGTTTGATCAGTTCATGAAACGTTGGGGTTAAATTCATACTGAAACTATCTTCATTATTTAATCGTACGATTGAACGATAAATCAAGGTATTAATATATTATTACATTTTTCAACTATACCAAAGCACTTCGAGTGAAATCAGTGGCAGAATGATGAAATTTTTATCGCTTTTTGCACAAGAGGCCTCTTGGAATGGTTTCCTTCGAACGGAATGGTTTCCTTGTGGTAAATTTATTGCGCAATAAAAGCAAAAATCACTTAAAAATCTTTTAACGTTCAAATAATAACCATCAACCATTCTCTGCCCGTCGATCGGGTCACAAAAGTGGGTACGAAACGGCACCGACGCATATATTGGTGAAAATGGTGCCGGTTGCCGTTGTAAACACAGTGCACAAACTTTGCGGAAGGTTAGCGAAGCCAATCCGACGATTACGATAGACGATCGGTGGATCGCTCATCAAACCCATGCCCAAAAGGTATGCTTAAAAAACAACGTAAAGACGATCACGCTCGTAAAACTTTCGATCCTGGAAGACGGTGTGTGGTTGGCTGGTTCGTGTGAAGACGGCGGCGCCGGTCAGTTAGAATCGACCCTTGGAACTGAGAACCGATCTTTAAATGAACACTCTCAACACACACCTTCAAGGAACCGTATCCGTTCGGCCGAAATCATGCCACGCTAAGTTCAAACGCGTTCATTATCGCACCTCGTAAGAAGGCACGATACGCTGAGGGAGATTGGCGGCTGAGCCGAGGGCTTTAAAGCATTCCCGCGCCTTGACTTCGTGCGGTGGTCGAACATTAAACGTAATTAATTTTATACTCCATAAATAAACGCGACCATCATAAATGTTGCAATCATAAAATGGAATATGCGTTTGATGTTTTCGCACTATAGTCTCAATACGCGATGCGGAACTTTGCCCTTTTCCGGGTTGGACTCAACGAATGCCAAATTTTTCTTGCAAAATGAGTGCAGTAATCATAAAATCTACTGTAAATTTAGCATTTTACTTAGCGCTAGTTCTATTCGAATGGATCAGGCAGCTTTAATATCATGATAACGATTCTATTTGACAGCTCATACCTCATTTTCTATGAATGCACCATGCTCTCGATACAAGTGCGCATGGTAAACCCATTCCATTTCTCCTCCCCCTTTCGAACGATTTCCCGGAGTGTCGGGTGGAAAAGCAATTCGAAATTTTATGTTCATTTTAAGCTGCGGCACAAATTCCCGTACACGATTCCCCTGGCGCCCACACGGCAGGAGGGGCAAGCGCATTACGTTCAATATTTTTTCCTGCTGCTGTTGCAGTTTTATAGACGTCCCCCGAACCCACTGTACACTCTTCCTGCACGGCACAGGATACGGTTCAGCATCGGTCAGCACGTTTCTGTCCATCTTTTTTAATGTTCGCAAACAAAACTAATAAAACAGTGAACCCGGCTGATGGTGCTTACCCTTAATGCCGGCTCTCCAGTCCGGGAAATTGGCGGCAAAAAGGGAGTTTACGGAACAAAAGGAGTTTAGAGCAGGAACAAGCGGCAAACGCATGGGATTCATTTTGATTAAATATTTTATTTTCATGCGTGCACAAACTCGGACACAACCCGGAACACTGCGCACTAGAGATATAGGAACGTAGGGGAAAGTTCGATGGGCATGAGGTCTGGCCCGGCAGCATAATCATCCACCGGTTGTGTCGGAACTCTGTTCTGCTCTTCCTGCCACCCTTCCAAGTGTGCAAAAAGAGTGCAAACGAGAACTCAGCATAAAATTGCAGAGCATTAAACGCAGACTCTTTTAGTGCTGTTCAATTGGATAGCTAATTTTACGCTACAATTATCATGAATTCATTACAACTATGCTTTGGACGGATGGCGCACTACAACAATCCATTACTTGTAATAAGCATGCTCGTTACTGTTTCACTGTGTGCAATCCTTTGTCATAGTTTCTGTATAGGAGGTGCAGTAATTAGAAGAGGAAAAGGATTTACGTGCATTGGTTACTGACAACGTTAATATTGAAAATAGTTGTGCTAGTATGGACCATTGGGACTTGATATCAATCTCAAATGGACTATGCCTTCTGTTCTAGGGGATTACGGGGGAATTCTCTTAATCACTAATACAGAGAATTAAACCTACGTAAAGATTTTATCCAAACTACGTTTAGAATATGAGCAACACAAACATTTGATATTTGATGGTATGCATTTTGGAGCTAATGATGTTATAAATTTTGGGGTCAGTCATGAACAACAATTACTTGTAATCAATCCACTGAAAATTGAACACAATAAGCATTTTATTGTTATTCCTGCACGAATTGTCCTGTATAAGCTGATAAAATATAATATTATAATATAAATTGTTTGTATATTTCCGTACACGTCTCAATTTATACGGTTACTACAATTCAATAAAGATGTCAGCGATAAATACTTCTTAAATTCAAGATCAGATTCAAGTAATATTCAGTGAGGAAAACATATTTCTAACCGTTTTTATAAAAGGACTTCGCAGTATGTTCTCATATTTGGGGGTTTTGCGAGACTAACCGGCCCTTTTATATGGAATTTTACAGTTGGCGGCTGAAATAATGTCAAACATACAAAACCACACGCCAAACTCAAATTTTCAGCTTAAATTTTATTAGTTTGAAAAAATGTATACAATAAAATATTCAAATAGAAAACAGGTCATCATTGTCGTAAAATTTGTTTAATAACACATGGAATAAGATTATTAAATCAACTTTAAGTTCACTCTTCTCACTGTGCGTCGGCTGTCAGTTTTCTATCGATTTTTGCCATCAACGCGGGGTGTTAGTCCGCCAGATATGAGTGGTATCCTGCGTTTGAGCATTGGTGTTCGATGCTATAATTGACGAGCACCTCGCTCTGGTGCTTTGCTTGCCTCAAAATTATACGAACGTGCATTAGCAAAATGGTTTCCGCTAAAACATCTGCACTTCGCCATGATGCGGCAAAACTGCTGGTGTTGGAATTAATAACCTTCATTGATAACAATGTATGCTGCATGCTTCAGCAACATTAATGGATGAGTAAGACACCAAACTACACACGCCAAACAGAGTATGGATGGAGCCTCTCGCGCCATTCCCGCCTTTCCTGCGCTCTCCACGAGAACCAGTGCACGCGGCTCGCATGTGTGTGACCTGTCGCAAAAGTGGGCCACCGATTTTCAGCTGCAAAGTGTAATCCAAGGTAATTTATAACAGTATACATACACACACACGGTAACCCACCCTCGCTGGGGCAGGTTCGCTGTACGTGCCCGGACAGTGTTTCAACCGCTGCTGCTGTTAGCTATCGCTGTCGGAACAATTAATTCATCAGCTCGTATGATTAAATGAACGTAAATTATATGAACCCCGTGTGTGTGCGCACACAAACGTGCCTTCATCTCTCGACGCCCCTGGGTTACCCATTACCACACCTTCCATCGCCCTCCAATTTCCACCACGTGAAGACAACTCCACCGACGCTGCCTTATACGCTGCGCACATTTTTCAAACCCACCAAGGGAAGCAGGGGTTAGGGGGAGGGACAATTTTCCATCTTTTTCCCTGCCATTTTCGACACCGTTGGCGAGAGCCGGTGTGGAATCCAAAAATCCGTCCGCTCGTCGTGCGCTGCTGGCAAAGAATGTGCAGTTTTCTGGTGTGTGCTGCGACTGTGATTGCTTTAAATTGTAATAATTCATCGCACACACCATCACCGCTCGGTGCACGATGTGAGCATTTTACCAAGGCACGTGGCCACTGCACTGCCATCATCTCACGGCAGCAGCAGCGTGCATTCGGTCCCAATTGAGGTGTCGCCTGTCGCTTTTCCACGTTGCACAGAGAGTGTGGCGCTTGAAGAGTGTAATTTTTGCCCGTACGTTTCCCTCGCACAGACCAATGCCGAGAGTTTGAGGAATTAGGTGTTGTGAAGTGTGAATGGCAACAGCGTTGCCGCACGCACGCCGAGAACTTCCTGGAGCGATAGCTTTCGTGTGTTGGTTAAACTAACATAATTAAAGCAACGGCGACAGTTGTCGAGGGATCGGTACCTAGAAATCATTCTCGAATGTTGTGCAGAACTTCAACTCAACCTTTGAATTGTGTTCATGAGGTTATTAAATCGAATTTATACGATTACGTTCGCAATATGTTCTTGGTTTATATTATATGTGCAGTACATAAACAAAAAAAATTATGTATTATCTCTTTCCATGTTTGCTATTGTATATTAGTTAGTTTCCTATATTTTATATAGGAATGTTTGCTTTGTGCTCCGAAAAAGAAATAGAAAAAAGGCATAGCTTGAATTTGAACGCTTAAAACTCCACGAGTATATGCCGGCGAAGACGCAAAACACGAAACATATTAACCCCGTGAAGATAAAATGCGTCAAAGTTCACATTCAGACTGTACTTGAAGTACATATCTGATGATAGTTCTAGTATCAGAGATTGTTTCTGTTCATGATCCCCAGATCTGCTAGCTAGTCCAAACATGAATTTACCAACTAAGGCACAATGACATCAGGAATTCTATGTCTCGACTCTCAAGTCTCAACTTGTCCTATATAAATTTTGATCCATTGATTGTTCCATTGCCTCTTTAAACGATCAATTATTAGCTCTTTTCAATCATCTTGACGCCAGCTCTTTACAGACCAATCGTTTATAAATAGCGTAGGATAGTTCTTAAGTTGCTGAAGCCTCATAAGAGGATTTAAAACAGCAGAACGACGCGAATATTTCCAATCCACTACTCCAGTGCAAAATCCTGTTTTTTGTATAATATCTGATCGCATCAAGCTAAATACATAAATGAGTAGGTAATGAAAATGTATTTTCATCTCTGTATATGTATATGTTGTTTTTAAGCACGAGATACTAAACAATAATTTTAATAGTACGTTCGTAAAGTTCTTATCTGCTTCAACAGTCCCTGGCCATTGATTGCATTGTTTGCCTATAATTTTATGCAAACTAATGTAACTTCATTTCAGTCCGATTCAATTGTTGCAGTGACGTACGACGCCACTTGAAAGTAATACATTGCACTCGGCGTACGGTTTTGCTGCCGTTTGCTCCTATTATACATCAATTTGATCTCATTTCTACGCATTGCCGGCTGATTGCGAGAAAACACTCTAACGCGCACCCCATGGCACGGTTCAGCTATGAAATCTCGAAAGTCGCGCTGTTGTGTGCACATGTTGTTTGTGTCAGCGAGAGCAACAGTAAATATGTAATTATGCTGTTAGCAGTCGCTTGCCTTTAGAGTCGCTTGCAGGCCCCTAGCGTACGCCTGCTAAGTTGTGTTTCCCTTCTCAGCCTTGCCTCGTGGAATGTGTCATTATGGGCTGCGATTGCCTACATCTTTCAATCGCGTTTGTGCACGAAGTTATGGGGAGTAGAAGACGCGCTGCATTGATGGCGATGACATTGTGGACGAGAGCAGATAAATACGACAGATAAATAGATCAAATCAGACGCAAACACTATGGTCCGGTCTGTATGGGCCGTTGAGTACACAGCTGCATCTACGATTGTGTTGTGTTTCCTCTATCGCCTTGCATGTTCTCTTCCATGTCTGGAAAAATCCTTTCCGCATACAGCCACCGAAAGATTGTCGTTATCTTGTGCGTTCTACTGTGCGGGACAAAGGCAGCAAACATTTGAGCTACTTGGCCATTGACCGAGTGTGGCGGCAGTGTGGTGCTGTAGGCAACCATTCGTCCAAATTGGCTGCTAACAATCACTATCACGTGCCCATGATGCTGATGATGTATGCATTGCCTGTCCGCTACCTGGATGGCAACTTACCGTGTTGGTACCGTTCGTGTTACTCCGGCGATGGAGCATAAAAATTCCGAATCATGTTAACGATGACAAAACGCTTTTGAGGAAGGATTTTCTCACGAAACGACATGCAACGGCATAAGCCAGTTCCTCGTCCCGCTCGATCAATATGCAGCTATGCTGTTGGATGGAGTGGTCCCACTGGTGAGAAATATTACCACCCCCTCTGCTAAGCCCCACTTGAATAACTCGCCGGAAACGAAGAGGCTTTCCACTGCATTCCTGAATGAAATAATAAATTATTACTCCGATAAGAAGTACTCACACCAACACCACCACCCACAGGCCGACGACCACTCTTCCGAATGCAATTGCAGTAGAATTTGCATACAACGAACGGAACACTCACAGGTTGTTATACAGCACAAGTGCGCTAGTAAACGCTTCACAATTTCTGCAAATTATATAGCGCTGCACAAACGGAAAGCCAAGGACGGAAGTGTCTAAGCCTACGAACACTGCCCCGCACACACCACAGTAAGGGAGAGAAATCCAATTTTATCACAGATAACGGAGTGCATAAATTAGAAAACTTTCAACAAAAGTTGCACGGCACACCACTATGTCTTCGGGCGGGTTGGACCGCCCTCTTCTCGCATCATACCAACCTCCTTGCCACACAGCGCGCTGAACAACGACGATTGATAAAAGCAAGTTTAACTTTGCGCCAAAGTTAAAACCATTTCTCACATTGTTTCTGGCTGCGTTAGGAAAGAAAATAGATGGCTGCAGCGAGGAAATATACAGTGGGCGTGATACAAATCCTGCAAACTGGAAAACAAAAAGAATCACAGTGGTGTGAAGGCATGGGGTGAGAAAAAAAGAAGTCAAGCGCCCAACGTGGGGCTCGAACCCACGACCCTGAGATTAAGAGTCTCATGCTCTACCGACTGAGCTAGCCGGGCTGTTGGTGAAGGGGTGCTAAATACCATATAAAAACTTAGCCACGCCCCGAACGCTGCTCAAACATTACGAAGACCTTATTCTGAACCGGTGAAAAAAATTCAAATTAGAAATTTGGTTGCAATTCTTATTTGGAATTTAATGAGTGAGCAATATCCAAATGCAATTTCATCTAATATTCTACATATAACTTTGCCCGAAAATACATCTGCGTGTAATTGATCATTCTCACCCCTTTATAAATCGCGCATGCAAACGCGTTTTCGATCGGGACAACGTTTCTGGTCGGTATGGAATAAGCCCTAACGCGCGTTCGTGTAACTGGCTGCAAAAACTGCCGCGAAGGAGGGGGCAAGCAAAAACCTTGAACTTGCTTTTGACCATCAACGCACACGAGTCAGCTGACGACGGGCACCCATTCGTCGAAGGTGAATGGATTACGCGTCGTCGCGGTCTTGCGCTTCTCCCGGGACCGGTCGGCGTTGGCCTACTTTAAGTTTATTGATTTTTCATCTCCGCTTCCAGTGTGCATGGGCAGTAGCATGGTCGGTCGCGCCACGTATGAACACCTCTTTCCGCGTATGCTGTCTATCATGCCAAACCGTTTCTCACACCCTCTGTTGCTATTTTGATTCTTTCTTTTTTGTTTTGTTTCAGTAACTGTCTGCTACCGCCGCTCCAACACTAGTCGACCCACACACCCTCACCATGTGGTGGAAATTCATCGTCGAGGTTACGAATGAGTACAAGATCCTGCGGGGCATGATTTCGTACTCGGCGCTCTGGCCGATCGGGTGTCTCATTCAACAGACGTTCGAGGGCAAGCGGCTGAAGAACTACGACTGGGAGCGATGCTTACGCTACAGCCTATACGGTACGTTCGTGTCCGCGCCGATGCTCTACTGCTGGATGCGATGCGCCAACATCATGTGGCCCCGGACGGACTTTCGGTCGTCGTTGGCGAAAGCGTTCACCGAGCAGGCCGCATACGACCCGTTCGCCATCGTGCTGTTCTTCTACGGCATGAGCATCCTGGAGCGCCGGTCGCAGCAACAAGCCGGTGACGAGGTACGGGACAAGTTCTTTGACACCTACAAAGTCGGGTTCTTTTACTGGCCGATGGTGCAGACGGTAAACTTTTCGCTGGTCAAACCCAAGAACCAGATCGTCGTGGCCGGGTTCTTCAGTCTCATCTGGACAACGTTTCTGGCGTACGTAAAGACGAGCAAAAAGCAGACCACCGAGTTGGCAGCAGCGATGTAGAACTGTAAAAATTCTTTCGACTTTTCCGATTGGTTACAACAGTGGTAGACTGATTTAGGTTGTTGCAATGTATCTCAAAAGAGCTACTGTAAAGTGTATCCCTCAACGATGGTGCTAATAAATAGATAGTTTGTATTTATCTACTATCTTCCAGCGTTTTACATTTTACCACTAAGGCTTTAGGTTTATGCGCAGCTATAATGTTTGATCCGGCGCTACTGCTTTGTCGATGTGGTGCAAAAGTCTTCGTTCCGGATTAGCAGCAGTTACCTGTTCGGCCAACCCATCCAGCAAGGCAGGAATTACGTGTTCCCCGATAGAAATCAACAGATCGGCAATTTTCTCCACACGTTGAATGTCGCTGATCACTGGAATGGCTGATCGCATGTCCTCTCCCGAAGCGGACAGCTCTACTTCGATGCCATCTGTCACCGTATCACGAACTGGACGAGACAGCTAAGATAGTACACAAAACATAAAATACAGATATCATTTCCTATAACAGTCACACCAGTTCACATTAACGAGACTCCCTACACTTCGTCCTGCTGTTGCGTTGAGCAAAAGCGCACAGATGAGCAATGTAGCCGAACCAATCCAACAGCGCAGATGAAACATGTTGCACTTCTATTGCTATTCCTTGGCAATGGAAAAACTTTCCATCAAAAATTCAGGCTTTTATACTAACAACGATCGGGAAACGTAAAACAGATTTGGTCAACTTATGTGCATGCGATGGATGTGCATCTAATTTGTCGCATGACAAGCTTTTAGCTGCAATTGCAGACCATTTTAATGAGCAAATAGAAGTAAAATTACACAATAGGGCTGTTTGCTCGATTACATTACAAGGTTCGAAGTTGTTCAAATTTTGCTTGTGGTGAGAAATAGTACAAAGAATGTTTGTTCTGTAATCAAATCAAACAAAATTTGAACACGTGCCGGTTTCCATGGGCTGTCATCTGTTATATGAACCAAAGATTAGTTCCGTTGTGTGACAAGTGAGGTCGCTTTTTCTCCACTCGTTTAAATAATATGCGCAACAGATGGCGCTTGCAGTACCATTTACGAAACTATGGGCTGCTGATTTTATATCAAGGTAAAAATGAACTAAATTCTATAAAATTAATTTTACCATTCAGATTAAGTTAAACAAATTGAATTAACACATCTATTTTAATAAATATGATTATTTGTTATGTTGAAAGAAAATCTGAAAATTTATTCGGTTCATTCGGTTTTTGTGAGACAAGGAGAGTAGGCTTGGGCAATTCGGTTCATTTCCATGAACGTGAACGTACTAGTTCTTTCATTCAGATGAACTGAACGTGAAACGCGATTCATTCGTTCATTTCAGTTGAAGAAAATAATTGTTTTATTGTTTTGCAAATTGTAAATTGTTTTGCATCTTGAAAATTATTAGGCAGACCAGGAAGATACGATTGGTAGGATGTTCTTTTCATGAACGCACTGGTATAACGGTTCACATTCATATTTGTATGGCGGGAATGGAAGACCTAGCGTACTAGAACGTTCTTTATTTCGACGGATAGGTTCTTTTCGTGAATGTCCGGGTCATACGGTTCACGTTCATATTTGTATGGGGAAAATGAACGACCTGGTGTACTAGGACGTTCTTCATTTCGACGTGTAGGACGTTCATTACATGGTCCTGGTATTACGGTTCACGCTCATATTTGTATGACGGGAATAACGACCTAGCGTACTAGGACGTTCTTTATTTCGACGGATAGGTCGTTCTTTTCGTGAACGTCCTGGTCATACGGTTCACGTTCATATTTGTATGGGGAAAGTGAACGACCTGGCGTACTATAACGTTCATTATTTTGGCGGCGTTCTTTAGGACGTTATTTTGGTGACCAACTCAGTGCATTATGATTTTTAAAGAATCGATGAACGTTGATTAGATGAACGTAGATCGTTCATTCTTTAGGATGAATTGAATGAATCGTACAGTTCTGGTACTTGAGGCACAACTCTAAAGGAGAGTAAGGAATTCGATAAATTTAGGCCATCAAAGGACAAATCTATTATACAAAAGGAAGGCTTGTTGTATGTACAGTTCACGCTCGGTAATTCGCACTACACTGAGTGCGGATTATAGAATAAAATTTTGATTTGTTTTTAAACTTTTTTTTTGTCTCAGCTCAAGAGTTAATTGAAATATATCATACAGTTTAGGTATGATATATTGTAGTGGTAAAATATTTCACAAAATAAATAAATAAATAAATAAATGTTGGTGTTTTACAGAGAAAGCTTATGTACCCAAAAATCCACGTTACGTGAAAGTCTCTGGAACGCATTATTTCCGCAACTCGGGGAAAGATCATATATCGAGAATCGCGTACTGCGGATAGTTGCTCTAAGGCCCGTAGCGTAACGAAAAAGATTGGAAACCGAAAAATAACGCTTGTTAGCAAAGTGGGTTCATTATACAGGTGGGCTTATCCCGAACAATTTGACAGCCGTGCTGTAGAAAAATGAAAACGAAATGACAGGAGAGGATTCGATCATTTGTTGATGTATGCGTGTGAATTCCAATGCCTGTTTTGGTTGATGTGTCGTAGTGTAGGTGAAAAACTACGTATCACAATCGAATCCCCTCCTGTCATTCGTTCGTCCAAAATGGCCTTCCCGCCAAACCTATAAGCCCACCTAGTCCCTATACCCACTTTGCTTGTTAGTGTAAACAAAAAAGTGTTTTGTTTACTTCATTTTTGACAAGGATAATAAAAATACTTGAGATCATTTTGTGTTAAATTGATATTTTGCACTGCAGAAGCATACTTACAGCAATTTCACTCGCCAATGGGTGGATTAAAATCGGTCAACCGAAAAAAGGAGTGGTAGCGGAATTTGGGGCAAGTGTGCCATACGGGGCAAGAGTGCCACCTAGCATTTTTCCTTAAAAACTTTAGTTTAATGATCAATTGTGTATACAGTTGGTTCCTTTCCAATGACTAGGTATACTGAGCCGAATTACATATAGACCAATCGATATTCCCCATTGTTTTGAACTGATTTATATTGAGTTTCAAAATTGAGCAGAATATTATAATTCATGCGAATATTATAATCCAACCAAATAAGCTCTCAAAAATCATGCGAACAATCAACCGAGAAAATATTTACACCACCGTATAGCTGAGAAAACGTGAAATTTTTTGTGGGGTTAGTTGAAAAAAACTTTCTTTTTGTCACTGAAAAATTCAATTTCAAAAAAGTTACAACTTTTGGGGCAAGTGTGCCATCTCTGTTTGGGGCAAGTGTGCCACCATCTTTCATAGGCGCGAGCTGTAAAAAATGTAAACATTGTTGTAGCGTGCTGCGGAATGGTGCGCTATTGTGAGCGGATTCCACGCCAGAAAAACAGAACAGTAAAAAAACCATATTGTGGTACAGTTGGTGGTCAAAAAGGGTTCATTGTTGACTAAATACATGTAGGAATACATACACTAGTGGTACAAACGTAATAATTTCCAATTATCTAAGAAATACGGTTATTTTAACCAGGTGGCCGTCTTGCCCCATACGAGTGGCAGTCTTGCCCCATAGCCCAAAAAACAACGTCTTTTTGGACCCTTTTTAAAACGATTAAAAAACAATTTTGTTTGCACGTTTTTCAAGCGAAACTCATTTATAAGTGAGGAAATAGATGTAAATGAGATTTAAACGAGATGGTTATGAGATTTAAATCGGCTTTTGAAAAACACGTTTTAGTGAGTTATAACTTGACATGCTTAAGGTGGCACACTTGCCCCAAGTTCCGCTACAATGTGTTATATTTCATCTGTAAATTTTTTCGTTGCGGTGGTTTTTCGGAGTGTCTGGTAGCTGTTGACACAAAGGTTAAACATTTTGTTATTTTGGAACGTATATTTTGTTGGTTGGGAATGCCGAACGAAATGTCATTTGCTAAACATAAACAAACAGCAGTTTTTGCCGGGCACAAAAACTCCTAGAGCAATAAAGTAGGTATGGCTACATAACCGGTATGCCACACTTAGGGGAAAAGCAGTTGTTCAATCGATTCATCAAATGTTTTTGTTTAAGGTACCCTTTGCCGGATTCCAAAATGGTCACACAGCGTATGTCGACGGAGGACGTGGAAGCGTTCGTCCACGAGCATCTGAAGGAGGATTTACGGATGTACGAAACGCAATTGAAGCTAATCAACGCAGAAATTATGGAGTATGTGCAGTTGAAGAACATGATCGAAACAGTCTTGGGGCAGGATCGACGCGAAGAGTTCAAGACGCTGGTCAATATCGGTGGGAACATGTTCATGAAGGCACGTGCTGAAAGCGTCGAACACATACTGGTGGACGTTGGCCTAAAGGTTTATGTAGAGTTTACGATTGAAGAAGCTTCACGGTATGTGGACGTGAAAATCAAAGTGTTAACCAAACAGGCAGACACTATTCGCGACAAAAGCATCGAAACGAGAGCCAATATTAAGCTCGCTCTGCTTGTTATAGGCGACTCACAGCGACTTCACACGATGCACGACAATCGGTGAGGTTTATTAAACGGTAAAATAAGCTGAAAGAATAAATACACAATTTACGGTTAGCTAATTACCTCACGATTCAGTTTAATTGCACAAGGAGAGCTTCAAATGGAATCGTTTCGACACAACAAACGATTGCTGTTTCTGTTGATCGCTGCACATTGGCTGTCATCCTGTGAAGGTCATTAAGATGTCAGATCGGTCCGAATGACATCACCTTCTCTTGAAGTCATCTGACAGATGATAAACAGGTTGTAAGCAAAAGGAAAATTATGTCTAGACATAGTTCGGCGTAATAATAGTTTTCTGTGGAAGATTTAGGTAATTATCTCGCTTAAAATGTGTGCAAATTGTAACGACACCCTTTAGCTTTGTTCCCTGACTTTGTTTCACGATTGAAAAAACAATCCAAGCCATTGCAACTGCCGCAACATGATGCTGATGGTAGCAATGTCCTCGCTGTTTTGTTGAAATTAGCTGTAACATGTTTTCTTTGCTTCCAGTTCGCAAAGTGAAAAATCTGCGTGAAAATCTCTTCCTATGAAAGCGGTACCGTGCTAGTTGCGGATAGGATTGGCAAACGGGTGTCCTTGATCGACCACTTAGAGGGCGGTTCCGATTGCGCACATCGGAAGCTACCCCCGCCACACAATGGATTTGGTAGACATTGACAAGGTGTTGGACGATCTTGAACTGAACGAGGACGACGGCAACAGCGTTGCGACGAGGCCAGCGGGTGAGTGTGATAGACTGTGGAAGTAAGCAGCGCATTGCGATGATCCTCTGTGTGCTTTGTTTCAGACGCCAAGGCCACAGTGAATGGCACAGCAGCGGAATCACAAACGGCAGTGGCAGCTGCTCTCGGACCGGCGACAGCTGCGCAGGAAAAGCTAAAATTTAAGGCCAACGTAGTTAATGTGTCAACCGTGTTTTCAAGTCTGAACGAGTATGTGAACGCGGGCGGAACAGAGTTGGGTGGAGCGACGAAGCATGTGAGCCTCCCGGACTCGCATGATCTGGGCATACCCAGTGAGCGGAAGCCACTCCTGACTCCTCCGTCGACCTCTTCGATTTCATCGGAAGTGAAAACATCCTCCGCTGCGGCTACGTCATCCTCTGTGCCGACTTCCCCACAGCACGTCGCGTCCACTCCGGCAACATCGCCCGATTCTTCTGCCACCTCGGTGTCCTGCTGTTCGTCACGGGTCGCTTCCTCATCGGCATCGTCTTCTGCGCATTCTTCTTCCGCGTCGTCGTCATCGTCGTCGGCGTCCAGCAGCGATGTGGAAGAGGCCGACAAGCAGCAGGAAGCCAAAGGGCATGAGCTGGCTCATGAAAAGCTTCCCGAAGAGCTATCGTCCCTGAGCGGTGATGATTACGTGCTGGACACATCGTCGATGACCACGCTGGCCACCACTAATGAGGGAGGGGCACGAAAGGGCACGACGGCTGGCGATGCACAGGATACGTCGGCGTTCTCTTACAAGAACAGCCTGTACTCGGACACGCTGAGCAATGATGTGATAAATTTGGAAGGAATCTCGTCCATCTCCTCCATTGTGGCCGTCGATCTGTCGCGAAGCGGCCAGGTGCCGCTGGTGCGCGAAACCAATGAAGTGGTGGAGGGAGCGCCAGTAGCAAAGGATGAGATAGAAACGACGGCGCAGGACGATGTGGAACGGCCGGGCAAGCCGCACGAGGGCGAAGATGCTCGTAAACCGGTGATAGGGTTCGAATCGACGATGGACGATGTGTCCGACACGGAGCTAGAGAGCTATCTGCAGGAGCTGGAGGAGTTTGATTTTCGCAGCGTGAATGTAGAATCTGCGATGCCACCGAAGCCGAACGCAGAGTCCGTTACCGAGTTAGACCCTGCGGTAACCACAGAATCACAGCAACCGGAGATTGAAGCCCCTGCTGGTGGAGATGTGGTGCACGGTTCAATGATCGTGCAAGATCGCGCTGCAGATGAGAACAGTATCGATAGTCGTAGTGATGATGAAATCAGTCCCAGTTCCTCCCGTGGCGAGAACGAGGACGATCTGATTTCGCAAGCATCTACGCTGGAGTTTAACGATTTGGCAATGGGCGCAACTGCGGCAGTGGTCGCAACAACACCAGTAGCTGCCGCCGTGGATCCATCGGATAGAGCCCTGGCAGCGGCGTCGGAGTTGGAAATTCCCATCCCAATCGATACGGAGGAACCGGGTGACTTTACGCTGGATGAGGATGGAAGCGAGATAAGGTTCATCGATTGTACGGAAACGGAGTCGGAGCGTCGGTTGGGACAGTCGGCTGCCGGCGAAGATGACCCGGCGAACGTTGTGCCGCATCCGGAACGGCCAACCTCGCTAGAACTTGGCAGTGTGGCCGTGGTGAACGAAGCCGGCTTGACGGATGGTGGCATAGCGGCCTCCCCCGGACACACGCCTCCTTCATCCCGCGTTATCGTTCCCGAGCAGGGGCTTGCACTATCTTCCACAAGCTCGGACGATTTTGGAACGTCGATCGAAGCACGGACCGCATCACATGCAGCGGAAGAGGAAGCAGCGTCACGGCTAGCCATTGCCGATCCGATTCAATCGCCGATAGCCGCTCCAGTGCCGGTCGTCCCGCTGCTAAGCCCGGCACAGGCACAGCTCGGCAAAATACAGCCGTTCTGGGTGCCGGACAATTCAACCAAATTCTGCATGCAGTGTAACCAAAAGTTTTCCGTCATCAAGCGACGCCACCACTGTCGGGCATGCGGTCAGGTGCTCTGTTCGACGTGCTGCTGTCTGAAGGCCAAGCTGGAGTACCTGGGCGACGTGGAGGCCCGGGTGTGCATCGAGTGTGACGTGATACTGAGCATTCAGCAGCAGCAGGCGATGGAGGCCGAACAGTATCAGCTGGCGGGAATGCAGAGTGGCGATAGCCGCAGCAGCCTGGCGGTGTCCGGTGCCAGCGGTCAGCGGCAGCCAAATCCGAACAACCCGATGGAGTACTGCTCGGTGATTCCTCCGTTGCAGCAGGCGGCCGCCAGCAACCAGCCCCAGTCGCCCATCTCGGTGATGGTCCCGGTGGGAGTGTTGAAGCGTGCGGGAGCCCCTAGGAACATGCGCAAGGATAAGAACGTCATCTTCAGCGACGGTATACGGCCGGGGTGTGATCTGACCGAGCTGGATCAAAACTGGGACGCCGTGCCGACCCGCACCTCGCCCCCGAGAGGCCGCAAACCGAGGGTCCAGACACCGCCCGGTGGGGAGGATGACGTTAACGCCATTCCGCGCGTTGGCGGTCAGTTGGCGTCGCTGATTCCGGCCGAGGAAAACAAACTGCCACCGGTGCTGAAACGAATCAGCCCCACGGAGAGCAAGCTGGTGGAGATCGAAAACGACGCATCGTTGCTGGAGGGATTGCGCGAGGTAACGCTGACGTTCGCGATCCAGAAGAACTTCCACGTGCTCGTGACGGTGGTGGAGCTGGCGTGCTGCATCAATCGAACTGTGATCAACTTCACGACCCGCGGGCTGCACTACGTGGGCCAGGACGAGATAATCATCCTGCTCGTGCTGGGCGATTCGCGCGTGCTTCCGAAGGACATTTTCGTGCACCTGAACGAAATCTACTGCGAGGCAGACCGGGGCCACATCATCACCGAGCTCGGGTTTTCGCCCGCCCGGTCGAACAACTTCCTCGGCTCGAAGAACCACGGCGGGTTTCTGTACGTGCGCCCGACCTACCAGTGCATGAAGGCGGTCATCGCGCCCGAAGCTCCGTACTTGATCGGTATCCTGATACACCGGTGGGAGGTGCCGTGGGCGAAAATACTGCCCCTGCGGCTGATGCTGCGCCTCGGCGCCCTCTACCAGTACTATCCGTGCCCGCACGTGAGCGAACGAGAGCGCGAATCCGTGTACGTCGAGATTGCGCAAACGATCGTGAACCTGCTGGCGGACTTTCGGCACTTTAGCTACACCATTCCGAGCGTGCGGGGCATGGTGATCCATCTGGAGGATCACAAGACGAGCATCCTGATACCGCGCAACCGCTACGAGCAGATGGTGAAGGTGGTGGACGGGTCCAGCGAGCAGCTGATGGCGGTGGGCGGCAACTTTAGCAAGCTAGCGGACGGCCATCTGGTGTGCATACAGAACACGGAGTCGGGATGCCCGGAAGCGACGCAGTACACGACGCAGGCGATCGACATCGAGAGCCAACCGCGCAAGGTGACCGGAGCGAGCTTTCTCGTGCTGGACGGTTCGCTCAAGCCCAACTCGGGCCTGACCGGCCGGTGCACCATCCTGGAGGATGGGCTGCGGGTGCTGATACCGCCGGTGAAGCTGCAGCTCGTCAAGGAGGCGCTGAAAGCGATGAAAGACTATCAGATCGTGTGTGGGCCGACCGAGGGAGACGACAGCCAGAAGGAGCTGGTGTCGATCGAGTGGACGTCGAACGATTTGAACTTCAACATAGGCGTCACGTCGCCGATCGATCGGAAGGCGTTCGACGGTGTGCCAAGCATTCGGGTCCACCGGGGCACGGACTATTCCAACTCGAACCACATCATCCGCTGGACGGAGGTCTTTATTTTAAAGGTAGGGTGTAAACGGTAGTGATAACAGTGTAAAAGATCGTTCTTAACAGCTGTATCAATACGTATCTCTCCCAGGGAGACGAAGAATCTAACCATCCCGGTGATCCGATCAACATGTCGAAGATTTCGGAAACGGTCGCCAAAACGGCTTGCAAGGCACTGGTTGAGTATCTGGATCTGCTGGCGTCAAACGGACACACCAAACTAGCCCTGCGGATTAGCTCCAATCGCGGTCAGGTATGGCGATGCGCGCGTTACCCCTCTCCTTGTAAGGATTCGTGTAAAAAAGGTGAAAACTTTTCTTTTTCCCACCAGATGGCGTACGTGGCGGGAAGTGGCGGAAACCAGCTAGCTCCTCTATATTCGAACGCGCTCGGACAGGCGGTGATGGAGCTGCTGGAACGGCAGGCCACGGCGCTACATCTCGATCTGCACGATATTGTATTCGAACTGATATTCCACATTCTTGACAAGTAGTTATTCAAACGCTAAGGACTGAATCGACCCGTGCGTGGTCCCTGAACCTGCGACCACAGCCAACCATGTGAGCCTATACGATATGTTCGAAAAGTTTCGGTTGGTTTATCTTTTGCGGTTCCGTTACGTTTTGATTAGAAGATTGCTTCTTCGTGTTTTTCATTCACCAGCCAGGCCGGCAGTTGGCCGGCATGCCGGGTCTCTCCAAAGAGCGAATGTATTGAGGATTGTATTATTTGCTTCGAACAAACCGACCCCTATAATAACCAAGTGCTAGCCTGGCCGCCCAGGTAGAGTAAAACGGACGCGGTCACACATTCACGGGGTGCATAGCAAACCGAAGTAGTCGACAAAAGTCGAGCGGGATAGAGAGGAAGGAAACGTTCACACCAGGGTGCACACCGTGAGTTATATAGAGTATATATAGAGTATACATATATACATAGATATAGATATATATATTTCTTATATATAGTTAAAATTATTGAAAGGAAGAGAGCCAGTCACCAAGTTTATTATGTCGCTGTTTATAGGTAGACGCGGTGGAAGGGGAGGTATATTTATATTTGATTTGAAAGTTTTAGTGCCGACGGACAACAACAACAACAGAAACGGGATTGACGCAATATAATGGCAGCAAATTGGCATTGCAATGATAGTTATTACATTCAAATCGGAACGTTGGCCCAAGTTGCAAGCATGATAATAGCAAATATATTAGTGCACGCGAGTGCACCTACCACGTATTGCAGAGGTGTAAGCGTGATCTTTTAACCTTTGTTGAGAATGCGGTTCGAATCGTACGAGTCATTTTGTTTAGTTTGGTTTGTGTATAATTTTAATCTATGATTGATTTAACACGCTAATAAATTGTTTTATTCTTCTGTAACGAAAAGCAATGCATCCTAACCGTAGGACAAGCTGTGGCGGCTTCATGGTCTGTGTCCGTTAAAAGCTGCAGTCGAGCGATTAACACGACTAGTAGATGGATGAGCAAGGGTCTGCGCGTAACAACAGCAAACACGATAAAATCCGTAACTTCTTCCTACCTAATTACGTCAGTCACGCGGCATAATTAACTATTGCGCGGGTACACTGCGGCCTGTACATGCCCAACCGTTTGCCCTATCTACTACTACTACTGCTGGAAAAGGAAACAAATGCGTACCGCGCTCGGGCATAACTTGTGCCAATGGCCCTGGAAAAACGTACGGCCCTACAGCTGACGATGGCGGCGGAAGGCGGGAAGGCAACTGACGGTGACCTCTTGAGCAGCATTCCATCCAATCACTCAAACGCTCGCTAGGAGAGTGCATACAGCCCCCATTTGCATATATCTGTGTGTAGAGAGAGAGCGAGAGAGGGTGCAGGGCAGCGTTGCAGCAGCTTAAGATTTTGCAAGCTGCATGCCCTCCAGATCTCGCAGCGTGATCCCGAAGGGAGAGTGGGGCGCGAGGGAGTGCAGCAAAGGCAACAAAAATGAAGGTGCGCGCGCGCTCCCCGTGAGCAACAACCAATCGTCCAACAAGAATAATAACAATCATCGTGCAACAGCAGCAACAGCAGCAGCAGCAGTAAACCAAACAACAGAATCTTAGCGAGTGCGCGGGACGGCAGTGCGTCTGCGATAAGCGGGCCGGTGCCCCACGGTAGGAACGAGAATGGGAGGAGGCCGGACGGACAAAACAAAACAAGAACCACAAATGGATGCATACACAACACGAGCAGCGCGAAGTGTGCGGGTGGTGCGAGCAGCCAGGGCCAAGATGGCAAAGTAAAGAAAACCTCCTCCCGCCTCTAGCATTACAAATGACATACAATAATGTGCGCCCTAAAGCACACTTTCGCTTCGAAACGCCTTCGGTGCTGGGTGCCCAAGGCGGTTAGAGAGGGAGGTTGCGATCCTCTTTGCATTGGTTGCCAGCGCGAAACGGTACTTTTTATTATTAAGGATCATCGATCTCTCCGCGTGCGATCGCGCCACCCTCTCGGTGTAACGGGGCTCGGCGTCGGCGTGCTGGCCCTTTTCCCGCGCAATCGCGTCGAGTCATGACGATAATGAGCCCGAACAGATGCCGATGATGATCGCGCGCCTTCATGACGATGATCCTGTTTGTCGAAGATGTCGAGAGGCTTCCGGCGGGGAGGGGACGCCGACGCGCTGGAGCAGCCAGCTGAAGGACAGCGAGCATCGCGTCGTCTAACGTTGCAAGATATCGAATGTTTTATTAGTACATACACATTCACCCCTACCGATCGCGGAAGATCGAGTACGATGCTGGCTGAGGATTAGAAGACACACGGTTGTTGCAGTAGGAGCCACTCACTCACTCGCTCGCTCGCTGGAGTGGCAGCTGGCCAGATGGTGCGAAAGAAATTCACTTCTCAGTTGCGCAGGTTTTGCAAGAGCCCTTAACGCGCCGGAGTGCCAACAAGGGTTGGAAGTTTTTTTCTGTCTGGGACGGGAAGATGATCGCTAGCAGTAGATAGTCTGACACCCACTGTCACGGTGCAGCAGCAGCAGCGAGGCAACGTTACGGCTGATCTTTGAGATGAAAATGAAGAAAGCAGCGAATAAAACCCACAAGAAATGGAAAATGAACGATTGTCATTCCGCCGGGACCGGGCAAGATCATGAAACGGCGCTCAACAGTGGGTTGAAGAGGAAACAACACCTGGACATGTATAAGTATTATAATTGCTGCTAATGCTAAAGTATTATTGAATATTTTTTTCCTAATTAAAACTTTATGCTCAAGATTAATGAACAATTGCGGTGCTCTATCCAGCAAATCAGGCGCCAAAAAGCAGTAATCATTTAATATTAAATTAGATTACTCATTAAATATGACTTTTGATATTATTGAAATGTATCCGACATCTTCAAATGTATTGATTGATTCTATGTATCTACCAAATTCGATAGTTTACAAACGACAAAAGCATTAAGTAGACTGCGCATGCGACATTTCGGGCATTTATAACATCCTTATAAATCTACAGTAAGGTTAGATGATTGACTGGTCTGGCTATCCCTCATTGCAGTCCGAATTAAAAATAAATTAACACAATGTCCAAAATCAATGATGCCATAGCTCATAGACCATATGTCATGCGAGGAGTAGTACACTCCTTCCTAACTATACGAAGTTGCAAAAAGCCGGAACGAACTAGAAATATTCGCATCAAATACAATTGTTCATTGCTCATTGGTCATTATTAGTTCAATATGGCAACCTATTAAGACTACGAAGTTAAATTATCTTTGGTAGTTTTTAGTTAAATGTTTATCCTCGTAAAAACTGAATGCCCAGGTTTCCGAGGTTCAGAAGTCTTTGAGAACATATTAAAAACGTAAGCTGACACACTGAAGTTGCAAACGAACTTTGTGTACTTGAGCGACGCATTCATCAGATTTTGCGAGGCATATGATAATTGGGGCTCTCATCCCTAGAGATCCATCCAACAAAATGTGCAGAGGAACGATAAGAGAGTTTCATAGTTAAAACTGGTGAAGCAAGACCAATAGAAAATCACCCAAGGTTCCCGGTTAAGATGTGCTACCATGGTTTTAAATTACGCTAAACCATTTGATTATGTCAAGTGTCCGGGCAAAGTAAACGAGAAAGAAAGCGTTTTTTTTAAATAATTTTTCAAAACCATTTTTCACATTTTTAATAATTTGATGGAGAGTGTTACTTCTAATCTATGGGGAAATCTTTTTTTGATTTATTTGATGTTTGATGATATATTTGATGTTGAAACGCGATTATGAACATAACAATTCTATATGTTATTTCATATTGATTTGTTGGATTCGTTAGGACCTGTTCCGAGCAAGTTTATAAGAAAAAGGAAGAACAACTTTAACATTCAACAAGCAAGCTATTTAAAGGCCTTCTTGACTTAAAATGTAATATTTATATTCATTTATTTTCTCTTATATTTTTCCTTCATTTGTTACGTGCACATAATGCACCTTTATGTCCACTAACCATCCCATCGTGTGCGCTGTGATCCATTCGGCGCAACAACCAGCGGCGCAGCGAAAGATAGTTGCGATCAAGGGCCAAGAGGGCTTGCTCCGAGTAGCAAACATTATGCAAAAGGACCCTCACGCCCGCGACAACCGTGCGGGAGAAGTGCTGCCACCGACCGGGAAAGTGGTGAGGCATTTTCAACATTTTCCTAGCCAACTTTGTACGAGCGGACCGCTGTGATATCTCTGGTCTGTTGCTGGCGTAAGCCGCTGCCGCACGACGACTGTCCATGGGTCCATCCGGGGCATCGGCATCGGTTCGACAGGGCGACCAGGGCAAGGGGAAATAAATTAAAACTGATCCTCGCGCACATTTATGACTCCTGTTCGGTTGCCGGGCAGGATCGATCAATCTTCACCGGCCGCAATCGTATCACCGGTGTGCTAATCGTCTGCGCGGGTTTCTACCACGGGCGAAACGAACGGGCGTGCGTGAGCCGGGGGCACGGGATGGGGAGTCTTTGGGAGTGAACGGTGCAGTGGGGCTGACTGACACTAATGTAAAGTTGACGCACGCAGCTCGGCCTTTGGCAGACTTAATCCATAAACAGTCAAAATGTCACTTTAAGCATGCGAGAAAAAGTGTCCCGCGTCCCGCATCATCTCGGGTGAAGGGGACGGACGGACGGGTCAGTGTGTGGCCACTGTGCCGTCGCCGGACGGGTCTACGCCAGTTGACGGTGGACACCAGTTGGCAGCTGACGGTGTGTGTGTGCTATCTCAATCTCGCGAAACACAAGCGTGTCTCGGATGTACCCGGGCGCGACATTAACGACACGTCGGAATTGCACCCAATGGGTGGGATGAGTGGGTGGACGGATCGGTCGAGCAGTCGTACCCGGGAAAGAAGATCAATCAATTGCAAGCAGCTGCTAGTGAACGGATTGGAAGGTTCGATTTCGTCCGAGTATGTTGCAGAACTACACAAGCCATACAAGCTTGAATGCATCGCCTACGATCGCACCGAAGTCCATGTCAAACGCACAGAAGCCCATAGTCGGCTGTTATCTACGCGTGAGAGTTCTTCTGCAATGCGGCCTGGAGCGTTGTCCAATCGCCCGCAAAAAGATTGTTCACAGAACCATTTTAGCTTATCGCAAACACCACCAAAACACGTCAAGAAACACCGTGCAGAAGCGTCCAAGAACGTCCGGGCAAAGAGCGCGTGTGGTGTGAGCGAGAAGATGGAGATAAAATTTATTTCATAATTAAAATTAATTATCTCAATTAATCTCACGCGCATCGAACCGTACCGCATCCGCGTGGCAAGAGCGTGCGACCAAGATGCTGCCGTGCGTTTGCATTGCCGGCTTCCCGAGCGTTCCGTTGCGGCTACTGGCGGCTAGGGCTTGCCTGCCTTACCTGTCTCTCGATTGTGGCTCGATTGTGAGGCGTTGTGGCCCGAGTTTGCGGCCCTTAAGCGGCCAAGATTTAGCAGGGCGAGATAAGCAAAAGGACGATGCTGTGGGGCGTTGGTGTCAGATTGATCGCGATGGCATCGCGATGGAAGCCCCGTGGAACGCCCCTTCTATCAGCACGGTGCGGAGGGGCTGGCCCTAATTCACGCTCAATTAGTAAGTGGTGGGAAAGAGGCTGACCATAATCTAGGGCTCATTTCTTCCCGGGTGAACGGGGGAAGATAGGTGAAAAAATGGATGGGTTGATAGAGTGAAGCAGTAGGGGCATCCATCATCATCGTACGCTGTATGGATGGCAAAGAGTATGAAAGAGAGAAAGAAAAAGTAACGGAGGAAAGATAAAGCACAAGAGATGTTTGAATGATGTGGATCGGGTTAGAGGAGCATATGCAGTACAAATATTACAAAATAGTACAATTGTTAACCTTCTTGAGTATTTCTCTGGGTTCGTGTGAAAGCGCAACAAACAGAAACTGCATGCGAAGGTTATTAGCTACAGTAGGTTCTACGATACAGTTCTACAAATTGATGTAGCAAAGTGAGATGATCTTTAGGTTACATATCTCAGAACCAATTTAGTTGAAAACAATAAACGAAGTTAAAAGTAAAAATAATGGTTGCAGTGCACTAATATCCTTGAGGAATTGTGCTACTTTTCATCGTATCTTATGAATCTTCAACAATGAGTTCAAAGAGAAAAAATGTTCAAAACATCCAATACATTTTTAGAGTTCAAAAACATTTTTCTAGATTGCCTAGGATATCAGAATTTATATCATATTTGTATTTACAATTTAAATTAAGACTTACCTGTACATATTGTTTCCTATCATTTTCATTATTTCATATGTTTTATCACACCATATCATACCATAGGTTTGGAAAACATGCTTGTTTCTTGAAGTGACTAACGTCATTAAATCATGCAACAATCGAGTTTGGTAATAATGCTCGGGATAATATTGTCTGGTAGATTTTTTGTGGGATTTTAGACTCGAACATACATGTTAGTTTCATACTTTTAATTCAAATCAAACCAGTGGCGGATTGAGGGTATCGGGGGCCCTAGGCGGTAAGACGAGTTGAGGCCCCCTGTAAATGGTAAATGGAGTGGGAATGAATTTCAACAAAACCAATAATCTATGGGACACGATGAATAAATCGTGAGGCGAGCCCAAAAAATTATGCGAACTGACCAATAAATCGTGGGAAACCCTGTAAACATTTAACCAATTCATGAAATTAAAAATCATTATATCCTTAGTGTTTAGTGAAGATTGAACATTCAACCCTCGGTTTATTGACCCATATGTCCATGCATATGGAGTAATTATAGAAAAGTTAATTTTCTTCTATGGCAGCATTGTTACCATTATGATGCAATTTAGTTTGATCTGGCATAACAATTTAAGGTCTATGCCAAACCAAAAAAAATGTATTTAATTTTTGTATCAGACAACTACGATCTGTAAACCACTGATAGTTGTAAGCATTAAATTTGATTTATTTATTTGTTTATTCATTTATTAGTACAGTCTGCTTGCAATGTTTAAAATAAACTGAATTTAAAAAATGGCTAAAAAAATATCTATCATCACATTCACCGCATTTTATTGTATGGATCAACGAAAGCCCAAAGCAATAAATAGCTCATTATAAACTACACTGCGAACCATATTGACCCCTCAAAGCTATATCCGATCAGGTTTGGTTAAACAATTACAAACTAACATTTGATTCGCATCATATAATGCTGATTGGACCTGAATGGCTGTAATGATGTGGCAGTAGGGCATTGCACCGATGCGACCATAAAGTTCTGAACCGTTGCCATAAAGTTAACCGATGCTAATGATAGGGATGCAGTATCAATTGGCCGGCTCCAGCCAATAATGGGCACAACAAGTTGGAGAACTGCAGGATGACTTTTGGGAGGATGTTTTAGGGATCTGTTGCATAGTTTTTGGGAAGGATCACACACCGATGATGCCAAAAACATCCGGGTAAGCGTAAAGGCATTCATTTGTATCTAATGAAGTCCATAAAGTCTGAGCGGGTTTCAGAGACAGGTCTTCGGCAACGGCAAATACTATGGATGTTGGATATTCAAAATACGCATAAACATTAAGTTAAACTTCCAAAGATATTGGTATTAAATTTACGTTCTCAAAAACCCCAAACTTTGAAGTAAAAAAACCAAACCTTCAAAAAAATAAAGAAAATCATAAATAGTTTATGTTACCGCACCTTAGAATGCAGCTGCCCTTAATTCCGATACCGATTATAGCCGTTCCGGGCACCAATATAACCGCTCCATCAAAGCGGGATTAAACCCATCTCTTTGGCCGGGCAAAACTTCGCATTAGTCGCGCGGGTTTGGCACCATCGGCACCGGTGCGTTTATCCTACCGGGGCCGCTGGATGAATGGACGATCGGCATTGAAACGTGAAGGCGTGAACAATTACTTGACGCGCTTCACACAAGCTTTTTGTGCACAAACGAATACCGCAGCTAATAAAGAACGCAACATCGGCAGGGATTCTTCGGGCCGCGGAAAAGAATGAAAAGAAAGCGCAGTGCCGGCACTGGCACAGGACGCGAGTCAACCAATCCCGCGGCCGGTCGTGGAATTGAATCATTAATTTTAATCATTTTACCCTCTTCACTTGATGCAACGAGATGCTGACGGCGAGGTGATGTTGGGGGGGGGGGGGAATTTCACTGTCCCGCTATTGTCCGGGCGGGTCAAGGACCAGCCCCGAGCAGGCGTGAGCACCTGTACACGGTGTGGCAGTAGTAACCGGCAGCCAGCTGTTGGAGCGCGTTTTTACTGGCTCAGCAACGTTTTGATTGATATAAACCCCCGGCCCTTGGGAGCTTTCGTGGGAAGTGGTCGTCCGGTGGGCTAATTTTGCCTCCCCACTGGAGGGAGGGGAGTAGGCCGGACAGGAGGCTCGTTGATTGTAACGAGTTGGGCCGCACGATCCGCAAAAGAAGCAAGTAATCTGTCATGCTTTGATGTCAAACAGTGTGCACTTTGCGCGTTGGGCCGGTTTGGGCGTTGTGGGAAGGATTCGGACGAGTGATGTAGATCCTTGGGTAGGAGCGCGTTAATTTCTAGCCCCCATCTAGTGCCCGCGATACAGTGCACTTATGTGCCACGCACACTCGAAACACATTGAATAATGTGTCTTTACCGGTCGCTAGGTTATGCGGCACGAGTAACGCTTGAGCGTCGGTCCGTTACATGAGTGGCGCAAACAGAGATTGGATTATCCTGCGCCAATCCGGATGACTATGAAAGATTGGTTCGTTCCATTCAATCCCCTCGTGAGGTACTGTAGCACCGTGTGGAGCGTTGGGGTACTGTTAATATTGTGAGCAGAAAGGGCACTGCAGCGCGCCGGCCAACATTCGATTTGTGGTGATTTTTCCTGCTGAAATCTACCACCCTACCCACTGCCCTGATGAGCCCCTTTTGGGAAATGGCAACGACACGGCACACCAGTTCATGGACCTTTCTTTTCCTTCGGCCGGTCGGGCCGAGTTCCGTCCGAGTTTACTTGTACACATCCATTCCAATCAACGGCGTGTCAGCGATCACTTCGGGACCATCCATCTTCCAACGATCTCGATCTCATTTCAAATCACTCTAATCTATGCTATCACGCAACCAAAAGGAAGGGGGATCATGGGGACTGGGCAGGGAAAAGTGGCATCCCGTTGCGCTGCAACGAGCAAATGGTTGCGCTGCAGAACGGTTTACGAACTCTGTGCTGCAACAAACGTTACAAAATAGTTTCTGTCTGCCCCTGAGGGATCTGTGGATTCGGATTCGGATGGTCGGTGGAAGCAGTCGGTTGAGAGCGGGCAGAAAGCTGGGGAGAGCAGTCTCGAAGCATTTTAAATGAGATGCATTTCTTGCTCGGTTACAATCTACCTGGCAGGGCGGTTGGGCGATGTCAAGTATCCGTTGGAGCCGTTCAGCTCACAGTCCGGCACAGTCAGTTTCCTTCCCCAAGAAACGCTCCGTGACGTGTGGGCCTGAAAGTTGGCCAATAATTATGTTTCCTCGGCGCGGTGGAAAGCGGGTTCGGATTTCATTAAAAAAAGTCTTTAAGCCAAACGGGTGGCTTCGAACTTGTCTTCGGCTCGCCCAGCCCAAACCTGCTTTGCGACTCGCTCTGCAATTTGTTGCATTCAAATTCAATTATCCTGCGCGTCTCGCTCGATCGGCGGTACATGGTGCACAGGTATACGACCTCAAATACGTCCGCAGAGGTTTATAAATATCTCACCCAAACTGGCTTCGGAGCGTCATTGCACAGCGAGTGCTCAAATTTCTCGCATGGAATATCACAACAATTATCTACGCGAGGTGCAATTACAATATATCAAATGAATCTATCCAAAACTGTGTGCCGTGCCCGCCTCTGTCCCTGCGACTATCTGTGCGCCAATTGTCTGTCAGCAGATGGTGATCGTAAATTCGCCTCGCCTCGAGGATGTTGTGCCGCAAATGTCATGTGCTGCAGCGCGCTCCTGTTGCACCAAATTATTTCTAATAAATTGTCACGGAATTGATAGTGACACGATCGCGATCTCACACCCTAGACGCGATCCTGTGTTTGCCAGCTAACGGTGGCGATGGGGGGATATCGGGTGTTGTGCTATTTTGCTTGTGAAACCAACGTCACGCCGCTGTAACACGAGAGTGCCCCGTGCGCAAGATGAGCTGCGGCGCGTCACACAGGAAGGGATCCGTGATGATCTATTTTCCCGTAGCTCGTAATGTGTGTCCGTCTGTTTCGAATGTGGATTTCACGCATTTGATTAATGCTGGCTGGCAGCGGAGGGAAACGTTTCAACGAGATTTTAATTAATGCTCGAAACATTAGCGCGACATATGGGTGTTGGTGCGCGTTGGGTTGTGAGTGGGTGTGCAGGGGTGGGCACGAAGGGTTAGGGGGTGCTTTTTATGCAATTTTAGAACGACGCAGGGAGCTCTAGGCACACCCGGGGATGACGGGCGGGCGGTGTGGCATCAAATTTGTCTGCACGTGGAGATATTTAAGACAAGAAGTAACACTAAATGGTACGTGCGAAGGTCAAATGCGTCAATCGGTTCAAACTGCGCAGAAATGCAGCAGGCAGTACTGAAACGCGGTACTGTGATAGATAGTCGGTTTTGAAATATTGAGAATTATGTTTTGTTTTCGGTGATCAAATTCTAAGGACAAACTTTGTAGAATTTTGTAGTTGGAACTGAATTTTGGTTGATTCAAGAAAACTGTTTTGGGTGGGTTTGGTTACGTTTTATTATAATTATGACAATAATTGCATTTATTTTATTTATTTTATTCACACTTATTTGCCTAACTCGCGCTGGGGCTTTTGACTTTTTAAGTAACACCTTAGATGAGCTTATTAGCTACACATTCAATCAAAAGCAAAAATTTCAACAAGGGACGTGGCAATAGCATAGAGCGAGATGGATCATGAGCTCCTCTGTAAGTTCGCCTTGGTAAATTCTTAACAGAATATTACGGAGACGTAGAGCGTAATCTGAAGCATACAAATGTTTCTTTGGTAGAAGCTCAGGTGCTTCAATTTCATGAGTTAGCTACAAAAATTGTTTGTGCTAATTCTGTCTAGGAACTCAGCTCATGTTTCTAATTATGTTCTGAATATGTTTAATACAGACCTGATACAGACCTGACACAAATATAGAAAATAGATCAGTTGTTAGTATGTGTTGGCTATGTTACAACATTAAATTCTGGTATGGGTTGGACTGTTGCAACGAAAAATCCAACAAAGCAGATTAGGATATTAAAACCAGAAGTCAGCCCATAAAAAATACTATAATAATACTGTTCACGGAACGAGAGTAAAAAGTAATTCCGAGGTCCTGAATTCCTATGTTACGTAAAAGTAAACTGAAGTCATACATGTAGTTGCTTCAAGTGAGATTCTTTCTACAAGCAAAACTAATCACACCACAATTAACGACATACTAGGCGAGCGGATTCTCAGAGCATCAAATCAACCATGTCTAAACTGAGCTGGAGTATCGAACAGTTTTATTGCTAATGAGCGTCAAATGTCGTCAATCTTGACATTGCCTGAATATATTAGTTATGATTGATTAGGAAGTACAAATACAAAAACACGCAATACTGGAACAACATGAGCTCTACGTGTTCTATATGTATGTATGTATCTAACTACGGATTGCATACTCATAAAGAGCATTTTTATGAACAAGAAAAGAAGTTTTTTTGAAATTGCATTGCTATTGTAATAAGAAAATAGTTTGTCATTGAAATTGTGAAAATAAAATTACCTTAAAATAACCTTGCCCTATGAATTGATAAAGGATAGTTTGTGTTGGATATGGATAAGTGTTTCCTTTGGAAAAAATATTAATTATGCAACATAGGAATGAAATACCAGCCAAATGAAGTATTTTAAAGCAGAGGGCAGTGGCGGATTAAGAATGATTACAATAATGTGCTACCTTACCCTAGAAAGTGCGCTTTAGTCGCAACAGCAACGGAATATCCTCTACCATTACTACATTTTATATAATTTTAATCAAACGTCCTTCATCCTTCGGTTAACGTGCTGGAAAACCAATCTCTCACACTTTTGACAGATTATCTGTTGCACCTCCGGCGGTACGAGAGAACGTTGTCACCTTGTGTGCAGGCCCGATGAAAGGAGAATACAACCCCGTACACAAATCACGACCCCATGGATGCCAAAACTGACACTCTCGGGGAGAAAACCAGAAGGTTAATTTTCAAAGGCACACACATCAAGTTCCATCCTATCGGGCGATGATCACTTCGGGTCCTTGTAACTGAAACCACCGCCCAGGAGAGTGCTGCAAACCGGGGGAACCTCTAATGTGTGTGAAATCCCATCCTCCCTGCTAGTTTGTTGTTGTCCATTCGAAATCATTTAAACGCTCGTTTAGACGTAATTTCGATGACATGTGATAGCAGGATGAGTCCGCCCGGGGAACGTTGCAGTCGTTGCTGACCAACGATGACAACGCAGCCCTGTGCGAAAGGCTGCAGCACTGCAGCGGTGCGATTGTTGTGGATGGGCTGTGGATGAGCTGTGAACTTTGCCACTGAGTGCCGGCGACCGGCACCGAACTGGGGAAGGTGGTTACGCGGCCAGCTTGGACCGGTGCGCTGGAGGAGTGTCCTTTCTAAAACCAGAAACGGAAACTCTATTAGCTCGTTGTCAAAGCCTTTAACTGATTTCCCACAACATGCTTATTCCACTAGAAGTGGGCACCGTTTTGTGGCCGGTGTGGCCGGTTAGAACCGTCGCCGGTCGTCACCGGAACGCCTAGTTCGAAGCACAGGACACGGCGGAGGATTCGGACGCAGTGTAGGAAAATCATTCTCGACACCTGACCGTGAGCCAGAGTGTCGTCCGGTTTGGGTCGGTGCAATCGTTTTCATCAATTTGATCAAGTGCTTGTGTGTGAGTGTGTGTATATATCGGTGTGTGTGTGCGGCACCGGTAACTGGAAAACTCTCCGTACGTTGGTTCGGTGTACACGGGTGGAAAAACTAAAGCGGAAAACCCGTAGGCTTTCTCGTAGCACCAGGCTTCGTCCGATCGAAATCGGTTCGATACGCTCCTTTGGACGGCTGGATGGAAGATCCACAAAAGTGGACCAGACCAATGCTATAGTCGTACCAGATATACGGAGCATCGAATGTGCCTGCAACACAGTGACATCTGAGTCCGAGGAACGTATTTAGAGAAAGTAATCACATTGCAAACAAGTGAACAATATGTACGGTGCCGTCCGGACGAATGTATGCAAATTTATGCCTTTTGGGTGCGAGGTGCAATACTGGCCTTACTCTTCCCCTGCAAGCCGTCATCAGCGCTGTCGTCATAGTCGTCGTTCGCTCTCGTTCGGTTCGCCCAATTCGGAAAGATGTCGATGAGCTGTGTCGGAGCCGTGTCAGAGACGTGTCAGGTCCGAATGGAAGGTGTCTCGTGTCCTTGCACCCAACATCGCACCGATAAAAGTGTTTATTCAGCAGAAATGACTTTATATTAAAGAACAGCAGATCCCGGCTGTGGGCGTCCGATGCGAGAGAAACCTAATTTTCGTAGATTACTTTCGGCCCCGTACGAGTGCGGCTCACTGGCGCGGTTCGCAACACCGTCATGCTGGATACAGGAACAGTACAGTTTGTAGTAGAATGTGAAACAGAATCCTCTTAAGTGTGGTTAGTGGTGGACCACACTGTGCCTCCGCATCTTCTACCCAAGCCCAGGTCCGCTGGTTCACCGTTCCGGCATGCCGCAGCAAACTCGACGTGAGGCGTGACGTTTGTATATATCTCGGTTGTTACAGCATCCGCCAAGTGGTATGCAAAATATTAATTCCCTTTCGTTGCCCGCGGACCTCGAGTCTTCGGCACTGCTCGTGCTGTTGGAATGCAGCCGGGGCTGGGGTAGCACACTCCGCCGAGTGTCTCTCTTGGTCAGTGTGTCTTGTCACGCTGCGACGATCGCCCGTCAGCGTAACGATTGATTGGTGCATGGGAGCGTTTGGAAGGAAGCACACTTAAGCGTAGAGAGAGAGAGGCAAAAAGAAGAGGTAAAGTGAAAAACTTTGGCTGCAAACAGTCGGCTCACGCTTACGATGGACTATTATAAATAATTCATCTCCGATGCGTTCGTGCTTGAGATGAAGATGTAGATGCAAGTGTTTGTACAAGGAACTGAAGGGAAGTGGCCCTTGCTGTGCCCGGCTCGGGCGGATCGAGCGGCCCGGTGCTGGGTGAGATTTGTAATTGAAGGTTTTTCTTTTAATAAATTACCCTAATTGATAAAATAATAGATAGTGATAGTGTATACTTTACAACTAATGTGATTAATCAGAAGTCATCCATATGTACGTTTAATTGGATGTCGTTTTAATTGTCTTAGTTTTATTGCACACACTTTATTTGCGTCGCGTATCGGTTTTGATGCACTATTATTAAGCATTTTATAATTTCACTTATTTATATTTTTATTTGCCTCAATTAAATTTGTAATAGAATTTAGCAAGATATTCTTCTCGTGAGTCATCGCCAACACTCTTCTGATCAAGGGATGAAGTTAATGCGAAAAACATAAAACCGCCTTATTATATATGTAGACACATTTGTGATTGATGCCCTAGAAATATAAAATAAAAAAGGATGCCAGCTTTTAATAATAATCAACGGTAGATTCTATAAGCCGCTGTTGACTCTCGCGATACTCACAGACAAATAACGATACAAAAATGTAGTGTTGGAAGCATCCAACACTGGTCGAGCTGAGTATTCTCAGTATTCACTCAAAGACAGCCGAAAATCGTTGCTAAGGAAATGACACAAATGTACTCCTACGCATTAGCCGAGTGAAGCTATTATGTTTGGGGCGTCAAAATAAAATTAAAAAAAACTAATATGCTTATTACGTACCCATCGGAAAGGCCTCTACGATCGTAGAATTGTAAATAAGCTTGAAAATTGCATGAAATTTTCAAGTATTTTTACTATTCTACTATCGTACAAAGGCTTTCCGTTGGGTACGTAATAAGCATTTAAGACTGCTTAAGAAACACTTAAAAATCTGCTACCGGTTCAATTGCGGTGCCTTGTAAGGGTTGAAGCTTGTAGTTCTCTCCGATTTATGTAATTTTTTATGTTCTGTCCTTTGTTTTACCGCTAAATTGTTCAAAGCAATTAAATGACAATAAATTCTTTTTGGGCGACAAATCGAAAAAGTATTTATTTAATAGTTATGTTTTGCAAATATTTTTAAGCGATTTATGTGACTGCTACCCGTCCAACTGAGATACATTGTGCTTTGATAAATGTAGTTCAATGAGGTTTCTCATGCAAAAAAAAATCCGGTAAATTATTTATGAAATCCATCTATAAAGCAATGCAAATCGATCTTGGAACCCCACTTGATCATAACTTAAGCTTAGAATGAAACATACTACTGTGAAACATACTTTAAGGACTCTGCACACATGTTAGAACATTTGTTTGAGAGATTTGTTTGTTGTTTGTTCGTTCAGTGCTAGAATTTCACTTACACGCAGAATCTCCCAGCAGAATGGATGAGCAAACTACACTTGATCTTTGGTTCATTGGTAGATTAATTCTTCCAGGCATCATGAACACTTATTTACCGAAACGCTTGCCAACGAGATTGAATCGTCACTTAAAATCGAAAACATAAATTTATACGCCACTGACAGAGTCCCTCGAAAATCAAAAACAGCTGGCCAGCAATGCCCCCATAAAATCCGCTATTTCCATTTAAGGACGCTATTAGATTATTCGAGAGTAACAACGGACTTTATTATACTTTATTACTTTTTCTTCTTCTTCCTGGCGTAAGGACCGGGCTAGGATAAGCTAAGGATACAGGCTTTCGGGAATTATTGAGTACCGCATAGCCGGATAGCATTGTCCTTGCTATGGGAGACGGTCCGGTCCACATGAGGCTTGAACCCGCGACGGGCATGTTGTTAAGTCGTACGAGCGGACGATTTTACCACGCAACTGCCCCTTAACCAAGAATAAAAATGTTTATTTAGATATGAGCAATAACAATAATGATTAAAATGGATTCAATACGTACGACCATGCCTGGAACTCATTACATCATGTTTAAAATATTATCAGTATCACTACTGTTCGATCTTACGATTTCGAATAATCTTTTCTTTCGTGTTTCGGTGTAACTTTTCTAGCGTTCGATATTTACCGGCGGTTGTGGCTTGTTCAGTTGCAAAATTAGAAGAGGATTTATTTGAAGAACTACACTTATACTTATAAACTAACGCCCGAGCCGAAAGCTCAAAACTCAACGAAACGATCTTCGTATCTCGTTAAACACGACAAATGACAGGGCTTCCGTGTCTGTGTCTCAACAACTACTTTTATTTATTTAAGTCATATTATTTTGGATAATTTTAATTTTGATTTTCTATTTTCAAGATATATCAGATTATCGAATATCCAGATACAATTGCCCTCATTTGAAAGTTGCTCTTTCCTAATAAAATCAATTATACAAACATGAAATGCATACAGATCACACAGTTGTTTAATTACGAACGAAATCCTGGTCTTAGCATCAAATGTCTTTAAAAGAAATCCCACCCGATTCGATCCGGGTGAACCGAATGAAGTGCTCACCGCTGATAATGCCAAACACAAAGAACACACCCCACGAATTTGCGATACTTCCCTTTGGGTGTACGGCTCTCCACGGACCGTCAAACGGTGTACCAGCCGAGCAGGAATCGCAAAATCACGTACAATCATATTAGCTACGGCACACGGCTACACGGTATGCAACGCTCGTTCGCGGCAAATTTCATTGACAACCGTTAACGACCTGTACCATACGGGGAGACGCGGCGTCGTCGCGCGGTGGAGCGCACCGAGCCGCATTCCCACACATAAAACTTACCCGAAACTTTTATGAATGAAAACATCATCATCAAACCGTTCGTCGGTAGCTAAAGTTGCCGTTGCTTTGCCGTCGGTTTTGGGACGATCTTACCTCGAACACACACACACACACAAACGACTCTCAGATCAAACGACACAGACGACAAAGTTTTATCGCGTAATGCGCACCAGGAGCATTTTTACAATATCGCAAATCTCGTTTGTCGTGTGTTGGCACTTCCGAATTCGTTTCGTTGGAGGTCGTGAAGTGTCCTGCCGGAAGGAGGTCAAGATGAAACAATGGTTACGATGAGAAACACATTCCAGCGTTGTCCGGACTGATCCCAACCGTGCCGTAGATGTCAAATCAGGTGAACTCGAGAAGAAGGTTCTGCTACTTAAGTTGTCTCGCCCATTTGTTTATCCCGATACCGTTGAACTTTGGGCGGCAAAAAAGCGAGAGAGGGGTGGCGGCTGATTCATGTGGGAGCAAACAGATAACGAATAAAACAAAACCAGACGCTTCCGGGTGGGGTTCAGTTTCAGCGCGCAGCATTTCTTGGCGGACAATTAAAATTAAAATGCGGACACAGTTAAAAGAAAGAGAACGAGGAACCGTACGCCACGGTACGGCAGGATGACGTTGCACGGGGACAATCAAATTTCATCGCTCCAGATCGCAATTTCCCGTAAAAGCACCTTTGGCACACTACATAAACACTGGGCGCTTTTATGAGCAACCCAACGCTCGACCCGTTTCCGTTTGGGTTTGCGTTTTTTTATGTTGTGACGCGGGTGTGTTTCTTCTGCAGGTTGCAACTGCATTTATTTGTGGAATATACTATGGCGAAATAGAGAGAGAGAGATAGCGAAAGAAAAAGACAGCGAAGGGAAACCTTTGCCGTGCGAGAAGCTGTTTGATGGAGCATTTTATTTCTTGTCTGATTTTGTTGGGTTTTTTTTGCTGTTTTGTGTTGTTTTGTGTGCCGTATCTTCTGCTCGGGCCGCGCAAGGGTTGCTGCAATCGGACGCCCGATTGGAGTTTCCGAGCGAAGACATTGGACGTCAAACCGGGCTTGTAGCGTTCCTGGAAAATGCATCATCCGTCGACACTGACGGGATAAGGATGAGATGAACCTTACCTGGGTCGTAAAATTAAATACCGTTCGGCTATAATTTAAAAAGCGTTGAGAATGACTTTATAGTTTCTGCATGCAGAAAGAATCAGCTCTCCGGCAGTGGTGCACTTGTGTGTGTGTGTGTGTGCAGTGTGGGTTTAATATCCTTGTGCTGAGATGGTTACAGTAAGCGTCAAAATATGAGCGAAAATTAAATCAAAATCATGATTGTAATATCTTTCTTTGTTCTAAATTTTGAAAAGGACAGTGAATGTCCTCAACAGTTGTTAACGTTTAGCAATATGATCTAAGGAGCCCTATTTTGGTTTAATGGAAATTTGACTTTGAAGCTAACTAAATTATCAAAGTAAAATGTATTATAGTTTGTCTTAATATTGTTATTTCATTTATTTGAATTACGTGATAAGGCCAGGCTATTGACCCTTTGAATATACATATAATAATACCAACGAAATTCTAACCATATATTCGATAGAATAAAATTATATTAAAATCGATATGATAGTTTTGGAGCAACAGTTTTTAAAAGACGTTTAAATTATGAAAGTCTAGCATTCTATTAAATTAAGAAAAACCATTCAAAATACAACTGTTATTAAAACATCTTCGTTAACTGTAGTAGTTAAGATGAAATAAATTATTGGTCAAATTGGGATTAGATATGGTACAAAATTGTAAAATTCTAAAATAGAACTAGAACTAAAATGAAAAATATTGTTCTAATGAATGACACATACTGTAACCGTGATGTCCTGAGTCAGCTCCATCGGCGAGGCGTTTTGTTTTACTCTCCCAACCCAATCGACCAACAAAACCACAGTCAGTTGGATGTTGGACTCCCTTTCCGCCAGAGTCTTCACGTGCGGCCGGTTTTAATCCGCCCCGTTCCGTGCGCACATTTTAACACGGGCAGCTTCCACTGCTGTTTTGTTATTTTTTGTAATCGTAGCGCCGTTCTCGTATGTGCGATCCCCGCTTTTATTGCCTCCCGCAAGAGAAGAGCCAGCAGCAGACCACAGACGCACCATCCACACCCAGGGCAAAGCCGCAGAACATCGTCCTAGCGCATCCCGAGCCCGGATACCCGAGATGCCGGGACCGGATCAGGCCAGCGTCTTTCGCGCTGTAAAAGTGCAAGATTTCGAAGCGGCTTTAAAGTTATACTTAATAATAACAATAAAAGGAACGAACCTTCGCTGCGAAACCCCTCGAAAGGGTAAGCTGGCGGGGTGGTAGAACGGTCCCCTGCGGGCTATCGTAAAACTGGCGTAAACAGTACACGAGTACAATCTACCGGAAAATGAAACCTGAAAATAAAGTAAAGAGAGTCAAAAAACAAACTGCACGCTCCAAGTGCGAAATGGGGAACGTGGCGGGGCCGTTGGCGAGCGCTGTTGTTGGACGAATGTTGCGGATAGATTCTCACCGGGGGCCTGTGTCCTATTCGCCAGTTCCATTTGCACGGCGGGCCAAGCGCAGTAAATTGCACTTCAACACCGCTGACGAAATAGGACAGGCAGCGCAATTTATTTCAAATTAATAAAACTTCAATCCATCTGGTACTGGTGCAACGAGTTTTTTTTTGTTTGCTGTTTGTTAAGTCGCCATAGCCTCCATCAGTGGGTAGGTGACTGTGTGTGTGTGTGATTGAAGTCACGTCCGTGCCTCGCCGAACCATCACAGGGCGATTAATTGAAGTGAACTGGGTGGTGGGAGGTTTGCCGACTTGGCAGTTGGACGAAATCGCTTTTTTACTGTCTCTCCTGGAGCGTCTTCCTCCCAGCAGGTTAATCCTAGCGAAATCAGCGGGGCGTCCACGTTGCGTTAGATCAGGTTTGCAAGAATCTCGCGAGAACGCGGGTGAGAATTACACCAACACAAACCGCGCACACATACAAACACTAACACACGGAATTGCAACAATTTTATGATGGACGACTTGATTTATACGACTGTGCATCGATAGCGCGGGATGTCAGTCAAGAGGGTCGTTCCAGGACGGGTCACCACGCTGACACTGATCGCGCCCGCGAGGACGTTGATCCGTTTTGCACGGACAGGCTGATCTTTGGACGGTCCAGCTAGCAGATTTGAATACTGCAGATGGGATAAAATGTAGTGTTTGGTTGCATGGTCATTTTATGATTTTATTGCGGCACTTTTTACAACTGATTCAAGCCAAATAGCGTTTCTTGCAGGAATTTAAAGCTTTTGTTTTTATCTGTTCTGTCTCAAGTGGTTTTGTAAAAGATGCAATTGAACGTGCGTAGTGTAAGTAAAAGAATGAAATAAAATGGGTCTATTTTATCGAACGGCTAGCCAGAATCTACGATTGGATATGTCGGATGTTTTTGATTTGAGACACCAAGATGTCCAAGCAATCTGTAGCATTTACTGTAAGAACAAGTTGAGTACCTAAACTAAGATAATAAATCAGTCAGTAAAATATGTTTAAACAAATTGGACTAACATAGGTACATCGGGGCGGTCCCGTGGTACAGTCGTCAACTCGAACGACTCAATAACATGCCCGTCATGGGGTCATGGGTTTAAGCACAGAATGGACTCCCCCATATCAAGGATTGACTATCTGGCTACGCGGCAATGAATTAAGTCTCGAAAGCCTGTATATAGGCCGGCATGTCCACGTAGAACGTTACGCCAAATAGAAGAAGAAGGTACATTTTGCACAGGCAATCACCGGAATAGTAGTGATGGTTTGCCTAAATATTTGTAGATAAGCACTCTAAGCCCAATGATAGTTGATTTCCACCATGACCGTGCTCCCATGAATAGCACTGGGTATCCTGCCATTAGTAAAACAAACAACAATGAGGTAGCTCTGTAAGCAGAAGTTCTGCCAATTATTGTTATAAAATAGGGGATAATAGTCTTCAATGATATATTTTCTGAAGATTTTATGCATTGAATATTAGTATTCAGAGACCGACGACACGACGTAGATGCCACTGTTTAGTCACATATACAATACAGATCGAATGAAGTCATAATGACAAACAATGTGCTTAACCAATACTTTGAACGCTTTGGAGAAACAATTGAATAATCCGGTTGTAAGAGTTTTATCGTGTATCACAAAAATATTGTTTCGAATTTTATAATATTTAATATCAATTTTATAAATTCGATTGGAAATATGCGACTGTATAGCTTATAGTATACCGTTAACTAACCTATTACCTATTATACAATACGATACCCTTAAGAGGGTCTTTTTAATAGATCAAGTATTTCTGATCTATTCATGGAACTACACAAACATCAGATACCATATATATGTAAGGTATCAGACTATACATGCTGGGAGAATTAATAACTAAAATAGAAATAAAATAGTAATAATAGCTGCTTAACTATGAAACAAATATTAGCAGGTACGACAAGGAAACGGTCCTTTGACGGTCTTTTTAATCGGTCTCGGGGTACAGTCGTCAACTCGTACGACTTAACAACATGCCCGTCATGGGTTCAAGCCCCGAATAGACCGTAACGCCATACGTAGGAAAGACTATCCTGCTATGGGGGGTATTCAAAAAGTCACTGAAATCCAACCTCATAAGTCACGGTTGTTTAGCCAAAAGAAGAAGAAGATGACAAGAAAAAGAATATCAAATGATGTTCAAGAACGAAATGAAATCGAATACCAAAACATGGGAACAAAAGCAAATAAAAACACGAAGGGAGGTAATTTTATGAGGAGAGGAAGTAATTCAAATTAATAAGTAAATGAGAAAATAACATAAATGGATAGTTTGGCTAAAGATAAGTATTTTGAAATGCAAAATGACAAAACAACAGTTGAGGGATAATTATAATAAAATAATTATAGCATCGTAGTAACGGTTATGCCAACTACGGTTATGCGAATCGTAATAGAAGGCTTCCGATTTTGCAGAATCCTCGGAGGAGCGTACCATTTACTTGGAAGAGCAAATTACGATCATAGTTTGCATCGCGTAGTACATGATGCGGGAAAAATGTTCACACATGATTCTGTAGTGCAAATGGTACACAGCAAGTAAGCATTGCAGTTTTCATTGCATTATGGAACAAAGGGATATCTTATCAAATTATTATCAAAGTAGGTTTAAAAATTCACACAGCATACGAAATATTAGATCAGATTGAATTTTTGTTGCTTTTATTATGATGTTGATGATAATGATATTACTGTTGTGGAAAGCTTTCCCACCATTATTAGGCCTATAAACAATGAAAGCACAAAGGAAATTGTATAAAGGTATTATTTTTTTTAATTGTCTTTTTGAGACCCTGTTACGCACGCGATTCTAAATTTCTTTTTTTTACCAATCTAATCGTAGTAACCATTGTTTATCCTTCCAAGTCAAAATAAGATGTTTCTGGAAACACGAATTATCCCGTCCGAACGGATGTTCGGGTAAACTTGGGAGGATAATTTTAGTATAAAAGTAGGCCATATTTTGAATAAAGCAGGATTCAAACGCAGAAGCTCTTGGAGTAAAGAGGTCTAATTCTAAATATCCGAAATAGGACAGAGCCCCTGGATTTCCGAGCCAAACACCCCCTTCCGTCTGCATAGGCTTCCCAACCTTGGATCAGAAGCAACTAGCGGGAAGGACTGGTTAGTAGGCGAAGTATCAAATACTCTGTCCACTCTGCTGCTGTTTGTTTCTCCTCCGTTACAACCCTGCAACTCTTGCTAAGGGCCAAACCTTCGCGTGGCCTGCCGGAGAAGCTCGGTTCGTAATAGACCCTTTTAGAGCAAAGATGAGACTGAACACTCGATTTTTGCATGAAATTTAAAGAAGCGTTTATTTGTACCATTAGTATGTTTACCATCAATCATCATTGGTTGCAAATGTCAGCAATGATGGTGTGTATATGGTGTTTGTTTTACAAAGTTCTTCAAGTCCTTCAATTTCCTATAATTCTGCCCAAAATGACCAAACATTTTTCTCATAGCGTTTCTGTAGCAGATGTTACTGTTCATGGAGATATACATCTTCAAAAGATGACTTATCCTTTCCTTTCCATTGTACTACCACCCGTACGACTTTGTTTTGGTGTGTAAATTAGACAATCCTTGAAAAACAGAAAAGCCATCGCCGTATGGCCTATAACACTTCACCCACCTTCACTTGTTGTCCCACACCGGATCTGGTAAAAAGGGTTTTGCAAACAGCAAACACTTCCTCCATAGCCGGGACCAAGGGTGGACGCTTCAATTGCGATGATTGCCCCGCACCAATTAAGCGAAACAGCATTCAATTACGGAAACGATCCCTTAAACTGGATGCGACCTCGAACGCGGTATCCTCGCGGTCGTGCGGCGTGCGTCGTGCCGTTTCATTTTCCGGTTCTTCTGTGTTTGTGTGTCTGATGAGCTACACGGAGCTACTTTTACCACATTGTCTAAGTCACTTCTCACTCGAGGTTTGGCAAGGGGGGTTTGAGGACGTACACGACGACACCTTCCCGTACACGTACACGTGGTGCGGCCGATGATGGCTGAGCCCGTAACAGTCATAAAAGGGCCGGTGTGGTGGCGGTGCGGTGCTGCGACGGGCAATTTAACCATAATCGTCGCCAATTAGTACCGAACTGCAATGAAGTGTAAAAGACAACATCATCACGACCACGAAGCGCGGTGCCTGGGAATGGTGGCGGCTCCAGGGGGAGCTGATAGGCTAGTTACCTTTTCAAGAAAACAGATACTGGGAAGCGAAACATACACCCCACCGACAGGGCGTATGTATCACTGCAAAGCGATATAATGATTAGAAATTATACCATCCATCATGGTTGTCCACTTGCTTCGCGGGCGTTTCGGGCGCGGCGAGTAGTAGGAGTAGGTTCTTTCAAGCCCGCTGCTTGAGAAGTGAAAGTGCCGCGGTGCAAAAATGCAGCACGACTCACGAATTTGTCACTCTCGCTAACGAATGTATGCGGGTCTTGGATGAGTGTGTTTTTTTACTTTATCCTTTCTTTCCCTCCCACGAGCGACGGTATTCCGCAATCGAACACCAATTCCAAACTGGCGGCCTCATCGTTCCCGCCGAAGAGTTGACCAATTACGACGCACACGTCTCACACGGCCCAGGCCGACAGGTCTCTGGTTAGTAATGGTTTGCATCATTTGCATTCTTTTCCGACGCAAATAAGATATCAAGGCATGTTCCGGGCATAACTGTCAGGACATTACTGCCACCGTTCATTACGGAGCCGCTATTTGTCGATCTGTCTGATTGTAATTGGGCTGCTGGCACAGACAGGCAGGCGCAGCGGAACGGTCGGAAGGCAAGAGATAAAAATGCGGCTAATAATGGCAGGGACAAAGAATGGCCGAACCCGCTCACACGTTTCACCAATCAGCGGGCCCATCTTTTCTTGCGCAGCGCGCACGTTCGATTTTGCAGGTGACATGAAGCAAGTCGGGCCAGGCCGCTTTTTAATCAAATTATTCTAAAAAGAGCATAAGCAAATGTCAAGCGTTCAGGCGTGCGGGGTTCGGTAATGATGGGCGCTGAGTTTTAATTTAATTTAATATTGTTATCACCAACGCGTCTCACCCAGTGCGCAGAGCAGGCGGGCGGAAGTCCCTCCAGCCGGGCCCCTTCTACCAACGCAACGTTTCCTTCGCTTTACGACGTGTCGAAAAACATCCCGCGGCGATCATTAAAGGACACGAACGATCGCGCGCGTACGATAGCGATCGGCGTTGGCCCAGGCGGGAAATGATTTCATGTCGTGATATGGGCTCTTCACGCAGCCAGGCTCGTCCGATGGTGTGATGATGATGGAATGCTTCGCCGGTCGGCTGGTTAACCGACCACGCATTAAACGCAAACGGCGCAAGACAGCCATCTCAAAATGTTGCCAAAACAACTGGATCGAAGTGCCGGCTCGATTTGCGTGATGTGAAGTCGGGGGATTCTTTTTTTGTCGTTGGCTCATACAGGTTGCCAACTCCAACGTTGTCCGCTGCAGGGGGCGCCCTGTGCCGCTCCGTGCTGTGCGTGTTGTAAGTTAAAATAATCAAATTAAAAATCGCTTATCTCGTTAGTAGTTTGTGTGATGTGATGTGTGTGTGGAGGGTATTGTGTGCCTTCTACTCCCATTTCCACCGAAATCGGGCGAACAAACGGGCCCGGTTATGGTTTGGGGGCAAGATGGTCTGCAACTCAATTAAAACTACCAGAATGCCACGACCAACATTGCCAAAGGGTCGACTCTAAACGCTCGAGAATAATTTTAAACGATTTCCTCCTTCGAGCCGGGAAGGGAGCCTCCATTATCCTGTTCCACTGTAAGTGCACTAGTACGAGAGATGGGGAGCTCCCACGCGTTATTTTGGGTTCTATAGCTCTGTTCTGCTGGTATCAACTCTAATCACTTTCAACCATTCAACCAAGGCGCTGTTGCTGCCAAAGCTTCTCAATCAGGGCGAAACGCATCGGAAGAAACTTTTAATGAGATTGCTTTGTTGATCAACTCTCTGATGGGTGTAGAATGCAACGAGCACGAGCCCTGGCTAGAGTGGTTAGCCTAGCCCTCGATACACAAACTTCGAACCGTCCCGATTGAACCGGCCGTTTTGATTGTTGAGTGCACCGGAGTGACCGGTCGCGTGCAGTCGGCTGCAGGTTTATTAATTAAGCTTTATGCAATGTTGCCTCAGCGGGGCGAACGATTAAAAGTTTGTTCGCACCTGGCCGATTTCTATGCAAATCCAATCCGGCTGGGTGGGGATCAGTGGTTCTCCCTTACTTCCTGGAATGTGTGCAGATTGGATTGGAAGATGAGACTTGCCGATGCACTTTTTATCCGCTGCTCCACTTGCCCAGCATGTAAACAGCGGACGGTTAACATTGCAACACAGAAGCAATCCCCGTCAACCCGTCAGCGCTGCCAGCGCATAACGATAAACTGTCCAAATTTATGTCCCGCGCGATCCAATCATTCCGTTTTCTGGTTTTCTGCTGCCCGGCATGACGCCACCGGTGCGTGTTTTGTGGGAAGCGTCTGTCGTCCCCAGACAAGCAGCTTCGCCCGATTTGCATACAGGGTGTTTCGAGAAGGTCGAACCAAAGCTTGGAGGGTTTTAAAAACGCGCAACTTCTTCATTTTAACCTTGCGCCGTAAATGTGTCGTAAATAATCGAAATTAGATTAACACGGTTTGTGCAATGTAACTGCGCGCCGAGTGGATCGGGTGACAGGGATCCCCGTCGTTGCCGCTGCTGGACAGATGCCGGATGCTTAATTGCCATCCATCCATTCTCACTTTCACTTGCGCACGGTGCACGGGCAATAAAATGCTTCGTTGATTTTTGGATAATTATTACATCGTTTCTTATCGATTGCTGCAGGACATGAACGGGACCACAAACACACATACGCGCAGAGTCACGGCATCACCGGCGAGGTGTAATGATGATGGCAAATTTATTCATCTTTAATTTATGTCCTCTCGCAACTCGGCAACCGCTACAATCCGACACACCATTATGCTGACGATTGATGAGACAAGCGAAGCGTTACCCCCGCCGTACCGGCCGGAACAGCATGGACCCCCGGTCCCCCGGAGGGAAGAATGGAATAAATCGCTCCCCGCGCCGTGACTCGTGACGAACCGCCTCGGCAACGAAATGCAAATGCGAAAAAAAAGGCGCACCGACAAACATATCGCTTAGAGGCTGCTGCGGAACTATCAGCCGTTCGGGCTGCATCAAACGTTGTCCTTTTTCGTGTCTTGCGGCGCTTTGCGACTGTGCGTTGCTCATCAACTGTGCGTCAAAGCGGTGGAGCTTGCTGAACGATGTTGGGAGTGGGGCTGTTTGCTTAAATTTTATTACCTTTTCGCTACGGCAAACTTTGATTAGGAAGGAAGAAAGCAATACTCTCCCATCGGGCCGCCGCAGGTAGATTGTTGTCAATGTTGTTTCGTCTCAGCTCTTAATTGTACCTTTTGTACCGGTTCATAAAATTAACATTTATAGACAGCTGATTCGGTATCATTTTTTGTTGTGCACTTTGCAGCCTGTCTGGTCATCTGTCATATGGTCCGTTGCCTCTTAACATTGACCCTGATCGATCGTTCGATCGTACGCCACATAAAACTGCAGCAGCTCGATCGATGTACCGATGCATGTGCCGTTTCTCTTTACCCGGTGTTGTGGCACATTGCATATTTGCTATTTTTAATATCGCACAGGACGGGTTTTTGGTAAGCGATACCGACCGAATCGCCCGTGTGACATTAGTGCGAGGCACCATTTATTAATGGTGAGAGGTCCCAGGACAATTTGCACGGACCCCTGGGATGGTGATTTTGCCGACTGACGGATGAAATATTACCCCGAGCCGAGACATGACACCAGACAGACCGGGCACAAATGCAACTCATAAATAGATAGTTTCTTGGCAATTGTTGCATTCGATCCGTTCGATGTGTTGCAGAACCGGGAGCACGGCAAGCGATTGACGCAAATATGTGTTTGATTTTCAAACAGCGGAACTGCAAAGTTGTGCCAAGTCTGGCTCACAGTTTCTGCAAAAATGCTACAAATACAAGCAGACATACAGTTATTCATCGGACAGAAGAAAAGTAGAAGAAAAAGCACAATTTATTAGGAATTATTTTTGAAAAAGGGTTGGTTAATTTCTTCTTCTTCTTCTTTGGCTCAACAACCGATGTCGGTCAAGGCCTGCCTGTACCCACTTGTGGGCTTGGCTTTCAGTGACTAATAGATTTCCCCCCATAGCAGGATAGTCAGTCCTACGTATGGCGGCGCGGTCTATTTGGGGATTGAACCCATGACGGGCATGTTGTTAAGTCGTACGAGTTGACGACCGTACTACGAGACCGGCTCATGGTTAATTTATGAGCTCCTAATTTCCGTCTCAAAACAAACCTAGCTTGATGGATATGGAAACAATTTATAATCACTTTATAAATAATCGTTAGTGGCACTGTGGCAAATGAAAGCGGGCTCCAAATAGCGTTTCTGTGAGGCGGCATGAGCCCGAGCGGTCCGAAACTATCATCATGCATGTGAGCGTGGCTTGAGTGTTCGTTCCGTCCGCTTCACTATCGCAAGGGATAAGACGGTACTCACGACCTAGCCAGCACACATTGCTGGGAATTATGTTGAAATGCATCGTTTCATGAAGTAGCCGCTGGTCTAACCCCAATTAGATATGTCAGTCATGTACTGGAAGAATGTGTGCGACATTCGCGGAGAGAAAATAAACAGCATCGTGGCTGCTGTACGCTAAAACTGTCGTCTAATGATTGTAAACATACACTCATGCTGCATGGAATGAAGGAAGCAGTTGGAAGCGAAGCATTGCGTCATGGCATGAGGATTGAATGGGACGGTTTGGCTTTGGTGCTGTTATTCGTAACGAATCAAGGATTCTTTGATAATTAAAAAGGGCGCTTGAACAACACTTAACATTACAAACTGCAAATAGTATGTGTCATAAACAACCAAATGGAAGTGGAACAACAAAATACTTGAATGAATGAATCATAAGCTTGAAATGAATTATAACCTCCAAGTTGTATTGAAAAACACTAATAACTAGATGTAAAACACATTCTCTATATGATTAGAAAAACACTGCAAAATAAAAAACACTAATACATTGACGGTTTATAGTATTCTAAGTTTAAATGATTCGTAGGCAACCTACAAGTGCAATGGTTAGAACATTTAGTATAGTGTTTTATAATTTATTTTTCAATAAATATACTTATTTTACGATTGTTTTCTGGGATGATTATACATTTTTATTACCTTGTTAATGTTAACTCTGTCAATTCCAGACATTTTTAAAGGTGTGTGAGTTTTATGTACAAACGCCATCTGTTTCTTAATAAAATCGCTAAGAACATTTTCATAACACCATTACTTGTGTGAAATGCATCAATATGTGTTTAAAAGAATCATCATTGACGCTTTGAATCATCATTTTTTTAACACAAATGAGTTGTCTGGAATTGAATGTTCGTTTAAAAGAAATGCTTAATCAGGCCTAAATTGAACTGATGTATACTAGGGGAAGGTAGGTAAAGACGGACACCTTAAGGAAAATACTAAAAATCTATGAATGTAAAAATAAAACGACCATGGAAATGTGCAAACGTTACCTTAAACTCATGATTTATGAGAAAATGTGTTGAAATTTTTAAGTTTTTATCGATTTTTATGTTTTTTTTATGAAATAAAAACATGGGGTTTTTCGTGCAGTTTTGAAATGTTCGGATAAGACGACACCTGATATGAAAAAGACGACCTGTAGAAAACGTTGAAAATTGAAGAGGTTTGCTGTATTTTAACAAATTCTATTGCTTTCCACGTTCTGATACGTTTATAAACCAATTATTGGCCAATTGCAACGACGATTCAATCAGCCGTGAATTTAGGAATTGCCAGCACCGCTTCTAATAAACATAGAATGCAGAATCTAAGGCATTTTTTCAAAATATGGGGCACTAACAGTGGACGTTGCACCAGCTTATAGAACAATAGTTTAAAACTTCGCGTTAGGAAATTACTCCGCGGAAAGTCCGCGACCACAGCATATTTGAGGGACTAGTTAATAGTTTAAGCCATTTTCCATTCAACAATTGATATTTGTAATCCCATAGGATTTCTCATCTATTCCTGAACGATGTCATATCAATGCCTCATCTTTTTATTGCTTAAAGTTGTCCAAGTCGTGACAAGATATTGGATTTTGTGAAGCGCCTCATCAGCATCGAGCGAGTAAAAGCATAACGAATGGCTACTATTTTAACCGGTGTTTCATTTCTCGTTTTTTTATTACTTTTTCTAGTTGCGTAATGGTTTATATCTTCGACATACGCTTATTTAAGGTTTTTGAAGAAATATATTCATCACCAATTGATATAAGAAGTAAAATAACCCAACAAATTCGGTGTCCATCTTTCCCTACGACAAAGTGTCCGTCTTTCTCGCTTTGGTGTCAGGATGTTTAAACCACCAGAAAACAATATTTTGTATTGCTTTCATTCTCGTTCTTTCGCCAGTTTTTTGCTTGATAATAACGACAACTCGTTCATGTAATAAAACTTCCGAAAATATAAACAATTGCTGTTACAGGGCTTAAGATCCGCAGCAATCTAATTAAATCAACAAGGGTGCGCATGATTGAAAATTTGTTTTGTTCGTGAATTCAACCAATTTCGCATATGTTATACGAAAAATGTTCTCAAATGTGTTGTTTTACCTTCAATTAGGAATCTGCATTGGTGAATTTCTCGAAAATTACCTTTTTCATGCATTTATGAGAAGTGTCCATCTTACCCGAAGGGTCCGTCTTTACCTACCTATCCCTATATTTGACTTGCATCGTCCAGATTTACTTACCAGACAAAATATCATGTTCAACGCAACAAAACGAAAGAAAATAAAAAAATTAAAGGAAACCATATCATCGAATGAACAAAAAACAAAGAGCGTGTGTGTTTCGGCGTATTAAAAAAATGATAACATTTAAGTAAATCGTGTTATTTTTTCTTATATACCAATTAACGATAACAAAAATTCTGAAATATTCAAAAGCATTTTTAGACCCAATGTCAATGGATTTATTTACCTACATACAATGACCAGGTCGTTTTGCTTTTCCTGATTGATAGCACGTTGTATATAATTTGTCTGTGTTTACTTATTAACACAAAATGTCAGAATAACAACAAAGTGAACAAAGTCCATTTTCAATTCAATGGCTTAAAGTAGAATGTATTGACGACGTGTAAAATATTGAAGTCACAATAATAAAAGCTCATGTATGAATTACATTACTACGATTGCTGAATTTCATCAAAATGCACGAGTTATTACACGTTTTAGATTTTACTATTTTTATTTGGTATGTTCAAAGGTCCATTCTTGCTTTAAGTTGTTGTTTTGAATTTCGTTGCACAAAATCATACTTCCGTTGCATTGAAGTGTTTACCATTGTAAATTACTCGGCTCAAATGCAGCTGGTGAATGAATCATTCAGTATAATTCTGATGAATCATTACTCTTTTATATTGTTGTGTGCTACGATTGGTACAACTCAATCTGCATTTGTTGTTTTTATGTTAATGATCATATATGTATCGAGTGTTGGTAAATATTTGTTTGCTGCTGGGTTTTGAGTTCAACACTCAGTTTGCCCAGCATAACAATAAACATGAAGTAAAGTTTCAGCCGCTTTTAAATTGCTGCATTTCTTAAAATAGTGGCTGTAAGATAGGACATGTACAACACTTCCTAAATGCTTTCAATTTCTTTATCCGAGTTCAGCTTAACGGATATCGACTTGATATCCTTAAGAGTATCTTCTCGACTTTGTGTTGTTTGTGTGTGAACAAATGTATTTGTTCCTTTTAAATTCAATGCATAGCGTTAAGAATAAATCTGCTACATTGTGAATATATCACTATGTGCAAGTTTCCTAGTTTAATTCACATTGTGAATATCTTTGGAGAAAAACATGATAAAATCATTTAAAACAGTAAAATAGTAAACAAACAAATGTTAAAATCACAACTAAAACCAGCACCAGCAAATCAATGCAAATCAATGTCAAGTACATACATTAATCTCAGCTTCACAATCGCAGTCCGTAGACACAACAATTGGCCTCGTGCAGTGTGGTGGATGCCGTACGGTTGATTACGCGACACAAGTATCGGCTTTCCGTCGGCCAGCAGTTCATAGCTGACTCATTAACCTCTAGCGGCCCAGCTTCCGACCGATGGGCAAACGCAATTGTTAATCCACATCAACGGAAATTTTCAATCGAGCTGCGGATGGTTGGTTGTGTAAATTATTTATTTATATTTAACTCATTTTTTGCCCGTATCGCCTTGCCTTTAGCCGGGACTGGAGGCGGTAACAAAAAATGCACTTCATCCGACCGAAGCCGTCGAGTTCCGTGTCGAGCTGCGGCTGCAGAGCTTGTCGCCGAGTGTTTACAGTGTGTGGCGAAGAAGTGATCGGATTGTTTGCCGTTTTGGGAAGTTTACAGAAGCGAAAAAAGGCAATACAGAAGCATTGAATGAACAGAGAAACAAGAAGAAATCAACATATCGAAAAAGAATCACAAATTCCGAAACTCACAGCGTTATTGTCGCGAACGGCAGGGTGGCGAGGGTGGCGCGTACACTTTCTGTCACATTATCTCGGGCCCGGCAGCACTCGATGGGATTGCTCGATGCCGGTTTTTGTGCGGTGGTTTGAATTGTTTAGTAAACATACGTCAAACACGACACATCGTTTACTAACAAGCCGTGCGATATGGGCAGCACGATAAGGGCGCATCGACGAAGTGAAGGAAGAGCGCCCAGGGCCGGGCGATGGATTAGTGGCGGGAAAAATGGATCGATTATTGCAACCAGCTGCTGGGATCGTTATCGTGGTGTAACAACGATCGGTGCCGGGAAAGGGGTGTTGCGGTTTACTGTAAACACAATCGATGTCTCGATTTGCCGGCCCCGATGGATCGATAGCGGCTGCTTCTTGCCCGAGCAGCGCGAGTGTGTATGCACTTTGGGTTAAGAATTTATGGCGCTAAAAATATTTCCCATCAAACCGGTTGGACCGGGGTGGCGCGGAAGCGTAGCGAAGCGGAAGGGTGCTAGTGACAAACACGATGGTTTATTAAATTCCGAATAGGTCATACTAATTAGTCGTCCGTTTTTGGGACCTCGCGGGAGGCGGGATGGCGATCGAGGATCGGCACGTATACACATCTGCTGCCTTCAGTTCGAATTCGTGTGCTCGAAATCAAATCCCCCTGGCCGCTTTCCCCGTGCGGATGAGGCGCAATGATCGGTCGGATCAAGTAGCGCAGCGCAAGTCTTGGTGCATCGCGAGCACGGCGTACCCCGTTCACTTAAAAATATCTCATCCATATCATCCGCACCAGCACCAGATTGCGGGCATCAGACGCCCTAGCCCTCAACTTGGCGCGGATGGAGTGTTCTTTTCTCACGATGGGAAGGGACGAAGGGGGTATGGACGGGACAAACAATCCAACAAGGCCCAACTGGGTCGAGAAATGCCCGCCCATGTGTGTGCGTGTGTGTGTGGTTGTGCGTATATAAATTATAATTTGTGACTAATTCGTTTAAATTAGATTATGAATAAGTAATACTCATAATTTGTGCGGCGCAAGCAGAGATCGAGCAGTGCGTCCGTGTGCGTACCGAGTCGCGCTGCAGTATCGGATTTCATTCGGCAGGGCGGTGGCGGAGTCGATGGCAGGCTGCAAGCGTCTGGTTGCAGGAGACAGTGCACAGGGAAGTAGCATAATATTCCGCGCCAAATCTATAAAGGTGTGGTTGACGATTGCTCGGTTCTTAGCGAGAGAGAGAGAGAGACAAGGCTGTCACGTTGGTCGCCAAAGGTAGAAGCACTGTCCGGTGATGTTCGAAGGTGACAGAGGATTCCGAGTTTATGGCGTTAGAACACTGGGCGCTGGTTGCGCCCGTTAGATCTACAGTGCTTGGTGAACATGCCGTTGCATTTGCGCTTTTAGTACCAAAGAAAAGTACACTTATTAACAGACGATTAGGTACACAATTAGTAGAAAACAAAAATCTAATTTTCGTTTTAATAATAAAAAGCCAAACTGTTACTCAGAAACCCTTTTTTCAGACATTTACTTCAAAGTCCCAAGAACAAGGCTTTACTTAAAATGCAACGGCGAGTCGAGCACAGTTTTGTTCACACCTGTGGTAATGATATTTTCATAAGAATATACCTATTTGATGTCTGTGCGGTTTGTAATGCCGCTTCTGCCCCGGTAGCCAATCTCATCTAGTCCATAAATTTATTCAACAGACACGCGGATGCGCCCCTCCTCCGGCAGCCCACGGTCACACGTGGCATTGCTTTGATTTGGAGGATTTACGTCGTCGGACGGACACAGAAACACACTCGCAAAACCATCCCGGGACAAACAAAAGAGATAACTGGCTCATTGGCGGTGGCGGGGATCCACCACTTCCCAGGGCTGCAGGTCTATTAGCTTTGGCACAATGCATCGCGGAATGCATTAGTCGGCGCGCCGAGACCCAATGCCGAGGTCTTTTAAATTATTTTGTGATAACAATGTGACAACATTAACTCTCTCCTGTCAGCTACACGCGTACGTGTGTGGGCAGAGGATAGAATGCGGTCGGATTTGCTGCTTGCGGCTTGGGAGATTTGCTCTCTCTCTCGCTCACATAGCCTAATTGGATGTCAGAAGGGAAGGCACGGTGAGGATGATTAAATTCAATAACACAGCCGGATATTGGGATAATTATTTCGATTTCGGGATTAAAATTGGCAAATCATCGTTGATCGATTAGGAGGATTAATTTGATGATTTTTTGTTTATTTTTGTTTGCTTGTGATGGAACAATGCTCGAACAGTGGTAGAAACCCTCCACCCTAAATAAACACTTGGGATTGATGGGAAAGGAAGCAGAAAAACCTTAATTTCTGATTTCACGCTAATTATTTGTAGTGCATTTTTGTTTCCCATACCCCAATGACATTATGTAGCGTCGTGAATCGTCGTTAACCTTTTCATTTGCCGAGCTTCCCCGCCCCACTCCCCCGTCTCGAAAGCGATCCTTTGCCTGTGATGATGGGCTACCTCCACTTCCAATTTGCCCCTGATGTCGCGAGTTTGATGCTGAGGAAAAACCTTCATTTGCATCATACTTTGGACAGCGGCCGCGGCAGCAAATAATGATGGCTATTTATTAAAATAATCATTTCCCCCGACATGACCTGCCCAACACACGCGTACCCCTCTGGGGGGGGTAATGGGAAGCGATGCACTCTAGATGCTTCCCTAATGCAAACCGAATGTACTTTTCTTTCCTCCGTGTGTGTGTGTGTGTGAATGTTTGTATGCAAAAAGATTGGAAAATCGAGGCTCACGAGAAGCGGCCCCCTTTCGCGGACTTCGTTTCAACTCTGGCATGCAATTGCTCAATTATAGACGCGCTTTTTTGTTGTTGCTGTTGCTGTTGCTGTTTGTGTGTGTGTCTGTGGTCGGCATTATTTGTGCCTTCGCTTTTACCAAACATCAATTTTAACGCGATTGCTATCGCGCAAATACTGCGCCCGGGAGTGATTCCGGGAATCAGCGTGGCTTTTGTTCATCGCCAGGACAAGGTGCAAGGTGTATAATTGTATGTTAGTGTCCCTTGTTTTTGTGTCCTTCTATTTGACAAATACACACACCGACCGACTGATGGGGTGGTGAGAGGTGAGGCTTTTTTATCAAAAGTTCGCCGTCAAAAGTCAGTTTTTTGCCAGCCGGGGTGGGGAAGTTGAAGACGATAATGAGGACCTGTGGCTGGTCGGACAGGAGTGTACGACCAGCGTGAGGAGGGTACGACCATACAATAAAAAAGGTGTACGTGAAAATCGCTCCCGGTAGAAATATAATGGCACTGAAAAAAATCAACTAATGAATATACAATTAATTCGTCGTAATTAGATCTGCCTTTTTTCGAGCCCAGATCTCGGGGTGTCTGTGCGTGTGTATGTGTGTATGTTTGTGCAGTTTGTACATGGTTGCCCGTGTGCACGGCTGCAATTCACTTATCGAAACGCAATCAGCTGCAGGTTGGTTGGGGAGCGTATCGGTTTCTATTTTCAAACTAGCACCCACCAACCCACCGCAACCGACACTCGGTGGTGATCACTCTTCAGCGGGATCGTAAACAAATCACTAGTGTACGGTAGATGACTGATGGCCAGATAGCCGGTGTCAGTGTTGCCGTCGGCCGCCATGATGATGATGACGATGATGATGGGTACACGGTTCGGAGAGTGGAATGACAAAAAGTGACACGGTTGCATCGTGCCTTCGTGTGGCAGCGACGACGACCAACAAGTACGGGGCATCGTGGGAAGGTGGGTTGTATAGGCCGGAATTAGTAATCAGGAAAGATACACCGGACAGCAGTGGCAGCAAGGCACACTGCACTCATTCATTCTCAATCAACAACTGTTCAGCGTGGGCAACTGACTGCGGTCGTGTGTATCAGATCACGAGTTGCAGTGTTGCGTTCCGAGTGCGATTGAATGTCAAAATATTGGCAAGGTATGTGCCGGAGCAAAGCTTTAACATTGCTGATGACATTGTAATTTGACGTCTTTTAATTGGAAGCTTGGGGTGGGAACAAAGGTGCAGGGATCAGGTATACTCAGAATTTTATACGACTTGGAAAGAACGTTTGAAAATGAAAATTAATATAATGTGATATGAAATGAGCTAACAGTTTAGTTTGAAACTAAACTAAAACTATCACAATTAAAATGAATAGAAATTCGTGTTATGAAAAAGAGTGTCACTATTTTATGGAATTTTTCCCACTAGAATCAAATTAAGCTATTTTCATGTATTTTTTAATGTATGGATATTCAAATATGACAAGGTTGTACCGATTATATAAAGGATTCCTTTATTGTTGTAATTCGTAGAAAAATCTGGTTAGCTTTGCCTAGTTCAATATTTGCAGTTAGAGCCAAAGTAGTGCTTCATCGGATGCGATTTTATCGGACGTGCTGTCAAACGCTATATCATTTATTATAGTGATTATTTGGAAGAGTTTAATAGTTTAACGATCATAACAAAATAATTTAATTGTGTTACTACTAAATCCCGCACAATCAGTTTGACAAATAAAATCGTATGCGGCGATGAAATTGCACGTCCGAAGTTATCTGTCAAATCTCATGTAAAATTTTGACAGATTTACAAAATTGCATCGGATAAGACACCCTTAGTGATGGGAGAGATAATTTTTGTATGTATAAAGCGTTAGTGATTTCAATAAAACATCCGTTCAATAAGTCTAAAAAGCGGAGTCTTAAAATGCCTACACTATAAAATGGCTAGGGTATGCCATAGAATATCAATGGTGGATCTGTTGGAATGATCCGTCGGATTGAGAATAACCAATGATAAAAAGCTAGTGTATTCATAGATTAGTTAGTCTGAAGAATGGCCTCCTGGACATACCAAACTGTTGAATGGATCAATAAAGAACAAAAAGGAGAAAATGAACTGAAAATATGCACTCTATTATGTAGAATATTGACCATTCGATTTATGGTATCAGTGTTTCTCGCACTCTAACTTGAAAAATATCAACAAAGTCATTTGAATTTGTGTTTCCCGCTAAAATCTGTGATAATGATAATGGTATCAAGGCTGTAATTTACATTACTAGTGACGTACATATTTATATTTGATATTTATTTTTAAAAATGTAGCAATTTGTAAAGTATATAATTTTTATGAGGGCAAAGTAATTCGGTACAGAAAATGTGGTGGATCACATACATCAAAAACAATTTTAACTTCGTAGGTCGTCTATCTCGCAAATAAATATAGCAATCTATCTTCTGACCGTTTAAATTCAATGATTCAGAATTGCAATAATCATAATCCGTCAAATTTATCGTACATTTCTATAACACTTTTACAGCAATTCATTTCAAAGGCTTAGCAAAGCCTGTGTATGTTATGGATAATTATTAAATTTCGTTATAATTATTAGTAGTTATTAAATAAAAGTTTTAAGCGTATTTTTATAATTTTTATAATAATTATGCTAGAATAGATGATATAATATGTATTATACCGAACATACCGAATTACTCATCAATACTGGATTGTAATGTGTACTCATTTAGTTTTAAGTATCTAAATCTAGCTTGAAGTATGCAACATCCGTTGGCGCACCGTTTTCCTCCATTTTGGTGCTGAACTCAATTAACCGAATCGTTACAGTTTTCAGCTATGATCACTACCGTGCTACACATGAACATCTAAGCACTCGGGCACCGAGCTCGTGCAAATCAATAGGCTCATCATCTGAAGTTGAAATAACAACACCACGGCAAAACAAGAAGCGTCTCCATTTGGAAGCATGTATGGTCTCCACAAGTTTAGATAACAGTCCTCGTTCCGTCCCATCCCGTCCCGTCCCGTCCCGTCTTTCACTGTTTCTGTTGCTTCTTTTTGTGCTTTCCGCCTCCCGTGTGGGCCTCATCCGACAGGGAAACGAATAATCACTAATGGTTATTATTGTTATAAAATACAATTAAAATTAAAATTTTACTCTTCCCGAAACGCTCGCCGTAGCAAATGCAAACAAAAACGCGTTTCTAGCTAAACTACCCCATCGAGGGGTAATGGTGATGGTAGGTTTTCATTGGCCACTAGTCGTTGCGTGTATTTTTCCACCAGGCCAGGGCTAGCGGAGCAATGGGCAGACGATGGAAAAGCGCACTTTTGTTCCGCCCACCCAGCCATATGAGTCGAACGGTACCGGGGGCGGACTTAAGCAGGGTGGAAAACACATTAGGCGGGCTTTGCGCTATTATACCACCCGCTCGATGGAGGGAGCATCTGTTCTCTTGTTCCGATTCCATTTTCCACCGCACTCGGCCGCACACCAGCACCCGGGCTTTGGGAAATGCTCGCCACTTTCCCGGGCTTGGTCGGTTAACTGGTGCCCGGGATCTCTAACATGTCCGCTTTTTACTGCTCCCGTACGGCTGGCTGGTCGGCGAACGCGAATTTTACGGGCTTCTGCTTTGACGTAAAAGTTTGCTAGCTATGGAGTGATAACTGGCAGCAACTCGGTGCACATTTATTGCTTTCACATCGACGATTTCTCGACGAATTTTCTTATGCTAACGAGCAAAGTTATGCATCTTGAGTGCACTGCTGCCGAGGGTGGGCGAGGGAAACGGTATCGGAGAGCATTAACACCAACTTACCCCTATCGGTCCCTCCCCCACCAACGTACATATTTGCTTGTATCAATTATTCACGTGGATGTCACAACCGTGAGCACGTCGAAGATGAAGATTATGGACTCAAAGAGGTACAATTGGCAAATGTTGGTGTCATGTTCTGGTGTCGTCGGGGAGCTTGGGAGGGGCCGGATCAGATAAGCGTGCAGGAAAGTTTGATGTGTTGTCGCAGTAACGGTGACTGCTGAGTCCCGCAAACACGGGAATGCTACCGTGTCATTACGGTAGCTGGAACACGGCAACCTCTCTCACGGCCGACCTGTTCCGTTTCGCTACCGTTTCGCAAAGGGAGGGGTAGAGAGAAAGCAGTAAAAAGTCCCATAATTTAGAACCGGCGCAATAACATAAAAATAACGTACAAACTCTCAACCTTTTTCCACCCCGTTCGACGCCACCGGCCCCTAAGCAGTCCAAGTGGGAAAGTGCTCAGTCATGAAGAAAAATGCAATCAGATAAGGGAGCAAAAGAAAAAAGTTTACCGATGAGCGTAGAGTCGAGTCGAAGTCAATCGGTGCCGAGGGTGAGTCGGGATGGATTCGATATCATGCAACACGAAGTGCAAAGCTTAATTGCTGCACTTGAGCAACTGACCAAACGGTGGTGACCGATGGAAGGGAAGCTGTGACGTGACGCGAGGACGAACGTACGCTCGTGCTGCGCCGATGACGAAGAAAGGCTAATTGAATAATTCTGTTAGTCCGTTCGGTGATAAAGAACAACGATAAATTGTGTCCCGTGGGTGGTATTAAGGTTCCCGGTGTGGAAGTTTTAATTATCGGTAGTGTGATTAAGTTAGAGAAAAACATCCAACTTACAAATTTGCTTTTTTATCGGAATTGCTCTTTTTTGCGTTGGAATATATGTACTATTCCTCAAACGGCTGGGAATTTGAGTGAAAATATCAAAGGAGTATTACTAAATGCAATATCTGAAACATGCATTTCAACTTTAAAAGTTAGTAATATAGTTACTGTTGGAGCTTTTATAAGTTTCCTCCGAACTGTCAGTTATGTTTCCCAAGCGATGTTTTAATCGTTTCGTATGCGGTTAAATAAGGGTTGAACAGCAGTGTCAAGGCTATTAGAGAAAAGATAGTCAAGCAAACCGGTATTGAAGTGCACCAATTATTAAATTTTGCAAATATGATCTGGAATAGTGATGGAAAAAAATAAGTTTTCGACGAAATCGATTCCAGCTAGTTCCGAAGTTTTTTTGGAAACGATTCCTGAAACAGATTTCGCATTCCATCTCGGAATAGAATCCGGAATCGGAATCGGCTCCGGAATCAAAATCGACTCTGAAATCGAAGTCGATCTCGGCATCTCTCGGCGATCGAATAGGGTTTGTGGTGCTATGATACTTCGATTGTATTGATAGCCGTAAAGAATCCAATACGATCCACTCTCATGGAGATTATTGAATCTGATTCCAGAGTCAATTCCAATTCCGAAACCAGTTGGATTTCGGGACCGATTTCAAGTCCGGAATCGATTCCATAATGGGAGTTGGCTCCGGAATCAGAATCGGAACCGGATTTGGAATTGTTAGGAACTGCAAGGAAATGGAACACTAAAATTGCATCCACAACAATACTTAATATCATGATATTAATCTATTCAATACTTAAATATCATGAAATTAATCTATTCTTCCTAACGTACTCATCCAGCGCATACCTCTAACAATTCAATTTTTTTCAAATTCGACTGAACCACTGTTTTAGCGTACGTTACCATTATTTTGAGATATTGATATACTACAGGAGTGTCATGAAATCTCTCCGTTGTCTGCTAATCCGTTATTACAGTTATTATGTTTGGCTTATTATTTTCAACTTTGGCAACTATGCTTGGAGATGACTTAAGAGAACTTTATGGACTGGTTTTAACCTACCAGAGCCTATCAACCTACCGGAGCTTAAGATTGCAGTTAAGGTGTAATTTGAACTTTTGTTGAATTACGATTTAAAAGCTTATTTAGACCTTGCGTGAAGGGGAACGTGTTTTTTTCGATATTACATTGCATATTTATCAGAATTTGGCTTACCGTACACCAAAAGAAAGGATATTCATTTCCCCTGTATAGAGTATAAACATATTGAAATAATGAATTAAATGCATTTCCTTGTGATTCCCCGCTGATCATTATTTTTTCACCGTGAAAAAAGTGAGGAATCACAAGAAAATACATTTAATTCATTGTTTCAATATGTCTCTACATATTATTCAACATATTTCTATCAATATTAGACTAAATACTTGGGGAATTATATTTCCACCAAATTTCACGACAAATTTCACTGGAGCTGTAACCCAAGCTTGCAATGCATCGTCGTCGTTCTCAAAAATTTCATTGTATAATTGTAATTTTTTGCTTTGTATTCAAACATTTAATATAACAAAACCGGCATAAAATTTTCTATAAGAATTTACAAGCAGTTTTCTACATACAATCATCCGTTTCGCTAATTGAATTGAGAAAATAATCATGACAAACAAGAAAATCTAGCGTAAAATGAATCGTGATCGATATTTTCACTTGTAAGCATGCGTTACTTAGGCGTTTTAAAATTAAACTAAATTAAAATAAAAAAAACTCGAAAATATGGTAAACAAACAAATATCTAATTTCAATTTACCTAGTGATATTTTCAAAAAAATGCCACGAGATCCAGTGAATGGCAGATAGTTGATGTTAAATTAAATTGTTTTTCTGAGTCCTACCAAAAGTCTAGTGTTTAATTGCGTACGGAACCACTACCTTCAGCTGACGACCATTACATTTGGATTTGTAGATGTTTAAAGCTAATGCAACAAATTAACTTTTCACTGGAAAGCTCCCCGGTACTTTGTCGACCAAGTTTTATGCACCAGTTCCATAACAATTGTAAATACGACAACTTTTTCCCCTGCAGCAACCAATCCTCAAGCATTCCCGTTTCCACTTTGACCCGAGCGGAGGTAAGACGGTAATGAAATAAGATTAAATATTAGCCCTGTCCATTGCATTACTCCCTGCAGTGAGCACATTTCTTTCTTTTGAAATCATCCTCGTTTTGGTGTATAGAAATTGTTCCGGTTGCTATTTTCCCGGAAAGGTGTAGTTCGTCTTGTGTCAACTGGGACGGTGTTTTACATTGTGTTGAAAAACAAGACTAATATCACGCTATCGCGACAGCAATTTCCACTCAGCTGTTGGCCTTTACGTTTTTCTGTCTTTGATCATAACTCAGCCTCTCCTAGCATTCGAAGAGGAAAGAAAACTTTTCTACAACCGAAACTTTTGCAATCGTCTTTTGCAGACAAATTGGCCTAGTGCTACAACGTTAGGCCGGCTTACTTTCGGCACAATCGAAACACAGTACACAGTACGCGACGCTTTTTGTCAGCTTGAGTCAACCGACGGTTTTGTGGACGGTGTACTCTCATCAAACATCTGAAAAGGATAAAAAACCACCCAGATGCTGCAACTGGCCATTAAAATTGGAACTTACAGCAACGGCAGGAGCAGCAGCAGCAACATTACAAAATTAGTTGAACTTTAGTCGTAAAGGCTCAAAAAAGGCGTCCCAAGTGATATTGGAAGGAAATGAGCATTCTCCAGAGCCGTAAACACCTCTGCGCCGGGCCTTTTGCCTGGGGCGGTCGAGCGGCAAACTTTATCATTAACGTCTGGGCGGTAGGGTCATAAATTCCCCTTCATTATACTAACGCTTGCCAGCATACATCGCCAGCGCGATATTGCAGTTTTTCGTTCGGAATTCCGCCCAACACTGCGGTGGTGCTTTGTGACAGATCCATCACACCATCACTTAGTGGGTTTGTGTCGGGCTTTTCGCCCAGTCACGTCACACCTTCTCCGTCCGGTCCTCCCCGCCCGGTCGCAAAGCTACACGCTTTTCCGCATGCCATAACCGGCTCGGAAAAATGCATCACCACTGTTGTTGGCTCAACGCTGTTGCACCCATAAATGACATCGCCAACGAGACGATCCGCATCGCGCGACTGGAATCGTTTCGTCAAAGCCATCAAAACCGGATTTTAATGGTCGAAACTTTAAGTTTTCCGGCAAAGCTGGCAGCCCTTGGCGGATGGGAAAACAGAACGAGAGCCCGCCCCGTATCGCCTGAAACTGCAGTCGAGGAACGAGGTGCACATTTGCTCAAGTGTTCTTGGGCGGTTCGGTTCGGTCCCGTGTGCGCTTTGCACAAAGAAGAAAATATAATTCATTTCCTGAACCAAACCAACAAAAATTGAAAAAAAAAACACACACACACACACTTACTCACTCACAAACACACACACACGGATGTAGTCGGTTGGCGATAACGGGGAGCCAGCCACGAGCGAGTGTAGCCTTCGACCGTTTTTGCACTAGATCTCGTCGTCTAGAGGTTCAAGTTTTTATGGCTCCTTTCGTCAGCCAGCTCTAAAATACTCCCTACAGTCCCCCCCCCCCCCCTTCTCGAATTCCCCTTCAAAGCAAATGCAACGTGTGCACACACATATATAGCTTTCGGCTTGAGTGATTTCTGAATTCATATATTTTAAATATATATTTTAGGTATAAAGTAAACTTTTACGATGCAATTTCGAAAACAAAATAATCATATTTTTAATATGCATCGTCCGCGTGTGACGACGCGTTCGCGGTGGAGGCGGGCTGGCACCACAAGGCCACACCACACGAGGCGCACCAGGAAATGCAGTAGCAGGGCACGGTTTTGTTTGTGTGTGTATCTGTACATTCCACCTTCGTTCTACCCTTTAACAACAGCAACCCGTTCAGTTGAGCAGTTGATCTTTATTAGCCTGGCCGGGGTCGTTCGAAATGAGCATTGGAGTTTTCCCCATGCACACACATTGCGGAGTGCACGGTTTTTATTTCCACATCGATTCGTTTGTTCATGCTTTTTAACGTGTTTTTGGTGTGGCACTGTCGAAATAGACTAGTTTGTCCTTCGGGCTCTTCGTTTTTCCCTTTTTCTGCATTTGCTTCAAAGGCCACCCATTTCGGGGTTTCTTTCGAGCGCAAACAGTTTCTGTTTGGTTTTTGCTGACCCGTCCCGTCGGGCCCTACCCCGTTTCCGTTTTTCCGTTTTCTTGTGATCGTCCCAGGCTTGCGTTTTTCGCTCCAGATTGGACATGGCTGGATTTTTTTGAGGGTTACTAAATCTCATAAAAAATCGGTTGAGCTGGTTATGAAAAATCATCGCATGTCATTGCCACACGCGCTCGTGTCCCGCTCTTCGTCCCGACATGCAAACATGCAAGCCCGTAGAGTCCCACAAGCGAGTCAGAATCGTCAAATCTCGTCATTAAAAAGTCCTGCATCTTCCTCTGGTCGACCCAACCCGGTGGTCGTTGGTTTGGGAGTCGCTGAGGTTGGGCGGTTTTTGCTGCCAAAGCCCCACTGCGTTCCACTGCGGAAGCCACAGTCAATCGACGCCACCATCGTTTCGGTCGCATTTTGGACGTAAAAGAGCGATGATTTTAATTTGTTTCCTTTCCTCCAAACTAGCCTGACCGTCGCTCGCCGTCGCTCCATCAATCGTTTTAGACCGGGCGGGCAAACATTTGTATGTGAGCTTTCAGGTCCATCGACCAGAAATCAAATACAAATTAATTTACGGTGACTTTTATTGCTTTCGGGTTTCGGTGTTTCGGTGCGGTTTGCCGAACACACCGCAATGATGTATCGGCTCGGCCGGCTGTTGAGGATAATTCGTTCCTCAGACGTGTTTTGTCCGCTGCCAAAATGAAAACAAAATCACCTTTCAGCGTTAGCCGTGAACGGCAAGAGACGCGCCGAATTAGCTTACCTTGAAATGTCGGTCGACAAAAGAAAATCATCATCATAAAACGCTCATTCCTGGGATATCGGGACGCTCACGCAACAATGTTGCGTTGTTGAATATCTAATAAGTTAAATTTCTGGCGCGCAATAAAAATATGGATTGATTTTTATAGCTTATCGGTGCGTACGGGTGTGTGTGCTTTGTGCTTTTGTGGCTATTTTTACTTTCGCAAAACCCCAAGCGATGATCACTTTTCCCCCCTGAATCACGTGCGAAGCTTCTCGGCATTGGAACGCGGGTTTTATTTTCCTGCTCCTTTGGGGGCGACGCCAGCCCTCTGGCCGGACTGGGGTGTCCGGGGTGCAGATTGCAGACACTGGCGGCAAAAGTTCTGCATGCGTTCTTTCTTTTGCTGCGTTTGTATCCGCACAAGGATCTGTGGCGAAATCCTTGCGTTCAATAAATATTTAATGTGTTTAAGTTTAATGGCACCGGTCGGAGAGTGCAACTGGTGATACAATGTTGCAGCTCAACAGGTAGGATGGGTCCTCGGTAGGATCGGTTGGTTTGGTGGATTTCGTTGATTTAAAGCCCCTACGGAACCGGACGACTCGTTCCGGACGATGGTGGTCCACGCACTACAATGTTTGCTACCCGTTTATGACGACTTTTTGGAGGGTTGCGAAAGTTTTAATTCTAAGAATTTTAACCAATTTGCGGCACAGCAACTTTGATGGGCAATATCCGGTGAAGCTTGCGGACAAATTTATGGTTGGTTTATTGTTCAAGAGAATAACTTAAACGCTCAATCTCGAAGAGCCGACCAGGAGAAGTAATATTTAAATGCTTAATTAAGCTTTTTTGGTAATACGTTTTTCTTGAATTTGAAATTATCAGGAATATTCTGAGTGGTTTACGATTTGAAATGTCTGGAGTAAAGTTTAATATAAGACCTTACAGGCCAGTGGATAATTATTTCAAATGGGAGTACGTTTATAAACAATTCCAAAATCTTGTAGAAAATAATGCATATTGATTTGGAATCCATATCATCCAATATCCAACGCAAACTTATTCTGTGGTACAAATTTCAGACACTCCAAACTACGAATTTAAGAAGGTTCAATGCTAAGCTCAAAATCGATGTTAATTATGAATAAAACATGTATATGGGTCAAATATAAGTATTTGATATTCAGCATTTATTGAGTTTGTTCATCGGACATAGCAAAAGTATTAATTAACTAGGTGCTTTTTTAGGTGCAACTAGGTGCAAAAGTATTAAAAGAACTGAAGGCGACTCTTCTCATATTTATCGGAAGTGACTGACCAAAAGTGTTACGATAATGTGACTCATTATTTGATGTTGCCTGAGAGTCCTAGACGGAACAGAGAAGTTTACAGCGCTGAGTAGGTTGGGCGCATCAATTTCGCCACAAATCAATTTTTCAGATTGGTACAAAATAACGCATTTGAGGACACTTTTCACTGCATCTTTAGATGAACAAACGTTTAATAGAGAAAATCATTGTAATTACAAATAAATTTTCTTCTGGTATGTATATCGAACTGTTAATTTAATATTAGAATAAAAAAGGCGTTATGATTATAAAAAAATAATAAATTGTTATTATAAATAATACATGATTTTTGTATTGCAAGCCTTCAACAATTTTCATGGATTTTGCAATTACAGTTTTATATTCTTTTCATTTTTATTTAAACGTTGTAAAGTTTGGGCATTTATCGATGATGACTCATATGACATCAATATAAAACCTTCGGTTGCACATAAATTTAAGTTATTCCTCAATTTTCTCTTAGTAACTCTATAAATGGAAATGTTAAAATTAATTCTACCATGGTTAATGATTTTACAGAGTGTATATTTCAAATTTTAGGCATTATCAATAAGCACATAAAACAACCCATGTTATTAAATTAATTCAATATGATGTTATTGATTCAAAACTTCAAAAACCTCCAAACCCTTAGAACGCACCATTATATTGTTTTGATGCTAAAAACAAATATTGAAACACAAATTAGCACAGTTTTTCAGCGGATCTGTCCCATTGTAGCCACACTTTATCACACACTCAATTAACACTAGACGAAACAACACGCTCTAAGCACCACTCGGCAAACCCCTGGGACACGGCAGGATAAGCTCTCGATGTGTGTAACCTGCTACATGATTGTACAAAGCCTACAGCCCCCTTGAACAGCACCGCACCAGGGTTAGGGATTGTCGCCGATCAGTGCGGTTTGTTGACACTGTCCACAATCTTCTGCGAGCGAATTCGGCTCAAGTGGGTACGTTTGGGTTTAGGTGTCAGCTATTTGCACACGGCCTCACCCGCTACGTTCAGGCACTGCCTACAACGCTTCCCGTTTGAACATTAGCCCTTGAATGGCCGGAACATGGGCAACCCAGCAGCTTCCAGTTCTGTCTGTCCTGGTGTGCCTAGTCCGGACCGCTGGCTTATATCGCATCGCACGGCAAGAGACTCCGATTTCAAAAGCTCTCGAGTGCTGCATCTGTTTGCCCTGCAAGCTAATACGTAGATTTAATCAAAACCATACTTATTGAAATGATCAATCAAAATCCACCCTCCCAAAATCGCTTGATGTCATCGTGTAGCCCACCTTTCCTGCTCTCCTGCCTTCCCACTGTCACCCACTGATGCGAGGGATGATGTTCTTGTTTGGAACCTCATTATTGCACAGTTATAATGCGATTTAATCCCTTCTCCCTGCTCCCGATGGATGCTGCTGGAAGAGAGGGGTGCGAGGGATGCAACTGTCCCTATCTCGCTCAGTCTCCTTCATGGACACACATGCACATGCACACATTCGACACACATGCAACCAGAGCACGCCTGCCAAAATCGCATACCGGACACAAACACGAGTTCGAGGCACAAACACAGGGCACCGGAATGCGGTGCGCCCGAAGACTCTCGAAACAAATGTTTGAAATCAAATCAAACAAACAAATTTACATACTCTTGAGTGAACGAGGGCGTGTGGGCCAGCTGGCAAAATGGCAACGAGGGGATGCAGCGGGAGTTTGATTTTGTGCACTTTTTGAATGCCTGCCAGTGGAGAGAGAGGATACCGAATATGGCCATCCAAAATGCACGTTCTGTGTTGGGATGGAGGATATTTGATGCCGGAACAAACACAGAAGAAAGAGCGAGAGGAAGAGAGAGTGCATGTTTGCGTGTGTGTGAGAGAGTGTATGCGGCAAAGGCATTAAGTGCTACCCAAACATAATATGGGTGTGAAACAAACAATCCTCATCCGCCCCGGACGCCCGGTTGTAACCGCACTCCAACGCAATTCGCATCGGTGAGCATCGCTATTGCCCGGGTTCCGGGGGTGTCTGATAATGCCAGCCACCAGAATCGGTTTGGAATTGCAGGTGTTGGCGCTGGGCATGAGAACCGGAGTTCATTTGTGGCGGTGGCAAACCACTCCAGATTGGTCCCTCATGCCTTTTCCGTCGGGCGCTTAGCAGCACGGGGGCGGGGGCTTGTCGTCTTCCTGCTAGTCGCCTTTATTTGACACAATCCACGGTCGGTTGGGAGGTTAAGGTAGTCGAATTCGTGCTAGATTTCAAGGGATTCCTTTAACGCCGCTTAGCACTTCGTTCGTTCGGATGCAAATCTCTGTGCAGAACGTAGGGGTTCACGGCATGCAGCAGCAGGAGCAGCAGCAGCAGCAGCGGACTTTGCAATTTGCTGCGCTTCTATACGCCATCTAAGAAGAGATTCTACGCGGAGCAGGCAGTTTGAAATCGTTTTCTCGCCTTTCTGCAACTCTGGCATCAGAAATACATCCCCTCTCTCACACACACAGACACATCAAACGGCATAACAATGTAGTACGACTTGCCTTCGTTTGACGGAACCCCTCCGGATCTCGGGCCAACTCTTTGAGATTGGGGTTAGCTCTGATGTTTTTCGGATGTTTGGGGAGAGAGGGAATGCCTCGGGTCGGTAATTGCTTACGAATTAACCGTAATTACGAGCACCAGCAGGATCGAACGCTAGGTTTTGGTTCGGTGGGTGATGAACGGTTCACGACAGAAGGAAGGATGGGTGCGTGTGCATGCGTGTTGTGCTTCTGGGAAAAAGCAAGATTTTCAAGTGATACAACGCCACCACGAGCTGCAGCGGTCCTTGAAAGCGGTCTAAGCGGGCCGGGCAAATGCACTGTCGGCTTCGTGACTGGCCTAACGAAAGCAAAAGTGGTCCAGTGGAGTGCCGAAGGATACACGCTGCAGGATGGTTTGTTCGTGGAACGGGTGCCTGGGTAGGGGTGGAGTCTGCAGCTGAGGGGGTGCAATTGGTGGATGTGGTGCAGGTGACGGATAGGTTGATTACGGTGTAATTGTTGTTACAATTCATCAGTACAACTATGGCGAAATCTTGCTGCAATCGGACACAAACCATTCAATGCATAACTTTAAGAAGAATATGGATTCTTCATACGTTTGTGTGGAGAAGTTTTATTAAAAAAGGGGAAACTTGGGTAAGTTGATGATCAACATCATCGAACAATTGATGCAAAAATTAGCTAAAAAATGCCTGGTATACTAATAAAACTTTACTTACTACGATTCCTTCGCGTCATTTGGGCTACTGCATATTTCTTTCCAAATAGAATCATATTTTTGTCCACTATTTGCTGCTTTTCTACTGTGCAGGTGTCATCAACTGAAATCCACACTTCAACCTGGCACAGACGAACCATTGCAATGCACATTATCGAACACCTTCCTTGTCCATTCGATCTCCAGTTCCCAAAACGGTGCATAGTCTCATGCCGCAACGCATTGCTTTAATCTGTATCAGTTCAAGGGTGCGTTGGTAGTATCCCCGTTTGCATCTGCATTTGTCCACCATGAGGCGCAAGGTGGTGGTCGCTGTGAAGATGCCAAAGAAGCTACAAAAGAGCTTCATTTAAACATTCGCTTTCGGTGGGGCCCTTTTTTGCGCACTTTATGCACATATCCCTGTTTCTCTTAAGTCGTACTACGTACGATACAGTGGTGGTTGCTGTTGCAAGCACACCATGCCACCCGATCCCGAGCAATGTTTACTTTCGCTTATTATTGAAAAGGCGCATTCGTGTGTTTCGCCCTTTAACATGCACCTCAGATCCTAGCCAATTTTCGTACTTCCCTCACGGCGACGACTGGCCCGGTTTGGAAGCTGACTGGCCCGTTCCTAATGCCGATTCCCTTCCCCTGGTTCAACTGTAGCGCAAATGCATTTGCACACCGGTCGCTTTGCATACGATTGCAACTGAGCACGGAGCCCGACCACGTCAAGGGAGATGCAGTGCAGCCGGGAGACAGCGAAATAACCGCGCACCGGCTGAGACAGTGAAATTATTCATCTCCCTCGTTCGCGGGCCGTTCGTTGGCTGGGCCGGGCGATGACCGATTGCCGTCGAAATGCAAATGGCTTAAAATGTATCTACATTAGAATTAGATATTATTAGGCTGTCATGTCACCGATGCGATACGGCTGATTATTTTCCTTTCTGCAATCTGACCTCGCGCCATCGCATCGTGGTGAACTGCGCTGCGGACCATTGTGCACGGCCATCCGGCGCGTCTTTTCGAGGAAGTTTAGATCAAAGGGTCTGCAAGGAAGCAGCAGTCTGTTGAGTGTCCGACGATGGAAATTCAGGATAGAATGGTGCAATTACAAAAAACAGCCCTTTTGAGGGGTTGGCTACAGAGGATTTTTCCATCGTTCGCTAGATGAGCCTGCTGACCTTGACGGTTGCATTCGGTTAAATCTGGAAGCGAAACAGTATTGCTACCGGTATGTCATTACACCCTTGAATAAGAGGTTTGTAAGCTTAAATGTGTGCGTATGTTGTGGAACAAAACAGTACGAAGTTAGACGATAGGTTGATAGCATGGGAATTAATTTTATAGGAATAGACTATTGGTTAATCGAAATTTTGTACACCTGCTTTTTAGACACATGTACATTTAAATACTAATACAGGAAATTTACATTATTGTATCTTCTTGAAACCGAGCAAAAGCCGATTTGTTATTATGTGCTTTGTAACTTCATAACTTCAAAAACCGCGCTCAACGCGCCTACCGTTTAAATAATACTTTACACAATCTTTGTGTATATAAATATGCGGCTAAGGCTTATCGTCTTCTTAATCGCCATCTGTATCGTTGCTACGTTCGGCGTCTTCAAATGCGCTTCACTATTGATCCTGGGTCATTCTTTCGTTTTGCGAACTCTCGGCGTGGCTCTGCTAGCCTTCCATCCACCCTGTTTCTTGATCTGTCCTCTGCTACGTCCAATCCTGATATATGTAACCTGTTTGCCAAACATTTCTCTAGTGTATTTGTCGATCCTAGTACTTTTAAGGTTCCTTTGGACGTAGGCTTGTCTTACACGCTCTCTGATGTGATATCATGTAATTCAGTCGTTGTAAGTGAAAGCCTAGTAAAATCCGCTTTATCCAAACTTAAAACTTCGTTTTCACCAGGCCCCGATGGCATCCCTGCCTGTGTTTTGAAAAAATGTGGCAATACCCTCACTCCTATTCTCACTCGTCTTTTTTCTCGCTCGCTTAGTGTAGGGATTTTTCCTAGTCAATGGAAACTAGCTTGGCTTGTTCCCATTTATAAGAAAGGTGACAGCACACTAGCATCAAACTACAGAGGCATTTCTATTATTTGTGCGTGTTCTAAAATCCTCGAGTCAATTGTCCATTTATCTGTAATGCCTTGTGTAAAAAATTATATTTCTACGGAACAACACGGCTTTATGCCCAATCGCTCAGTGTCCACTAACCTAATGTGTTTTTTGTCTTCTCTATATCACTAGTGGTTCTCTATTGTCTAGTGGTAAGCAAGTAGACACTATCTATACCGATTTCAAAGCGGCATTTGACAGTATACCTCTATCATTACTTGTTGCTAAGCTTCGAAAACTAGGTTTCGGTGGCTCTAAATTGCCGTGGTTCAACTCCTATCTTGAGAATCGTTCATATGCAGTTAAAATCTGTGGCTCTTTCTCTGAATGTTTTCTTAGTTCTTCGGGTGTCCCTCAAGGTAGTGTCCTTAGTCCCTTACTGTTCATTCTCTTCCTCAATGACTGTACTTCGATCCTTCCTCCTAACGTCTTCTTGCTATATGCGGATGACGTTAAAATTTTTCTTCCTGTATCTTCTACAGCTGATTGTCTAGTCCTTCAATCCTGGCTCTGTAAATTCTCTACATGGTGTGCTTCTAACGGTTTAGTCCTGTGTCCTGAAAAATGTTCTGTCTTGTCTTTCTTCCGATCTTCTACAAGTATAACTCATGCTTATAGTTCCCCGTGCGTCCTTGTCTAAGGATCTTGGCGTCTTCTTTGACCCGAGTCTTTCTTTCAAGGAGCACACGGACTATGTCATCAACAAGGCCAACAAAAGTCTTGGTTATATTTGTCGCATGTCCACTGAAATTCGTGATCCCTTTTGTCTTAAGTCCCTTTATTGTTGTTGGGTCCGTTCCGTACTGGAATATGCCTGTATCATCTGGTCTCCTGTCCAACTATCTCTGCTCCAAAGGATTGAGAGGATCCAGAGACGTTTTACAAGGATCGTATTTCGTAGGTCGCTGGGTCATCACTCTATTCCGCTTCCTTCGTATGACGATAGATGCACTCTATTAGGCCTTGCCAAGTTGGAGCACCGCCTCTCGGTCGCTCAGGCTTCTTTCGTCGCTGGCATATTGCTCAATACGATTGATACTCCTTCACTTCTGTCGCGCTTACATTTGTATGCACCTTGTCGCACCTTGCGTTATCGTTTACGTCTCCAGTTACCTATATGTCGTACACGTTTTGCTCGCAATGAGCCATTTGTAAGAGCTATGTCGTCTTTTAATAGTACTTCTGATCTGTTCGATTTCAACATATCCTATCCTGTCTACCGATCCCGTCTTCGCTCCTTTTCCGTACCATAAACTCCTTCCAACTCCTTCGTGAATAATTGTATACTATAGTCAGTAAGCACTATTGCTGTAACCCAACGTGGCCGAGCAATTAATAAAATAAAAATAAATAAATAAATAAATAACTTAAATAATTGAAGCATACATAATTGATGGGTTTTTAGGTATCTCAAAACCAGGATGTATAAGTAACATATTCAATACATAGGTAGTTCTTTAAACATAGATTTCAAGTATAACACACTTATTACGCATTTATGATTTAGTGCTCTATACTCCTTTTTCTGGTGTGAATTGGTTCCTGATGAACAGTGATGGTCTATTAAATGAATACGTCGGGTTCTTTCAAAAACCAAATGGGATCGAATCTCCGTGTAGGTGGTTATGTCAAGAAGAAGATTCATCGATGTTGAAAATGATTGTAATATTTATCCTTTTTTAGTTCTAAACCGCAATTTTTTTTTGCAAAAAATAGTGATTTTTGAATCTCTGTTTGTTGGTACGTGCTGTTTAAAATAAGTTTCTATACACTATATTTGAACCATGTTATGTGTGCTTCAAAATTGAAAGAATCAGAGGTTTTCAATCAAAGAATTCTAATAAAATTAATCTTTTTCCATTGACTTCACTTGATTTTATACCCAATAGCTAAGCAAAATAATTGTAAAAAAGCAACCAAAGCTCAACTTAAAAAAAACAACTAAATGTCACACCAATTACATATTATAGTCTCAAAACAAAAGTGTAGTAGAAGCTTTTATATGTTAACAAACTAACTGACACACGACACAAACTTTCACACCGAACCGGCGACGGGAAGCTCACTGCCGTTGTTCACAATATGTCCCGAAGGTGAAGCGTTCGAAGCGACATGACAGTGTGAGCCGCACCAATCAACAGAGATGTGACGGCCAACATCACTATCACACCTGTGTAAGCCGCCCCGGGAGGCCACCTCATGTGTGTCGCGACGCAGACACAAATAATCCATAAATCATCCATCTGCCTTTGTCGCTGACAGGGCGGCCGCTCCGGCCGGTCTGTGCCGCACGATCGCCCGGAACGATCCCGGGACAACGAAACACGCTCTCTTGCCGTGTACCTGGGACGAGTGATGGTGATTTCACTTTCAAGAGCCTTTCTGCTGACGACATTTCTTCGATTGGCATAGTGTGTAGCAAATCTAAACAAAATACAAAAAAACACATAAAAATACAAAAGACATCCTAAACGATCGATCGCCGGAATTTGCATCGCGCCGTGCTGGATCAAATGTTAGGAGACAAGGTTTCCTCGATCACTGATCGGCCGACACGAGTCGAATGCTAATTTGATTTTGATTATTGGAAGATAATTTATTTCTCATTCTTTCGCAGACCCATCGCCGGTCGATGTAAATCGTGTGAATCGGCCTGTCCCCTGTCGACAAGACGAAATCGAAGATCAGCAATCGGTGAGCGATGTTCGAAGAACTGAGGCAGCATGTCGTTCACCCTTGGCAAGATGGGTTGAATGGACGCCAGAGAAATGCGAATTGGCTTCTTCAGAGTGAAGTTTGTTTTTATAAAAAATATAATCGAACAATTCTACAAGTATTCAGATGTAGTAAATTAAATTTTCGTTCGCTTTCGTGCTTGAGAATAGAAAAAAATGATGTCAAAAACCGAATACAACCGACGATACGATATTCAACAACAACAAAAAGTGCTGCTCCTGTTCGGTTTACAGTTCGAAAACAGGAGAAAATATAATGAAAAGTACAAAACCGATATTTGCCCTGTCGCTGCACACTGAACTGCAGTTTCACTCAAAGGGATGACACTTTACCTAACCGTTTTCATATTGTGGACAATCGAAATTCACGCGACCACCATTCAAACGACGGGACGGAATTGAATGCAATTGTTTTGCACGCTTGTAACGCTGCAGCACCGTTTGCAATTTGTATGTAAAACTGATAATACAATTTTTCACTTTTCCCTTTGAATCGAACTTTCCGGGAAGGTGGGATGAAAACATAAAAAAACGGAAGCAAAGAATACTCCAATAACTACAAACGTCGGGCGAGAAATGAAAACAAAACGACAGGAAAAATAGAACAAAAATGCGCGTAATACAAGCCACGAGCAGTTTGTTTTTCGGGGCAGGAGGAACAAAATAAAAAACAAAATCAAATAAAAACAACAGCAGCTACAGCAAACCGAACGAGTGACACAGTTTGCGCCGGTACGAGTGACTCACGTGCACACGTGGCACGAAGGCCGGGCGCTGTGTGAATATGGATCCAATCAAACATTTATAAATTATTAATTTATTCAATTTTCCGTTTCCCTGCATCATCGGGAACTGATGAAAAGCTTTGTTGGTGACATTGGGCTGCCGCCCGAAACCCCGAGCGCCGCCAGATTGAGCGCCGGTTAACGCCGCGGGCCATGCCGTTCGCCGTGTCCGTTGTTTATGTAAATGGACAAGTCTCTGGGGAGCGAAGGGAAACTCTCAACATACGTAAAATACACATGCAAACACACACATACACACACATACACAAACGGGCATGTCCATCGGATTCTCGCCGAAACTAGCCGGCGGCCAAAATCTGCCCCTGATGCGACGACCGGTGGCGTTTACGCACTCGAGAGCTCAGGGAATGCCCTCACACCAGAGCAGACAGTGGAACGCATTGTACACGCAGCATATGTGGATCTTATAGGGCCGATGGATGTGATTGTTTTCGGTGCGAGTGCATCGTGGTGCAACCTTCAGATGTTCTTTTGATACGGACGCACTCGTTTTGCTGGGGCCGCCGTCGACGTAGAATCGAGAACATCCCACACACGGTGGGTCCGTTCTGATCGGTCGACCTACGACTGGGAAATCGAATTATTTCTTGCATGCGGGGCCAATGCGTCCGTTAGGGTACCGCGCGTGAAATGCGGGTTTGAAGTTTTAATCAAATTATTCAAATGCTCGAAATGCATTTTTCGAAGTGTGTACTGTTCAAAAGAATGCTGTACCAATGTCTTGATCCTGCTGCTGACGGCTGGCTGCGGCGAGTGGACACAATTCGATTAGATTGTGCATGCAGTTGAGTTTGATGGTGCTTGATGTTTTCTTTTTCTCTTTTCGTTATCGAAACATCAACAGTGTAGGGAAACAGTGTGTAATTCCATTCCATCCCATTTGCTGCACCGTACACATCTCATCTGTTCTAGCTTAGAAGTTGAGAGCTACTACTCGAGGGACTGTAGGGATGTAGGGACTGTAATTGAGTGATGCAAGGTTGGTTAAATGAATATGGAGGAAAACTGGTTAGTTTTGGTAGTACATTGGCTTACCTGAACATTCCTTTTTAGAAGTAAAGACATGGGTGTGGGTAAAAAGAGAACAATAATGTTGGTTTACGGCAGTGTTTGCATTATGACAACTATATTAGCTTTTAAATTTTCTGTAATTGATTTGGCATTAGGCACTTAAGGTAAATTTTCTTAAATGGTAATATTAACCCATTCAGTGATTTCCCCGAGTAAGACTCGGGCTGTCCTTTTGTTCTCTGTTTCGATTGAATCGTCGCGTGGGGGAAAGGGTGATAAAACAATCATAATGACACATTATGCACATAATATTTTAAGTAAAGCAACATATTGCAGAATGGGCCCAATTTTTTTAAACTGTTTGACTTTATTTCAAAATGGGTTTGTGAATTTTCTAAAAATCGTGGGACTGTCAAAGAGTTAATTTATTAAGATCAGTGAAGGCATGAAATTTATTAATTCAATTGCTAGTGTCCGCCCAAGGCTTAACAATATTTCATTTATTTTAAATAAGGAGAAAAAGGAATGGAAAGAAGAAGGAGAAGAAGAATAATCTATAATTAGTCTATAAATTGTGATGAGTTTCATGAAATAACAAAAAACTATGTATAAAAAGGAGAGACCATTTAGATAATCGAATAAGGCAGACACAAACGCTGCATGTTGTAAAATGTAGTATCGCTGGTTTTTACAAAGTGATTAGTTACATAACCAAAATACATAGTTCAATTATACAAACATAAAAGCGATACAATTGTATCCGATTATTCTTATTGTTCCATTGTCATCTCGAATCAATGCAACGAGGTGGGAAAATGAATTGCAATGTGAACTTTTTCGTACAAATCAACACAAATAAAAACATTAGTTGACGTCAAGATGACGTCAACATCAAGAATAGAATAAGTCTGCAAATAATGTATTGTTCGGACAAGTTTTATTATCATTTAATATGTTGTAGTCTGCTTTTTTCATGTTTAGTTATACTTATACTGAGGATGATGTATTTCTGAGGTTGCTTCTAATCCGAGAAGCTAAAATGACAAAAAATGAAACAATGAGCTTTATGTTCATTAAAGAATCGTTGATGTAACCTTAAATTTAATGCACTTCGTGATTCATAACTATTAGTTGATGCTTGTACTTGCGTGTGTGTTTGTGTAGTAAATATTATTTAAACAACATGTAGTGCATTCAGCTCGTGCACACACATAAGCACTCACAACTATCTAAAGCACCACTAAAATTGATGATGTCTGTACAATTAAAACTTATCATTTGCCTGCCCATTTGTAACATTGTGCCAGCCGCAGTGCTATGTCCACGCAATAGTTTGAGTGTATTTTTATTTCACAAAATTACCGGCATTACGAAGGGTCGTAAATTTTGTCTCATTTTCCACTGGCAGAAGTGTGCGTTCGGCTTCCGAGAATAAAATCTTCGTCGCCGTATAATGACCACCGACAAATATTGCAATTATAAATGTGAACGCAAAACAAAGACAGAAATGGAATACTTTCAGCTCAAAGCATGCGTTTTTCCACCATCACCACCACGAACCGTTTTCCCGAAACCACCTGTTCTGTTTGCAAGCTGCGCCCGGCAAGATGCTCTCTCGAGATAGTCGGCTGCATTTATTATTATTTAAATTAGCCTAATAAAAGTGTGCAAATAACTGTGGCCGGTGTGGCGAAAAGCTCACTCGCTGGCCACTACCGCCCGGGACCGGGACCGCAGGCATACGAAAGGCAAAAGATCCGCCGCTTTTCAACGGTCAACGGACGCGTTGCCGGGCGGCGGTAGGTGTACACCCCATTACCGGACGCCGAAGGATCCTTTCAAGCGCGGTGCGAAGCAATAAAAGTTCCTCCAGCGTTCGGCTCATTCAGCATTCGACAAGTTTTATTGGCAATTTCTGCCGGCAACTTCTTGGTTCACCAAGCAGCGCTCCCCCCATCGGTGGCCACCGAGCCGATTCGCTGCTAGGAGCGGAGCAGAAGCGGTACATTTCCGTTGCTGATTATCATTCAATTAAGCAGGGAATCGTACGCGCTTGTTTGCTTGCCCAAGGTGCGGCCAAATTCAACTGCACTTTTGCGGCCTGGCGTCGAGGTATGGGGGACTCGCTCGCGTACTCGACACGCACGGACAGTGTTGATTGATTTCTTCGGCGTTGTAGTGTATGGAACGCGCTGCGGGAGGTGTTACAATGTAAATAACAAAACTGCTCAACTGATGTGACAGAGGCACACAGCCGAACAAACATACAAACAAACAAACAAAAAATGGGATTACACACCGCGACGGCAAGCAAACACACAGTGGCTTACAGTAGCGCAGAGTGAGAGTGAGAGAGAGCGACCAGCAAACAATTGCGCATTCTTTGCGCCGATTCCAACCGATCTCAGGCACAAAACACTTCTAACAGTGCCTTCCTTCCCACCAGACAGTAACATTAATCCGCTTAAAGGCTTCGAATCCTTCGCTAAATCCTTCCACAATCCCTGCCAAACAATGGGCAACGAAGCCGACAAATCGACTCTGAACTGCTGGGTGGCGGTCCTGTATGTTTGGTCCTGCAGCATCACCAGGATAACAAAATACGTGTGGAGAGCTGCCAGCACCTTGGTCGAATTTGTGGCGATGATGCTATCGGTTTGAAACAATTCAATCGGAATCGTTTTGCACATCTCTTTCCAGCGGATACCGCTCGCTTGACATGGAGACAATCCCGCTCGTCCGCGTCGTCCGTTTGAAGGATAAAAATTGATACACCATTGAAGGGTTCTGGTGGACTGTGTTTTGGGCATTACCTCGTTCGTGAGCGTTTTTTTTTTTGTATCGTTCCAATCAACCAAGCAACGGTGGTGTAACTGTTGGTTTGGTCTTCCTGTTTCGAATTTCCAGACCGAAACAGAATCTGGTACAGCAAACGAAAGGGAGAATAAAAAAAAATCCACCGTACAAGCCACAGGCGCCACGATTTGTGCAATGTAAATGAAGAGGATAAGCGAACATTGAGAGGCAGCTGCATTTCAAAAAGTCATAAATATAATTGGTATGTTGAAGATTTATGAATCGTTTCATTTTCATCTGTAAACTAACTCTGAAAAACTTATTCGTAAAGCTGTTTACTGTCTTTTGAATTCGATTTGTGTAAAGCCGTTTCAACTAAATCTAATCGCTCTAATTAAGTAATATTTATCCTCAGGTTGCGCTATTAATACAGACCAAGAAGAGTTGACCAGTACCTAAGTCGAACTTATTGGTTTTTAGCCAACATATAGCTTATTTTCGTGTGTTCTTTAGATGGTAGGAATTATTTAATTTGACTACTAGATTTGACCACTAGATTAATTATTTGATAAAAAACTTACTGATTATAGGAATTTTTAACCTTTTCGAATGGTTTATAAAATTAGACCAATAGTGAAATTATTTTACATTTCACATTTGATGTATCAAATCAGTACAATTTGCTCAAAAAACATGTTTAGAATACCGCTTATCTCCAGATTTGCCTATGACAGATATCGTGTATCTCGGGGACTACCTGGTCGAAACAAATTTGTATTTAGCTTTAGTGAATATTCCGGAAAAGTATTAAACAAATCTCATAAGTCTACAAAATATAAAATATCAAGTAAATATTATAGTTTATTAATTTAAAATCCAGTAATAGTGCCACCAATCCTTGGCTTACCCCGTTTAAAATAAACTTAAATTGTATATAGCCACCAATGGCCATATAACAAGGACAGGAATAAACAATCTGATGTCTTTATTAATGACATATTCTAGAAAGATCTTTAGATTGTTCTATATTAGCCATTAACGAAAATGTTTTGAAGTATTTACACCGGCATTCACAATCTGATGACAGCTACATAGTATGCTTGCAAAATTCCCCTAGTCGATTGCAACACTCCCCTATTTGATTGCAAACTTCCACAGCTTGCAAGAAACATTCCCCTACTGATTTGCAACATTCCTCTAAGTGATTGAACTATTCCCTTATATGATTCGAAACCCTGTAATGTACCTTTTAAGCTGCAAGGTGTGTTTATGTCAAAGCATTTAATGGAATGTGTTTATAAAATTTAATTTTCCCCTCTAATTTCAAGTATAGGAGTCATTGTTTGTGTAGCTTACGTGAACATAGGAAATCAGGATATGCGATCAGGTCCAAGATTTTTTTAAATAATTCATTGCAAGACTAGTATGACTGAAAAATCTGTTAGTTACTTGTAAAGCAGTACAATACAAACCGAAACCAAACGTATTACACAACAAAATAAACCTCCCATTTGATATAACCAGACTGGAATTAAAGGAAAATGTAAACAACATTTGCTCACGACATCCTAAACATGGAATATTTTGATCAAAGGTAAAAGGTATAAACAAATGGATAATAAGTCTATTTGCCGTGACATTATGACCAATTCCACCCATCAATCGCTGTAACACTGTCCACTGTGATCCGATGGACGACCACAGCCGCAAATGGGCCAATGGTTTGGCATTTGTCCATCCAATTGTCACCAAACCATTTCAGCATAAACAGAATCCGCGAAACCAATGGCTGGGGATGAGTATGGACCAGCTAGGACGGTGGATCCTGCCGGAATCCCGGAATCCCACCACAAAGGATACGTTGATTATGTTGGTCAGCATACGCCGCCGACGCATACCCACCGTTCCAGGCCGGGAGCATGTGTTGTTGTTGATATTGTTGCTGGGACTGGACGGACGAGTCGAGCCAGCGACTTTCCGGTCCGGTCGCATAATGCCGTTCATAAACAATTGAAATATAATTATTTGGATTGGATTTAGTTAGTACTACATTTTGTGGCCAGCCCAGTGCGCGCCGTGTTAGTTTCTGTTGGCTCAGCCGGTTGTGTGGTTTGTTGTTTTTTCGCCCCTGATGACGACGGGCGTGGATGTGATTTTTGTTTCTCTCTCAGTGTGGGTGTGTTTTTTTTTGTCGCACTGCATGCCGGTGTGATGTTGTTGGTGATGGGCGTCCAGTTTTACAGTTCACTTTCGAGAACCATCTGTCATCGGGTGCTTCCAGTTCCGGCGCTTGATACTTCCCTGCAGGATCCCTTCCCGCGGCACCTGGACCTGACAGCTCCCAATCCCGATCCCCACGGCCATATGTTGAACTGAGCGACGGTTGGGGAGGGAGGAAAGAGAGTATGATGGACCGTGGAACGGGTTTCCGTTCGTTCCGGCGCGGTGGCGCTCGAGTGGAAGTAAGTGATTTTTTGTCCCCGACCCGAACTCCAACTGCAACTGCAACATTGGAACCAAACCAAACGCTCGTCCGGATGCGTTAGACCGTGCACCGAGTAGCCCCGCGGGATCCAGCCACGATAGCGCACGATAGGAGCAGGAGCAGCACAGTTGCACGCCAAAAACAAAACAAAAAAACAACAACAACATGTATATATTTAAACCGTGCAATTCCAACTGCGATTGTGCGTTTGGTGTGTGGTGGGAGGCCGGATCGGCGGCTCTTGTCATCCCCAGCATCCAGGACTTTGGGTGCATTTTTTGCCGCTGTTGCTGTTGTTGGCGTTCGTGTCCCCTCCGTTCTGTTCGTTCGCTGTGAGAACGGATGACATTGAATTGGAGTTGCGGCGACTTGCAAACCGGACTGGATCACGAGGCGAGGCCGCCCAGTGGGTGCATAAATTGTAGGTAGATTGTTTATCGCGCATCGAGTGACAATGACAATCACAACATAATTACGGCTACACACAAACACGGACTCGCACACACTACTGGCACCCCGTACGGATGTGCTGTCGCAGAGAGGATTCCGTTCGAATAATTAAACACAAATATTGGAAGCGTTTAAGAGAGAGAGCGAGCGTAAAAAAGGAAAAGACTGCACTGGCCCGCACCGGAAGATGAGTCGACGGGTAACAAAAAGCGGCGGTGATGGGCGCTGCAGCTTGCCCGTTGATGGACATGGCCCGCCAGGTCCGCAGGTCGAGATGTGGGCAAAGGATGATGAAGATTGAACGCGCTTCACACCTTTTCCATTCCCGTCAAACACCCGGCGAAAAGTATTGAAATGTAGAATAAGACAAAAAAAAATGGGAGTGTAATGTACGGTCGCTTCTGTCATTTTATTTCGAATTGCTGGACAGTTGGTGGGACAAAGTGCAAGGTGCATAATAGCTTGTTTCAATGTTCCAGTTCCCCTTTTCCGAAGTTTTTGCATATTTGCCAGTATACACCATTTGATGATCCGCTTTCCCTGGCGTACATCAAATCACCCGAGGACATCGGATTATGTTCTCCCGTCCGGTTCACGATTGTGGTGTTCGCTCCCAGCCCACTCTAGTCAGGGGCGTTTTGTCGCACAAGAGTAATTATAAAACAATTTAAGGCAAACTACAAACACTCACACCCACACACACACACGTATATACTACAAAATGAAACACAAATAATGTAATCTATTTTCCACCGAGCCGGGATGATCCGGGTTTGCTTTTTTGTTGCACCGCCTTCTTCTTCTTGTTCCTCTCCGGGGAATGCATTTTGCTGCAGCTCCCCCTTTTTCGCCCTGCCCGGTGCTCAGTACAGTGGGGTGGGAGATAGAGATGATTGGGTGCATCAGCAGAAATAATGCAGTAGCAAATAGAACGCAAACGGAGCGGAAGCAGACAAGCAGGCGTGAGCGACGGCAATGAATCAGCTATCGGGAAGATAAATGTTATTTAAGAATTTGAATAAAATCGATTGGAATATGATATCTCACCTCTTTCTCACTCGCTCTCCATTCCCCTTGAGCTCAATTCAGACCGTGACCGTTTGATCGGAGTTTTTGTAGTTGCCGTTGTGTTTGCCAATGTTTAATTTTGCCGGTGCCGATCAATGACGATTATTGTGTGCGCGCTGGTTGTGGGCGAAACTTAATAGCAGCCGCGTGGATAATGTAGCGTTTCAGGTCTCTCTGCTCCCCGGGCATCCCTGCTTCGAGTGATTAGCCCCTGCTGATTGGAGCTGCGTTTGCCGAGGCGATGTCGGTTGATGATGGCGTGCCGGTAATCCCTGCAATTGATGTCGATCGGTTGTGTCGAGTCGGGCAAGCCAAAATCGCTCCAGCCGGTCCGCGTTACATCGTGTGCGATCAACGTCGGGTATGTATGGATTGTTGAACGGTTGATTAGCGAGATTTGCCGAGCGAGAACACGTACGAATCATGGCAATGTTGTGTAGGACCGGGGGCAAAAGGTGCGCAAAATAAAAATTATCGTGCATCAAAAACAAGGCGTAATTTATGTATTCATCAACGGCATGTAATGGATGTAATGTTATTTTTTGAAAAAATGTTAGCGTGTTGAGTGTAATTAAAAAATCAATTTTATTGTGGTTTAATGCATGAGCTTGGTGTTTACTTGAAAAATAGCTGTAATTTTTAATTATATAATAATCAAAATATGCCTTTCTGAAATCAATAATGTACCGTGTGGTATGTGATGAATTAAAAAAAATAGCAATAGCATAAAATGTATCATATTCTTCAATGTTCAGTCATGGATTTAAACATTATTGACTATCATGTTAACCAATCTGCATATGAGATACTAACCTAGAACCAACGCGATTCCAACGCGGGAATTCAGCTACTGAACCACGGATAGTTGACGTAGAACTGAGCGATACACTGTTAAAACGAAGTAATTAGGATAACAAATTATTCTATGATAAAGTTACACACATACCCTTGGACATCCTAGTATCCGCGAATTGTCCAGGGGCTAAGTTGTTATTTTATGAATAATAAACGGTAATTAGTAACCTATAAACTTCATTGAAATTTCTCAACAATTGTACAGATTTTAACACAAGGGAGATGTTTTACCATTGAAATGTACTTATTGAATGAAATTTATGTAGCTGAAACATAACATCCTCTTTGTTCGCTATCTGTAATAAAATTTAAGTAACAAGCGATTGTAAGAATATTTTTTGCACACTTGCACACCTAGCAACGAAAACTAAACTCTAGCATCTAAGTGCACACCGCTGGTGAAGCATTTTGCAGACAGTTTTCAATGATATCGCTCGTCAAACGTTTTCTCGCCACTATCAACCTGTCTCGCAGCACGTTCCCGTGCAAGAGATCTTATCACGACCCGCTCTTGCAAAGGAATAGGGTGAAACGTAATGAAATTTTCCTTCCAAAAACTTCCCCAAAAGAAGTTTTAAAATTTACCCCATAGCCCACACAGCCAACAACGTCGCTTGGAAAATGAGCTTCACTATTGTTCGGTCAGGCAAGGGACCGCACGGTTAGCAATTGCTTCTTCGCGCTTCACTGTTTCGTTCTGTAGCCGGTTAGTTGCCGACTCCTTTAACCCATCCTTGATGAGCTGCATGTTTATGTTTGCTCCGGCTTTGCGCCCTGGCACAATCGATTGCTGGAGTTTCTTATCGTATCGATGCTTCCCATTTCACAGCACCCACACACATGCTCACGTTTGCGATGGTTCGTGCCTGAGCCACGCTCTCGGTACCGTGCTGCATGATTACGGGGTTTCCACGGCACGAAGGACAGACTCCAATTGAGAGAGAAATAAAAAAAAAGAAAACTTCCCGAAGTACGAAAGCATCAAGCCCGCGTTCGCTGGCATCTTTCGGTGAAGCGTACAATGCACAGTTTTGTTTTCCACCGTACCGCTTGTCGCATTTTATGGCAATTTCCCCCGTACAGTGCAAAGTGAAGATTCGTTCTCGCGCCACGGATATGCAGCATCACGATCTCAGCATCATGATTGCCTGTACTTTTGGTAGTACTTTGCACACAACGACGCAAGAGTGAGAGAAGACAAAACGGGGTAGAAAACCACCTATTTTCTACCTTGCAGAGGACCGTTTCAGAAAGGTAGAGGGCCAAGGACCGATTACCGGGTATGGAGACTGGATGGAACCGCATCAGCACGACTCATCTCCGCCACCATTCCGGTTCATATCCTTGCACAGTACAATGCGACCAGCTCAAACTGTGGCTCATCCAGCTGGGAAGAAGAAATCGCGTCTACGAACGGTGAAACCATTGAAAACTCTTCTCCTCCGCTTTGCTAAACTAGTCAACCTAATTTTGCCATCCTCACTACGTCCTTACTCCGATGGAAAAGGGAAAAGTGCATCTCTCTATTCGAGTCCCGCTGCCAGGATTGATAAAACTATGCCTCGATACCGACGACCGTAATTAAATGTTGTTTGGATGGCAAAGTTCAGACTGATCCGATGAAATGAGAGAGAGAGATAGAGGGGGAGAGAGAGAGTGAGAGAGAGAGAGAGCGAGAGAGAGCGAGAGAGAGAGAGAGAGAGAGAGAGAGAGAAAGGCGGTGGGGAGACAGAGAAATTGACGCAGCGTTGCGTTCAGCTACTTTTTTCTTGAACTTCACCACCATCTGGTTGTTGGTGGTAAAAATAACTAAATAAACACATCATTTCGGACGCATACATTGGCGAGCAAAGCGACTCGAAATACAGCACGCACGACGAAGTTCAGTAATAATATTAATAATTTATTTATGTTTGTTTGTTTGTTTGTTTGTTTGTTTGCTTTGTTCCACTTTATTTCTCTTTTACCGGAGGTTGTTTCCCTCAAACTTACAGCAGTAAAACAGCGTTTTGCGGCGATTGACGAATCAAAGATACTTTTCCTTGGGTCTTGCTCTGAAATTTCTTCTTGCTATTATGCACATGCTACACATGACGTTTAGCATGTGTGTTTTCATTAGCTTTGCTGCCCATCGCGTTCCATTAATCACGTTCTACTTACTTCATCTTTTGTTAAAACATTATTCGCAGCACACGTTTCGTCATCAATAGATGGTGTACTGGAGCCGGATAAGGGTGTTTTTTTTTTTGTTATTTTGATTCTTAACTGTTGCTGTTGCATTTGAATTTTCACGCCTCGTCTCATTACTCCGTCATCAGCGGACGGGACGTTTTTTTTTCATTTTATTTTGATATTGAACCGGGTAAAATGTACATATTGTGTTGTGACTCTATGCTATGTACACCTTTGCTGTAACTGTTTTCTGTTGGCTGTAACTGTTTTTTGTTCTCCCCTTTGTTGCGATAATTTCTGGGCAATTATGTATGGTACACGTGCATTTCTAGCTTTTGATTTAAGTTTAACGTTTTGTTTCTTGTTTCTTTCTTTGACTGTCCTTCTTGTTGGAGTAATATTTTACAAGACATGGTTTGTGCAAAGCGAAATGTTAAGGGTTTTATTCTCTCAGAAAGAGTTGACTGCACACCAGTATATATGCACATTGTTGTTTTTTCTTTATACTCAGAAATAAACATACATTCACGCGGCACCACTGATGTTACGGTTGTGTTAAAAAAAAGTCTCTCGAACAGCGTATCAATAGACATTGCCAGTTCTATGTAATTTGATCTATTTGTTTTCAAGCTGGATGACGATGATGCATCAAATGGTTTGCTTGTTCTACTTTTTTCTACATTATAGTACAACTTGCTTGTGTGAAATGTGAAGGACTAATGAAGGTTTGATGAGTGGAGAAAATGGGATTACATTGTATTTCGCTGCGTAAAATATAGCTCTCAGCTGTATATCTGCCTTGTAGTTACATTAGGTTTTCTCTTCGCTTTTCAATTGGAACATTACACCCTTGCTTCTACAACTGTCTTCTGCCTGTACAACACCTATTCCATTTCGTGCACATTCGAGGGGCCGGGCGCAGGAACTCCTTGGGGGTATTTGTTTCGTCAAGGCGGATCTGTTTTTTAATGTTTAAATTCGACTGCAGGATGGCTAAAGCATTTTGACTTCCAACCCCTAACCGTACCCCCTTTGCTCATCTGCCCTGCCCCTGTAATTATCTTCCAATCTCGTTCCTGACACTGCTGCTGAACATAACGATAAACGAATCTCTCTACAGACTAACTTAGCGAACTAGAACCAATCAAACTTAGCGCAAACTAAACCATTCGTTAACTTGTACGATCGTGTGCAGCTGTGTGTGCGGGTGCGCACATAAAACAAAAGCAATATAATTACTTTTTTTGTAAAACGAAAGAGCAAGAAAAAAAGGCACCGAAACGAGAGTACAGCAACATGGGATATCGCTCCAAGTGGCGGAGTCTATCATCCCGCCCCCGGATCACGGGACACGAGCACGGCGATCTACTACAAGCTACAAATTGAACAAATATGCAGTACTGCGCACGTATCACAATTCAATTTTTTACTAGCCATAACACAATCGCTCGCCGTTGTAACAGATTTGCCTTCGAATTTCTTAATCTCTTTCCGTCATCTTCCATGGGAGATGAACCTCTGAATTTCCTGCCTTCCATTCGCACACGAGAGTAAAACGCAGACATAACAAGAAAGTGATCTGCTTTCCCGACTTCGCAATTCCGGTGTGTCTGCCTTTCTGCCAATGAGTTTCTGTTTGCTTTTTTTTGAGATTTTGGTTCCAAGTGATCGAACCATGCTACACACAACACACACCCGTTTACTATTTTCATTACGTTTTACACTATTAAAAACAGGTTCGAATTTTGGTGGGAAATTGGGCGCCAAGTAAAGAACGCGCGCCATTCGTTTCGATGAAGGTTTGGTTTTAGCTTTTTTTCCAACAGCAATGATCGTAACGGGGCGTTACTCACAGAAAATGGGAAACCGTTCGCCACACACATAATCACATACGATCACACACACACACATACACGCTCACATAGATTGATTTACATACAACGAGCCGTGTGCGTACCGTTTCGTTGGGTTCGGTTTGCCTTGTTTTGTTCCTACCGTTTAGCTGTGTTTTTGTTTTCCAAACAAAAAAATCTAATATTTATCCTGTACACAACATTTTGTATCACAGTGTAGACCTTCGTTGCACGATCGAAAAATATCAATAATCATGTTTTCTGTTCGGCAGGGGTTTCTTTCCCTTCCCGCTGTTCACTTGCGCCTCCGGCAATGATTTTTTTGTTTCATTTGCTTCTATTTTGTTCTACCGCAAAGGGCGAAGGTAATTTAACGCTTAGATAGCACTTACGAGGGTGGGAGTTTCTCCAGTGCAACCCGCCGTGTGGGCCGTTGACGAGTGGGTTGGATTTTTGTTTTGTTTCCGGGTGCGCCTTTTGTGCATCGATAAGGAACGAAAGCTGGATCTCTTGCAAAGCTCCAGTAGCAACAGCTGGGGACGACTAGGTAGCATCTTTCGGGCTTGCAGATGATTGATGTGAAATTCCAATCGATCTGTTTTGAAGAAACGGAAAAGAATCGAGAAAAGGTGTATTAGTATGATGATGCAAATGCAAATTATTTGAAACACTCGAAATAAAACTACAATTTAGAGGGAACGGCTTGATGTAACTTTGCGATCTAGTGAGGTTTGATCTGATGATGATTTTTCTAAGATTTTTTTATTTTTTCTTAGTTGATATCTAATTTTAAAATAATTCTTATGATATACAAGGTAAGTCTGTATTCATGCGTCAGATTTATATATTTCCAATATTCACGTTAAATATCCACCTCAAATTTCTAACGTTCAACATTAAGTTTAGGGAGTGTTTACAATACTAGACCATGTGATGTGCTGTTCAACTATCAGTTCATACAGCAACGGTGTAACTACATACATAGATTGTCTTACATACATAGAAGATCTTTTCTGGTCATAGTTGCTTCAAACATTACATGAAAACATTAGAAATATTTTTTCTTCGGGATATATTTAGCGTCGGAGCTGTATATATCTTGTAAAAACATTGGAAACAAGGAAAACTAATTTTCATTGCAAAGTAGATCACATTCTCGTAATATTTGCGTAGTGCATAAGCTGTATCATTTCACGTCTTTTATTATTAATTTGGACAATAGGTTTATTCATATGAGTTCTGCGCATAGTTGTATAACTCATAATCTTTATACATCTTGTAGCATCTTTAATCATCTTTTAAAATGGATAAAAAAATTATTGCAAATCATTAGGAATATGTGAACACACCTCAATAACATCATGATACCTTTCATAGTACTGAACGATATCCATCACAATGATTAGGGTATGAGGTTTGTGTAAGTCTGTGTGTTGAAGGACTGCAAACTAAATTTACAGCCAGATAAACCAGACGCATATAGTTATCGTTTTTTTGTTTTGTTTTCTGGGTTTGTCATATCATCAAGCACAATGCACAGAAACGCTCGAACAAAGGAACGAAACTGCTGAAACAACACACCGGCCCAGAAGAGAGACCTCACAGCCAGTTGAAGCAATAAAAAAAGCAATTCCCACAAATGGAAACCCATAAAATTATCTCTGAAAACTAGTAAAATTCACTAGCCCGTAATGGCCGATCAGTACCGGAACCGGTTCCATTACCTTCTGCCCTGCGCACCGGTGCAACCGTTGTTCGGCCACGAAGGAACGGTGTGTCTTTGGCTAAAATCCATCTATGGCGTCTTTTCATCGGCACCACCGCGGTAACAAACGCCGGCGAAGAAGTTGATCCCACCCCACACAGTGTGCAACATTAGTGGAGTTTGATGCGCCAACTCCCAGCTCGCATCGCTCGCATTCCGTGTTTCATGCCGGTTATGTGTATGTGAGAGCTGTAGAAAAACCGCAACTACACCACGGCATCGAACACCCGCCGTGCTGCAGTGCGAAACATTTCGCACAACGTCCGAAAAGGCAGGACGCTTCACAGCTCGTCACCGCGAGTCTAACAATAATCATGAGTTGATCGCCCGGAAATGCTCCGGGTTTGTCTTGTAACAGTTTCGCAGTCTGGCTCGCAAATGATTGCCCCCCTCCAACTTCCCCCCCCTCCCCCACCCCCTAAGAACAACTAGGAACTTTTGCCAGGCGTAGTTTTTTAATGCGTTTTTCATTATACAAAGTAGCTTGTAAATTATCTGCTCACAGATGTCCTCCAACTTTTATTGCTTCGGCGCTGCGGCCACAATGTTGCTCCGCGACGTTTGCCGTTGCAAGTGGTAGCGTAGTACGGCATGCTGCTCTACCTCTAATCGCGTCATGACGGTAGTGCAGAGTGCAGATGCGTTTGTCAAAACTGCTACCAGGGCGGCCGGTTCCCGTTCGCTGCGGATTATCGTAAAATACCGCCGACGATACTGATTGGAGACATATCGGATCTTCCAGGAACAGGTATAAGGCTAAGATGAGCAGTGGACTGCGTCCGTTATCGTGCTCCATGCGACAACTTGCACCCCAAGTGCACTTGCACTCTCAGCTGGAAACTATCCCATGTCGGTGGTGGAAAAATTTAGCATAAAAATTAGCAAAATGCACCCTGTGTGCGTGTCTGTTTCGGTCAGCAAAACGCGTCCGGGACGGTTCGGATCGGGCCCCGGTCTACTACAAGTGCATCACGAGTGGCAGCCGTTGCACCGTACGCAGTGTGTGTTTGCGGGATCTGCTCTTTTGCAGAAGGTATGCTGGCAAAGATATTTACGACCTAGTTTACGACCGTTGTAAAGTTGCATTTAGCGCGTCTTGTAAGACGCTTTTTCTGGCCACCATTCTATGGCCTGCCAGTCAGTCAAGTCAGTCAAGCGAGCTGTTATTCTAGGTGCACTCTCTCTCTCTCTCTCTCTCACACACTCTTTTGTGCTATCCCTATCTTTCTCCCACACACTCTATCTCACCTCGTACAGCTCCTCCTTGCCAAAACGCAACGCACGGATTGTCGTCTACGATGTTGGTCCACACGGTGCACCTTGGCGTTGGTCTTGTCCCGGGCCCGAGGAGTATCGATCATCAAAAGATGCAAAAGATTCACGATAAGCGCAGGGAACGTGTTTGAAACCCTGGAGGTGGTTGGTGGGTATGCCTTCTCTGCCTCTCCTGGCACAAAGCACCACTCGCAAAGCATCTCCCCACGAATGGTAGTAAAATAGAAAATTATTATTGCCTGGAATATATATTAGTTCCTAATGTATTGAGCGACCTCGCGAACTGGTCGAAGATGTGCGCCATGCGGTCCGGCACTGTGCAACGAGTGCGGCAGAGAGGGGTTTACTTTTGTGTAGCCGTTTGCTGCGGCTGCGGCGTTACCTTTCGCTGCGGCCTCGATATATAATACCGTTTTACGAGGAGTCGTTAAATCCCTGTGTGCAACTTCCCCGGCGGTTGCATCACGAACTTCGAACAAAACACCACCGCCGTCAGCGCATAATGCATTCCCGGTGTGCCGTGGACCTCTTTCAAACACGTGAGAGTGTAGGATGGTTCCATTGCAGAAGGCAAAACAACACTCGTTGATGATTCGGTGAAACGTTACGATCAGCGCAAAGATGCACATTAGAGGCTCTTTAAACCTATATTAAAGAAAGAGTTTCCGATATTGCTGTACCTGCGGCTAGAAAGCAGAAAGAATGCAAATGAATTCGATTCGAGCACTAGCAGGAGGATACTAAAATTAATTTCTAATCGGTAAATAATAGATAGTTTTTTATCTTCTCTATGCAATTAGACCATAAAATTAGAGAGATATTGACGTTGATTTTAAATGCAAGCTATGTCGTACATTTACTAGATCCAGGTCCAAAAATATTTATTGTTTGTGAGCGACGAAAGTCAGGGGCACTCAATAAACAAATAAGTAGATAAAATACTAAAAACATCAAACGTTCAAAGCGTTTGTGCTTAAAGCTTTGAAAATACTGATTAAAATTCTTCAAAAGGCAGAATGACTTTTTCATTTGTTGGAAGTTTGCATTAAATGCAGAACTAAATATTTACAATATAATTAGGCATAATGAAAAGCTCCTAGAGCTACCTGTCAAAATGATCCGCCTAGTAAATCTAGCATTTAAGCCCGCTTTCATCGGATGATAGCTTACAGTCAAGCGAACAAACGAGCCCTAATCAAACAATTCGCTCCAAAGTGTGCCACACAAAATTAGCTACCACGGAAGCGGAATGCAAAAATCACTTTATTTACCGATCGGCACACCCGGGGCCGACTGTACTGCCCATAGCGCCCCATAACTGACCGGCTGCCATTAATGATACATCAGTGGATAACGAATGGAGTAAATTTATTCATAACTTGTTCGCCGCCCGGTTTGCTACAAAACCTTTCGTCAACAATCCGCGTCCGTGCACGATGTATACGACAGAATTGGCACGAAACGCCTTTCTTCTGCTGATCACTCTGCCGGGACGTTGCTGTCGTTGGGCATGGAACGGGTGGTCAGTGGTGCAGGGGGCGGCGAGCGCTGGCATCCGAACTGCATACTGCACCGTGCCAGATTAAACAAACGCTCGCCCGGCCACATACACGCAGCCACGCACAAACAGCGACGGAGTTAAGCAGGCGAATAAAAATAGCCACCAAAGTGCGAATGCCGAGTGTCAAACCGATCGCATCTCGTAATACGCGCATAGTTTGTCGTTCGATACTTCTGGCTACCCCGCTCACAGAGACCCTTTCTCTCGGCCCGTCTCTCTTTATCTCGTGCAATATGCATATTTACAATGCATGTGCATAGACTGCTAAAGTTGCACACCGCCAAAGTGCCGAAATTGGACGACTGGTTGCCGGCTGCCGGTGGGTGGCAGGGTCGCGAGATCAGACGGGAGGTTTGTTTTGATTTGTTTATTTCCGCCTGACGAATGCAGGGGTCTCCAGGTTGTTTCACTCGTGTCACTGCAGCTCCCACTCGCTGTATGTCCCTACGTCGAGCGCGGAATGGCCCGGGAGTATTTGGCACGCCACCCTTTACCATTATTACATTGATTGCTGCCGGTGGGTTTGAGGTGCACCGGGGGGGAGTAGGTCGGACAATGAGGGTACCCCACCGGGGAATACGTTGCATATTTTGTGTATAAATTTTGAATAATCGAAACAGCTCGATTCTTTCTATCGATTTGTTTTTTTTTTGTTTTGTGTTCGTTTGTTGGTTGCTCCAGAGCGCCATTTTCAAACAACACCACCTGCCTGACTGACTGGGTGCAGTGTGCAATTCGGTGTGTGTCGGTGCAAATCAACATTTGCCGTAAAAAGGTCCCCCCGAAGGCAATGGCGACCAAAGCGGCAGTGGAGTGAAAAATAGGCATTGGAAATCAGGCACGCTCGGAAAAACGGGCGACACAACGCGTTGCATTAGCCAACCTTCGGCCACGACCGCTCACCGCTATTTGCACCACAGTGTCCATCGTCCGTCCATACTCGGTCACACACACACACACACACACACACACACGTGCATGCACCCATATTTGTGTGTGATTAAAAATAAATATAAATAGGAAATAAATTATTTGCTTCGCGACCCGCATGGATTATTTTTATTTAGAATTTTGCAGCACATCGGATCTGGAGGGGGCAATGAGGGTGAGAGTAGGGTGCAGAGTTTCCAGTATCCAGTTCGATGGAGTGTGCCCGTTTTTTTTTTCGTTTGTTTGCTTCCTCCTGCCCATATCAATAACTAAACGTTGATTTGGCCATGAATGATTTATTTAATGCCGAGCGATACCAGGCGATGATCGATACTGGCAGAAGTAAAGCAGCCCCCAGGGTAGGAGCGGAACCAATGTTGACGACAACATATTGGCGTTTTTCCTCTAATAACGTCCCCAGCCCGCGGAAACAGTGTGAAGATCAAAGAATGTCCAAAGGCCATTTGCTTCATTCCATTTTGTCGCGATGATTCGTGCTAGCGTCCCTTGTCTGTTGTGTCTGTTAAAGTGACCAAAAGGGCTGTAAATTTGCATCCCCACTTGCCTACTGTCTAATCTACTCATCCTACCCTATCGTATACTACCCAAACTTACCTTTTTGTACAGCGGTACACTGCACTGTCCGCGGTACGCTGCAGCAAACAGCGAGTGGACGCAGTGTGGATCTAATGGATGGTAGCAATGGAAGCCTGCTGGGCGGTGAGCGAATTTTCCACCGCACTCGCGTAGAAAAATGCACCCTTCGGTGGCGTAAGCCGGTTGCTGCCCGGCGAAGACGACGACGTCGGTTCCTTTGGTTCGGCCAATCCCTGCTGCTGCTGCTGCTGCTGCTGCTCCTTCCGATAGAAGTGCTCGACGTGGGGCAGCTGCAGCGGCGGCTGATACCCGAGAAAGTGCGTGTGGAACATGGGCACTGTCGTGGACTCGCTGCTAACGGACGGATACAGACTGGACGGCAGGAGCTGGGCCGGGAAGGGCGTCGAGTAGAGCGTACGGTTGACCGCCTCCAGCCCGGGCAGCAGCAGCGGCAGGGCAAAGTTGTTCGGCTCGATCCCGCTGTACTTGTACATCGGAAACGTCAGCCCGTTCGGTTTCTTCAGCAGGTCGAGCCGCTCGAAGGTGCTCTTCGGCAGCGAGTACGGAATGCGCGGCTCCTTCTCCTTCTCGTAGCCCGTCGGCTCCTCGCCCGGCGCCTCGCTGTCCTTGAGCGCGAAGCACTTTTTACTCCGCCGCACCGACTCCAGGTACGCTTCGTAGGGCTGGGCCGGGGTCGGCTCGTCCCGCTCGTCGTGGGGCGATGCTTTCCGTGCGGTATGCAAATCTTCCGCCTCCCCCCGGGGCGGGCTGAAGGTGCGCGTCTTTTTGCTGGCCGCTTCGACCAGGCTCTCGTACACGGACACCGACACCACCGGCTCGTCGTCCGGGGCGGGCGATCGACTCTGGGCGGCCGCCATGTGGCTCCCGATGTGCTCGGCCGGCAGGGTGTGGTACCGTTTCGAGTGGCTGCGGCCCCTGCTACCGGTGCTGTGGGCCGTCCGCCCGTGCCCCCGCACCACCGAGGCACTGTCGTCGAACGCGCTGCAGTCACCGTCGTCCCGATCGCAGCCAGTGCTGCTACTGCTGGCGGATGGTTTGAATTTGGTGTCAAGGTTCAGGGCCCGATCGTCGGCCCGGGGAGTTTCGGCCTGGCGCGAGCAGGACCGGGACCGCGACAGCGAGCTGGACCTCGACCGAATGGTGGAGTTGGTGCGGGTCACCGAGATGTTCTCGTCCTCGTCGTCATCCTCCGTCAGCCGGTCGCTGTTCGGATCGAGCGATGACTTCACCAGCGCTTCGTAGGTCTTAATGTGTCGTTTACCTTTTTGGGGGTTACAAGGGGCGGTGCAAAAGAGAGAGAGAGAGAGAAAGGGGGGTGGGATAAAAAGAAAGCGGAAAATCGATTAGCAAAGTTCGCATTCAGCCCTCGTCGGACGGCGTTATGGTGGCGACCGTGACTCGCTCAAAGGCCGTCTTACCATACCTTCTGCACAGATTGATTGATTGTAGAGTGGAGTGGAAAGTGGTCTGCTCTAGATCAGCACCGCGCAAGCGGTAGTGATGTAGCGCAAGGATTTTTCTTTTTGATTGATGTATGTGTGTACGCAGTATTCCCGCATTTCCCCGCCCCCGGGATTATTGGAAATTCCCATTTTGGCTAAACAACTGTGTTACGGAAAACAAACAACGAACATTTCTACTGCTCTTTTGTACTCTCGATCTCGATCTATCTCTCTCTCGCCGTCTCTTTCTCTTTTTTTGCTAATAACACACACGCACGCACAATTGCACACCATCGGTACAGGCTGTTGGTTTTGATTGGAGAAGGTGACGATGGCATGTGGGTCGCGCCCGTAAGAAGGGTCGCCTCAGATCACCCTACGGTGGCGCGGACAAAGGTTCATTTTTAATAAAGTTGTGGCACGATAACGATGACGATGTTGACTCAGGTATTGGTTGAACGATGGTTGGAAGGTTGATTGGTGACGAAACTAGACTAAACTATTCGCTACTAGTGGAACACAGGTTGCTCTCCTCCGCCTTCTACTTTTGCTTCATTTTCATTTTCATTTTCATTATGCACTCTATTACTCCTTCGCTTTTCAGCACACGTAACTGCTGCTGTTTCTCGCTAAACCTAACACACACACACACTTGAACGCCCAATGCACGCTTTCGACACTTCGAAGGGCATCCTTCTCTCAGAGCAACGCCGGAGCTACTACAGTGGAGCCCGGACTGTTTTGCAGGGGCATGAGCCGAGCCGGTGCATCCCTGGACGGGGTAGTTCCAGAGGGGTAGTGTTGGAGTGGACACACTGTGTGGCGGCCATTCGCGCTTTACACCGTCGGCGCCCGATCTCACAAGTATAGCTACACGTGGCAACCCCAGAAGGGCTGCAGGTCAAAGTTGTCCTCAAACCGTATGTACACTGTATGTGCCGGGGTTTTCGGGGTTTTCGACGCAATTACGTACCCGCCGGGGCGTGGGCCACATAGAAAAGAACGCAAAGAACAAGAAATATACAGATGATACAAAAGGGGTGTGATTCATTGTGTCGATTGGTTTTTTGTTGTTGTTTGTTGGTTTGGTTGCAGAGATTGCATGGGAGAAAGCGGGCTTGTGGCAGTACGAATACCCACGATCGGCGGAACGCTACGCAAGTACGCGCAAAGTCGTGCGTCCAGAGCGTTCGAGGAGCAGCGACCACCTGCTCTAGGATCTACTATGTACAAACATGCTGCAGTGTTTTCTGTGTGTGTATAGGCCGTTTCTTGAACGGGACGACCACTGTTTTGTTTTTGCTGCTCCGATTTAACACTAGAATTTCCCCGCCCTCTCCCCGAGATGCCGGACGCACCGCACCAGTGCAGCTAGGCTGCCGACCCATTCTGCTGCCCTTCTGTACCGTGGTGCGGCTCTCTCGCTCCACTCCTTAAACACTAGTTTGAACTTATCGGCATCAGTTGCGCACGCGGCTTGATTTAAAATAGCACAGAACTATTGAATTCGTTTCACCAAACACACATACACACACCCACATACAAAGATACGGACAGTTACAGTGGTGCGGAAAGTTTATCATCCACTCTGACGGGTGGTATTGCGCAACTCCACGCCATCAAACATGTTCAGATTATGCAATCGTGAGTATTCGTTGACCACCGCTTGACCTGTGTTAAACATAAATGAATGGAAAGGTAAGGCTTTGAAGGTCACTGCTGCTGGCTGACGGAATTCACAATTTTGTTTTTGATTTTGTTTTTTTTTTATATCGAATTTTGAAGTCAGTGAACGTGGCATAACACCATATGCCGCTACCTTCAAGATGCAGATACTCCTAACTTCTCGTGTCTGAGCTAGCTAACTTAACATGTTGGATTGAACGACATTTCAATGAGAACAGTATACATAAACTAACCCTAGACGATTAAAACATTCTTGGGAGTTGAGACGACAATGTTAAACACTAATACGCAGGTAACTTAAGATCATCTTATCCTAGGAAAAATTGCCTTCAACTGAAACCTTTCCTTAACAGCTGCATCATGAGGTAGAGTCTCTCGCAAAAAAGAACACGTTTTTGCTACACCCTGTGACCACTGGACCCGGTGCTAGGCACAGTAGATGTCTGACACGGTGATGAAAGTGATGTCGAACGACACCATCATCGCCAGCTTACCTTCGTCGATCCGCTGGTGTGCTTTTTGTACATCGCCATCGGCGCTCTTCAGTATGACGTACATCAGGGGCATCATCTCCCACGGGTAGCCGAGTTTCTCCAACAGCCATTGGGCTCGCTTCACTAGCTCGTCGTCTGAAACGGGGCGAAAAAGGCAGAGAAAGCATTAAATACATTTGTTTTCCTGGCGGGGGACAATAAAAAAACTTCTGCATCTGGTTTTCCAGTTCGAGAACGGGCTCTCGGGCTTTAGAAAATAGGTTCTTTTCAATGCCACGTTCCACAATCCCACTTCCCACCTACTGCTGTGGAAAGCGTTTCTTCTTCAGCCCAGCAGCACACGCTCACGAGTGATTGCAATCTTATCGCTCGTGGCAAAGACAAGACCCTGTCCCCTCTCCTTTAGCTCATTATGTGCGTCTTATCGAAGGTGTCAATCGTGGCAGCGAATGAGAACACACGATGTTCATTAGGATCGTTTTTGTGTTTGATTTTTTCCCACCATCTCCAGGCGTTTCCAATCATTCGTGAGGATCGTAGCATCCGCAACAGCAGCCAGAAACGAACTGGACTACGCGCCCTGACCACTCGGTGAAAAATGACTTTCCCATCAGTGCGCGCACAATAACATTCTGCGATCCGTGAGTCCCAAGACCGAACGGCTCAAACCGCTGTACCGTTCCGTACCACGTTGCCACTCCAGCCCCGATCTCGAGGTGTAGGAAATTCGAACCGTTGAAGTTATTTTTTCAAAACAAGACACTATAATAAATATTCCATAATCAATCACAACGCATAACGGACGTCCCCCCGAGAGTGCCGGCGGGAGCTCCGGAGCTCCGAAGGTGTCTCCCTTTTGCATGGCCCTGCCCGACTAGCTTCCTTGCTTCCAGACGGGCTTATAGTAGCCACGCACCACCACACAAAGCTTACGGAAGATTTATTTTATATTTGCACTATTATCATCATCATCATCAACAACAACAGCAGCAACAGCAGCAGAAGCAACATCGTGTTCGTCATCGTTACTGGCACTGGAATAGAACCGCTGTATCGACTTCAATGCCCGAGGGCAACCTTAAGCCTGCTCTTTCACTCCCTCCCTCCTTCCCATCCTCTACTTTGCCCTCTGCGGTTGCTCGTTTGCATGCGCGCACACACCGGGGCAAAATTGCGCTGCATCCAGCTAGTTTGCGAGTGCAGCCATTCTGACACTTTGAAAAGTCACTTCAGTCATGCTAATCTCGTGCTTAATTTAGCTTCAATCTTCGCGGAGAAGTTGAGCACACTATCTTTGCATTGCCGTCTTCACAGTGATGCTTCTTCTTGCACAGTTTGCGCTCATCTCCCCTGCCTGCTAAACACAAGCGCACGCGCCCGTTTGTCATTTGATCACGGTGGAAATAAGCGTCCTCCTTCCGCCCCGGCTGGAGGGTGGATTTTGTGCGATTTCGCGTCATCCGTCGACTGGAAATGGGTATTGCATCAGAGCTGTCAAAGTGTCAATCCACCGGTAGAGCCGCCATCACCGCCGTCTCCCCGAGATTGTGCCGAGGTGGATCCTCCGAAAAGTAAATCCTAGCGAGACGCGCGCGCCTGAACTAGTCAATAGATCATTGTCGATCTTCCTCTATCTATTTCTGGCATTTTCAGTTCGCCGTGGGTTGTAGTAAAAGGGCATCACTTGAAGCGCTTTGTCGATGACACGAAGCTGGCTGCTCCAGTACCGGAGAGAATGGGAATACCAGAATAGTAACTTGCAAGCAGCGGCACACATCGACCGATCGCTGATCATGACAAAACGATCGGTGCTAGCTGTGAAGAATTAAATGCAATATTTTGTGCATGTTTTGCATCGATCGTGAAAAATTATGTATCATTATTCTTCGGGTTGAAGGGTCCTTGGTTCTGATGGTCCCAACCAACTGTTGAATATTCAATCTTTTTTTATTTGCAAAAAAAAGTTCCTTCCTGCAATTCTGTGCGTAAAATTAATCTGCGTAATTGTAGTTTCTCAATGTTATGATGCAATTTGTGGTGCAAACATTTCCCATACATGAATCACCTGAAATTCCATTCACCTTCACAACACACATTCATTGTTTGTGCTTATCAATTTTGTGTCCTTGCATTTCCTGGACGTACTACATTGCCCGCTCAAGCTCATAATCCATCGATTATGAACTTATTCTTGATCGCCATGTTAACGCACGCTTCGCAATTATAAACCAACTTGGGCCAATCGTTTGTTTGTACAGTTATGGCTCGTGTTTCGTGTCCATCCATGCTGCAACATCTCGATTCGCGGATGCGTTGCACATTTGCCAAGCGGGCAACCACAACATATCAACAAGCGGGCCAGAACAAACACACAAATGCACCGGCAGACGATAGTATCGATCGCGGAACAGACCTACACAGAACGGCGGTTTCAGTCCTGTTTGCCACTGCCGGGCCCAGGCCCGCGATAAATTGAATAATTGAGCAATATTTTATTCATCCAGACTAAACAAACCATAATCGAGCAAACGATCGGCGTGCGCTACTGGAATGCTTCGGTGCAGAATGCACCTTTCCAATGCGAGCGCAACAACCAACCCATTCCCGCCCACTGAATGACTAAGCAAGGCTAGAGAATCGCGTACATCGCGACCTTCACCGTATTAGGCACGGGCACTCCACACCAACAGCTTCGTCCCGCTAGCAAAAGATGAATTTTCGATTCATCCCCTCCGAAACACGCACACACACACATAAACCCACACACACATTTCCGGAGCTGATTTTACGATCCGCGCCTGTGTAATGGGAAATGATTGTAGACGATAAATCATACTTTCATAGTATGCGGTACCGGTAGCGGCAAAACCGATCTGCCACCCGCTAAAGGCGCAGCAGCAGCAATTTGTACCAGTCGCCGATGCGGAAGAATCCATCGAAACCGGCGGTGTTGCAAATAAACTTGCTAATTGATGTTGATTGCTTTCGATTGCCTTAACGCCCCCGGAGCGGTGCGCGTGTGTGCATCTGGTTTCGGTGCAGCTGAAATCCGAGCTTCCGATGCACCGAGCTCCACACGCCGGGTGCGGAAAGGGCACGGGGATGCTTATTGCAGCGCGCATACTTCTTACCTTCTTACCAGCAGCATACTTATCCTTTTTCTTGCCTACAATAACGCAAATAACGCTACCCCCGAGATAAGATCCCTCCTCCGATGCAGCCCGCCGCGCCGTACAACATTCGTAGGGGAACTAATTTAAATAATCGCCCGGTTTCTCCTTTTAGCTGTCACCTCGTTCGTTTAATCTCAGATAAGACCGGTGCTGGTTGGTCGTTTTCGCGAACGCACGTGGCGCGATCGAAGCCACCCAACGCTGACGTTCATACCCCTGCACAACCCCCATCCCTACTGCAACTCCACAGCCGCAAGACAACTACTGCAACTGCATCCGGCTAACGAATCAATCGGATCGTTTATCACAAGCCGTGCTCGATTGATTCAATTATTTTTATTTAAGTTTGGTGCACGACTTGCTTAGGTACGCTTCATGTTTGGCGCGTATGCGGACATGACCTTGCGTGAGGTAACATGGTTGTTGCCGTACATGGGAGGAGAGTCGCTGCACCGTGTACAATGTCCGATTCATAGTCGGGCAGGATTAATTTTATGGGCGGCATTAATAAGTATATGACCCGTCAAGATGTTAATCAATCTTTTCGGTGGGGCTGGTGGGAACTATGGAGCGCCATAGGAGCGACATGACAAGTAAATAGATGTGCGCAATGCCATACAGGTTGAAATGTTACTTTCAAGGCAAACGTAATCCAATGAGTGAAACAATCAGTCGACTGATTAAACTGTACATAAAGATACATTCAATTCAAACGTAAACCAATATGCCGTTTGAATGCACTTTAACTTTAATAAATCGGAAAAATATCGTCAGTTTCTACTGTACTATAAAAAATCATAAAAAACTTTTGGCATCTGCTTGTTTCAACATTGAAACATGGCGTTAGTTAGTTAGCTAACACATAATTTTTAAAGACATTTTTTGTGTTATCAGGGAATTTCAACACCAATAAGAAGTGCAGTCATTTTATTGCAATATTAGTTTTAGTCATATAACTAAAAATAACGGATTATTGAAAAATAAATACTTGTTTGCATGTTTGTTTTCATTAAAGTAAAAACAAGTTTATAAAACAATGTTATAACAAACAAGTAGTAACAAACAAGTTTATAAAACAATGTAACAAGTTTGATGATTTAACATCTTTCTATTTATCTTTTTTTGCCATTTTTTAAGTAAAGATAAGATCTATAAGTATAAATAGTAAATCCCAAGCTAATAAAAAGACTAACAACACTACTTGACTAAATCTCTTTTAGTGCTCTTGGTAAGTGATGAGGTTTTCTTTTATTTGATACTCCCAACAAAGCTCGCTATTTAACGACTTGTTCCAACATAAATCCGCCGTGTAAAAAACGATCTTTAGTACGTTGTTCATTCGATGAGCAGATCCTACATAAAGCTTCTACTGCTCCTATTTTCTTCAGCCCTTTTCCCAGCTCAGATACCAACTCAGATTGTACCCGTTTATCGTCCGTTATTTTTTTTCTCCTAACCTTTCGGTGTTATGCAGCCTTCCGGTGACTTGTCTTATGTGCTTTTATGCTATTGTGCGATGCTACCAACGGGCATTAATCGAGAGCAACGTTTTCCGGATAGCTGACTGCCTTTAGACGAGGTACTCGTCATCGCTGCACAAGCAAAAACGCCCCATTCGAAACGCAAACGTTCTTTTCGTTTGCCCGAATGCTCCATTGCTAATCTCACCCGAAAGCGCTCAGAGCGTGTCTGAATTATTCGCGCTAACATAAACATCCTTGTTTCCTACGAACGTGCTTCTCTCCCAAGTATGTGCCGCTAAATGGTTCTTTTCCTGTCGTATCCGCGCATTGCAGTCCTTCTTTCTATGGTAAGGTTTGGGAAACAGGCGAAAAAAATAGTCTTTCCGTTGATAGAGAAAGTTCTTCTTTTTCGGTTTAGACATACGTGGCGAAAAGCAGCACTAAAACATGTTTTCCCCCAGAGCCGAATGGTATGTCGTTGTGTGCTTCATCGTTTGAAGAAACCGTTCGTAGATGGTTGCTGCTTCTTCAAATAAGCAGCGAAATCGTTTGTTGATTCCCTCGGAAAAGCGGCCTCCTCTCCGCTCCCGAACTGATGGTGAAATTTTCCGACACACATTTTCGGGCTAGCTGCTTCTTCCGCCTGCTTTTTGCGGAGTGCTCCGATGTAACATCGTGCTGCAACGCCCAAACTTACCGCCGAAGGGATGCAAAAGATACCGTGCCGGATGCACTGGGACAGAGTGAGAGTGAAACGTTCGCAGCAGTTTCGCCGGAGCATAAAACCGCGACGACACCGACGATGACGACGGTCGAGGGTGTTCGGCTTTCGGTGGCACAAAATAACGAGATGTTGTATCTACGCACACACACACAGTTCGACCGATGTGCCAGGAGACGTCCACATCCACCGGTTGGCGCAGAAATGTAGATAGAGGAACCACGTGCTCGGTCGGAATTTGTGCCGCAGCCAGTGGTGGCAAAGCCGCACGTGCAAAAAGGTGTGTGGAACGGCTGCAACGCGCTAGAGCGAGTCGGAGACCTATGCTCGCGCGCCACCCATCAGAGCGGGAGCAACAGAACGACCGACGAGCGCAACCAATGGTAGGGTTGACTCCGCCTCTGTCTTATGTTTCGCACGCGCTCTTCCCGTCTCGCTCTGGCGGCCCAAAACATGCTCATGGGGCGCAACATCGAAACATGCTCACCAACACCAACCGTATCCCCCGCGTAAATCTTTCGCTATGCGCTTCGAGTGCATAGCTAGTGCTGGGCGCGCGCGGGAGGGTTTGTTGGCGTCGAAGTTTGCTCCCTCGGGTTTGCTCTTTCTATCCGTTACTTGCTTTGATGCTTGCCACGCCGAGCATTGTTGATTTATATGTTTATTTTTTTACATGCACATCTAGTCGCGCGCACTAGCACAGGTTGGTGTAGATCCAGCCCAACTAGACAACGTCGTGCTCGTGACGGTGGAGTTTCAGCGATTCGAGCGATCGCACCGGTCTCGAGCATGGGGTGGTTTCTTTTGTTTTATACGAAATGGTTTCCATCTTCTGGAGTGCCCACACACCCATTACACACTATTACAGCAGCCCGAGCCAATCGAAAGCCTCGAGCAATATTGAGGGGATCTGGAAAATTCACCCCAACACCGACCATTACACCCATATCGCGATGGAAAAGTGTGCAAGGGTCTCTCGTATACTATGCCCGCTCTGGGTGGGAAGAATAGTGCTTTTCTTGTACGGGTGTTCTCACACTCGCTGTTGGGAATCGGCACGAAGCATGGGGAGAAAGGGCAACACAACGAATCATGCCACTCGGGTGTGCAGAAGGTATATAATAACTAGTTTTATGATTAGGTAAAAGCATAACACTACTCCTACTGACGGTGCTGCGAGTAATGTAATAATAGCGGTAAAACACCGCAATAAACTATTTCTTCTTCTTTTCACGTAATTATATGGCAGCATTGAATTGATTTTAATGTAGGGAAGGATGGAAGCTAGCTGTACTTTACCCCAGAAGCATAATGTTATGATTCTATTTATTTAAATTTCTACATTTAAATGTATTATGCAAAAGCACAAACTACGCAATTGTAAATTGTGTCTATCTTATTAGTGTGGGGATGAACAATTTCCGACTGGCTTCTAGTAAAGTTCTAAAATAGAAAATCATATCAATTGTGTGTTTCTTTTAAAATTAAACTATCATACAACATTAGACTTTAATATCATAAATAAATGTATTGTTATTGAACACTATACTCTTCCTCAGCTTGGCGTTCTGTGACTGATTGGAACACTTACAAAACATAGTTAATTTTACATAGAAGGATGTTGAACACATTTACTCGAGCTTTTAAAAACCAGCTTTTGCTGAAACCGGAATTTGCATGCGACAAGTTATTGCATGCGTAATTATTTGTTGAATAACTGCTAGCGAATTCCTCGTCGAAGCTATACAAAATTATATTGAAAAGGAACATGTTCGAATGAGTTAAAAAAACATACTTTCCACACTTCCGGAATAAAACTTCGTTCGGCATAATGAAGCAATAAATGTGATTGGACGTGTCGCGGACCACATGAGACCGTTCCATTGACAATGCAGCATCATAAATGAGGATTGTTGGACACCACCAAGACATGCGTTGGAAACATTCCTCTGCTCGTCCCGGCCCTTTGGCCACTTTATTATATTTTGATTTACAGCAACTCAGTCAAACGAAACCTTGACGGAACAACAAATCGCATACACGAGTTTATGACACTTCCCATGCCTCAACGGTAAAAGGGAAGGATGAAAAAAGGCATGTGTGCAAAACGCATATCCGCTGATTCAATTTCCATCGACTAGCATGCCCAGACCAGTGTGCCTGTGTGCGTCTTACAACACCCCTTTCGCATCGTCCCGGTTCTTGTTCTACAGCTAATTGGATCATAAAAGCTACAAAACCGCAATTTTGTATCCGGACTCTTCGTTTTTCCTCTGCCTGTGCGTGTGTGTGTGTGTTTGTGCATGCAGTGGCGCAGTTATTTTACCAATTCGTAACTAGCTTGGTGTTTTTGCACAACAAATCTTCACAACCATGATTCACGAAGAAAAGGGAACCGAAACCGATCTTGGGCGCGGTTCCTTGCTCGCCAAAGCGGCTCGCAATTGCGTTTGCACGCCACTTCACGAGCAATTGTAAAATAAAATAACGAAATAAAACTGATGACGAAAACGATACAGAAATTATCGCAGCAGCACACAAACACACACACACACACACACACACTCTGACGATAGTTGTGGTGCAATGCTTTTATTTGTTGAAAATGAACGTTATTAGAGTGAGTCTCCGCTGGGGTACAATTGTGCAAAGCTTCCCCATTCTCCAAAGACACCCGTTTCTTTCGACTGGAAGGAAATATAAAAATAACAATAGCACCAAAGGCATACACACACACACACACACACACACACCCTGAGCCATGTCTTGTCGGCGCTCAGTGTGCCGGTGCACGGTTGGGGAACGGAAAGCCATATAACATTATAACAAATTACGAACGTCTCTCAGCCGGCCTCGGCTTATGCTACGCTAAAATGTAATAAAAATCATATTATAATTTACGATCCTTGCGCGCCCGGCCGCTGGCACCGGTGTCCCTTTCCCCGCGCCGATCGGTTCGTGGTTTCGCGTTTAACGAGTGGATTTTCGATGCCATCAGCGATGGATGGGCGAGCGACCGCGCGGAAAAGGGAACCAGTGAAGTGAGGTTTTATGACAGGCTGGACCTCTTTTGGAATTGAAATTCACTCACGCTTACGCTCATTTGCACGCGTTCGCTGCACAGAGCGAAGAAATGTGTTCGAAACCTGACAGATCGCACAGCAATTGGCACAACGAAGGGAGGCATTTAAAAAATGTAAAATAAAAACTAAAACCCCACCCCGTGTTGCCCGTGTTCCGCGGAGAACACGCTGTGGCCAATTGGTCCAAGTACAACTACACGTCGTTACGCCGTACCATTAGACACTTTTATTGCATTTTGTAACGATTTGCTTCAAATGCAAAACTAACCCCGCTGAAGAGCAGCTGAAGAAACACCCTCTTTCTCGTTAACGAGCAAGTAAAACCCATTCTCGGCCGGGCACGCTATGAATATGTGTTTCAAGCGATTTCAATTTGTTTTTAAAGCCTTCACATGTCGTTGGAATGAATTGTGCGATCTGGCGGACATACACACGCATGCAAGCAAAGGTGTCTTTAAAGCGCGGTTCCACTTCACTAATCATATGCATCGTCAACTGCTAGACGTATTGGTTACATTGTCGTTTAAACGGAGCAAGACCACCGCCGTCATCACCACCACCGTGTAGATCACACTTGTGATGGGCCACTGCATTTGATGTGCGTTTGCTATCCTCCCAAAAAAAAAAAATGAACAACTCCCGATGACGTTGACGACGACAAATGCGAGTTTCCAATTCATTTCACTGACCGTCTTTGTAGATTTATGACGCATTCAAACATCTTTATCGTTCCCGGTGTCTGCGCTTTCGATTCCGTTTTTCGTGCTTCCGTGTTCCGGTGCAGATTTGCACCGACCTTCGCCAGCACAATGCGCTGGACGGCGGCGCCAAAACTCTGCTGGAAGACATCAATCCACTGCAATGCTGCGAAGACGTGCCCCGCACCGTCCACCGTTCGAGATGGGGTGCGCAGTTATGTTGGACGTGCGGTTCGTTACGCGATTTGCTTTTCGCTCGATTCCTGCTGGTTTGCCTGGTGTGCCTTTTGTCAGTTCCATCGTTTCATAAACAAAGTCGTAAAAATTTACCAAATCAGCCAAAATTTAAAACTCATCAAAAACATGCAAGCCAAGGTTCGTCGGTTCGCAACCGCTGCTCGCTGGGAAGATGCATCTTACCGGGAGGATGTCTACATTGCACTAGCGTACTGGTCGGAGTGTGGAAAAAAAAACACACACACATGAAGGCCCTCCCAAACAATGATTTGACCATCCTAAGTCGTACACAAACTTGGCTTTTGTCAGTCAGTGCTTTCTTAAAATGCCACCAAAGAGCATGCAGACAAACAGGGAAAGGAAGCATCAAAACTTATTAGTTTCCATCACAAACTACAAACACACACACATAAATCAAACAGGCGAAACAACAGTGGTTTCGAAGACGAAGAACAGAGGCAACGACTCGCATCTCGAAAACGCTAACGAGCGCCGCGCAATCCGTTCCACAGCAAAGTGGTTGAGCGAGGGAAATGAGAAAAACTTTTCCAAGCTCGTAAAACCAAACATGTTTTACTGCCCCTTGGCTCCCGGGGGCAGCGCCGTGCTCGCGCTCGGCCACGGATGATGATTCACGGATTAGTTTTGGGACGAACCTCTGTTCAATCTTTCAGCCCGCCAGTCTCTCACCGCCACCGTGCTAGACAGTGACGTGACCTCCGAGGGGAATCAACGTGTAACTTTTGGGCGGGCTGGTGAGAACCGCACCGAAACCGTACCGAATTTTCGGAGAGGTCGTAAAAACTGAAAATGCGCATATTTTCCAGCAGCGTTTTTCGACAAGCACACACACACACATACATACTTCGATTGAGTGAAACTTATTTCCTTGGCATTATGTGTGAGGAAGTTGTGTTGAGATCACGTGCATCAGATGAGTCAAAGCATCTTGAAAACGTCGTTTCTTCCTTCCTGAAGATGATGACTGGTTTTGCAAGCGATTCAATAAAAGTACTAAAATAAATAATAAATATTGCCCGTTGTACTTCACAAAATTCCGCTCAGTCCATTTAAATACTAAATGTATCAAAGCTTTTTTTTCTTCCTTGTCAAGGCTGTACGAGCTTCCGGTGCCGGTGAGTTGAAAATTGAATTAAAGTTTTACGGCAACTTACCACTGCAGCTACAATGTGACACAAAATGGGGCTCGTGTCAGCCTCAGTGCCATTGCTAAATAAATCAGATTATCATTTGAATCCATTCCGATGGGAACCAGTCGACCTTTCCTGCCGTTTCGCACACGCACCACATCCGCAGTAAAAAACAAACCGGGAAAAGGGCATCGTCCGAAAGCAATCACAAATAAATAAACTACAAATTACCACGTCACCACGCAAATTTCCGATTAACGGCTAATGAATCTGGCCCTTCCGTAATGGTTGTGAAAATAGGAGCGCATCATTGAAAAACCAGAATGCCATCACACACAGAGACAGACACGCACACAAATGATTCACATTTTATGCTGCGGGGTCGTTACTTCAAACCGAGCGCCAACCGTATCGGCCATTGAACCAATTCTGAACTTACAAAACTGAAAAAGCGTACGCATGCATGCAGTGTGGAACGAAAATAATAAAAAAAAGATCACTCACTGACATTTTAATCGTGTTTTATTTCGTGTTTTTATTTTTTGTTTTCACTTGCATTTTAATCGCCTGCGTAAAGACAAGCCCGCGGATCATTCCCCCAGCGGAGGTAGAGATAAAAAACGACTGCGTGAGGATCGGTGGAAAATTGATTTTTAATAGTCCTACTGTTTGGAGCGATCAGCGCACTCTGGCTGGGCTGGGGCGCACTGCTACAAGCCAGGCAACACACGCTCGCACACGCGACGCACGGTTTTATTGGCAAAGCGGGCAGTCGGCCGGTGACGACGGAAAGAAATTAAACAAAACGGCCCGTCGTTGCCGGCATTAATGCCACATTCTTGCCGACAGTTAGTTGCAGCGCCACCAACGGAGTGTTTTGCCCTTATTATCACGATGCACTAATCGGAGGGCTCATAACGACGGCCTGCGATGCAGCAGGCAAAACATTAAACGAAATCGATGCCACCGATATCCTTATCCATCGCTCGCGGTTACCCCTCCCCCCTCCCTTAACGGTCGATCTTTTGGCGAAGGCTCGATCGGGCCAGCCAGTGCTGCCACTATTGAGTGCAAACGACATTTTAGGAGGAGAGTTTAATGACTGCCCCGTCGAAGGAGCCACAGCTGTCGACTCGTAAAAGCAGAAACATTCCACCATTTAGCTGATGCACCTTTCGGGTTTCGCAAATACGCACTGTGGTCAAATATGAACCATACCTCCTCCTCGGCATCCCTTCATCTGCACCGCGCCATACCTTCTCCAATGCACGTGAGAAGAGCCGAGGACAGATCCCATAATATTTTAACGATCGATTTTAACGACCTGAACCGCTCGTAGCAAAACAGCCCGGATAAGCCTACGGATGGGGGCGTGCCGGGCTATTCGATCGATGAATCAGGACGTTAGTAAGTGCAGTTTACGCTTCAAAGCTGCACTTATGAGTGTGCCTGATCGCTGCGCAGAAACTAGACTGCCCAGAGCTGTGCCTATTTTGTAACGCTTTTATGGCAGACCTTCACTGTCGTCCGATTGCAAGGTACTCATTAATATGGCTACATTTTTGCACTACAAATTACGATCATAGAGAGCTTAGTGGGATGTCTGTTTTATGGCTGCTGCGTGACATCATCAGTTTAATAGAGAGGTTACAGGGTGTGACAGACACCATTTTGTTTGTTATTTTGTCATAAAATAAACTAGAAAGCTTCGAGTTCGGCACACAACCGGGTCGAACGAGCATTCAAGCGCAATTGCAACGCTGGAAGTAAACTTTACCCCGTCAGCTGTAAACAGTATTTATTGCAAAAATGTTTGGTTCCTTTTTTTGCACATTTATTGCGGATACGCTCTTCGTTGCGCTCTTCTTCGCGCTTCAATCGCACTTTGAGAGCCACCATTTTGTTACTAATCTGAATTATAAATACATTTCTGCCTATTCCTGGGCCTCGTTAATGCAACACACCGTAAACGCGGCACCAGCGATCCACCATCAGCCGCCCTCCCTTAGTCCGGGTTTGTGCAGCGGACTGTAACGAAAACCAGCGCACTACGCCATTATTTCTATCTCAAGCGTGTAAAAAGCTCACACAGCTCGGCTAACGGCGGGCTCTGCTTGGCTGGAATTAAATGTATAAAGGAGCTGGAAAAAAGAGGGATTGGCCTGCGGGGTTTGTGCGCGTACTTTGCTCGCAATTGCATTTTTCATCACATCAAACACACACAAACACGCGCATTCCACCCACCCGAAGCCGACATGGCACAACCTGCTCCCGCTCGGAGCGAATGCAAACTTTGCTTCACGTGTAAAAACTGTCTAACCATTTTAGACACATAACATTATCTCCCACTCTCCCCAAAAGCTGGCCCGGGAGGGTGTGACTAATTTTCGCAGGCGCTTTGGTTTTTTTTGCAAACAGACTGCTGTTTGGCCAACGAGCCAAACACATTAATTTCGCCCTTTCTCTTTTGGGTTGCCGTATTGTCGTACACATGCCCACAAAGAGCCCTCCACGCTGGCTTAGATGGAACGTTCCTTTCTCGGGCACGGTTTCTCGTTCCCACCTTATGCTGGGGTTGTTACATCTTGGCCCGAAACGACCCACCTCGCATATAACGGGGCAACAACGCGTGAGCAATCGCAACTCCACCTTCGGTACATAAGGTTTCGTGAAGTACGCAAGCATTCGTGCCCTAACTGTGATATTAATTATTTCCTCCTACTCTAGTATTACATCGGCATCGGGAGTCTAAGTGGTACGAACTACGAAAGAGCGAGAGAGGTGTTATGGCACACACCATACGAAAGAAGATGTCTCTAGGCAGACGTTTTAACGCGATCCATTTCCGGTCGTCGCGCCATTTTGAACCATTTTATTACATGTTGTTTACTTAGCACAACTGGACAGATAGATTACTTGCATAGCGTTATTTATCGCTAGTACTTGGGATTTGTTATATGCACAAACTCAGTTTTGGTTTCTTTAACGTTCAAATATTGTACTAAGCTTCTGAGCTACTAAGCTACTATCCTTTATACAGTAGTATAGCACCAATATATTTACGGAATGATTAATGATTCACAATCAGCCAAATTCAATCATGACTGCGCAAGTAAACGGTCAAAAATGTAGAAAAACGGCCCACGTCAATAAGATATTCAATCGTTTTTAGACAGCATTGGTATAGATGAGATGCGAATTATCAAACATCAAATATAAATCACACAAGTCATTGAGTAAACGTCAATTATTCCCCTACGAATTTACTCACTAGCGAGCGATAAGCGATTAAGGCCGATTAGCTCTTGTTCGGCAGTTATTACACTCAATCGACTTCTTATCTCAATCCAAACGAGCCCCGCTTGCTATACAAAGGTATGGATAATTCAATTGCTCAGGTGAGAAATTGCTTTTCCTAAGGCATTTGCCCTACACCTCGGTTATCGGGGGGTACGTACACGAGCAACCGTTTGTGGTCGATCTGGTCGTAAAACAATCCGAAACTGTTGCGATTACGGATATTGGAGACGACATTTCGCACCGGAGATTTCAGTCCCAAAATCAACCTTCAAGTTTGTAGACATGCGGCTACATTTGCTGTGCAGTGTTTTTCTAATCGGGCTGCACTCTGCAGCCATTGCGGCGCATCCGAAGGTGCAGCATAGCGAGCGGAAACTGAACACGCTCGATCCGGTCAGCCTGCAGGAAGTGGCAGCGCAGGAGCTACGGTACCGACTGCCGAGCTACATCGTGCCGACGCACTACAAACTGTATCTGGAGACGCAGGTGCACACCGGAAACCGATCGTACAGTGGCAGTGTGGACATACATCTGGACATCCGGCAGCAGGCCAAAACCATCTACGTGCATCAGCGCGGACTGCGCATTACCTCCAACGAGCTGTACGCGTCCAATCCCAACACGAACCTCACGTTTCTGGAAACTCTGCGCTATACCGAGGATGCTGAGCGCGAGTTTGCCGTGTTCGCGATCCGTCGTGCACTTGCACCGGCCTCGTACGTTTTGCACCTCGATTTCGAGGGTGAGCTGCGCGTCGATGACGATGGCTTTTACCTCAGCTCGTATCTCGATGCGAACGGTACTCGCAAATATGTAGCATCGACGCAGTTCCAGGCGATTAGTGCGCGCGCCGCCTTCCCCTGTCTGGACGAGCCCGCCCTGAAGGCTACGGTGGAGTTGGGGATTAAACATCATCCCAGCTATAAGGCCGTATCGAACATGCCGATCTTTGCCGAAGCCGGGTATGGCGATTGTCGAGTGCTCTGACGTTGCGAGGTGTGTTTGTGACAAATAACTTTCGATTGCAATTTCAGTGATCTAGACGGCAACGTTGTTACGTACTTTGAAACTACTCCGCGCATGTCGATCTATCTGTTGGCTTTCCTGGTGTCGGACTTCTTGTACACCGAGAACGAGGCGGCCGCCCAGCGCGTCTATGCTCGCCCCAACGCGATCAACCAAACGCTGTATGCATTAGAAGCAGGCGTTCGCATAATGGACGCGCTGGACGAGCACATCGGTCTACCCTATCGCTCCTACATGCCCAAGGTGGATCAGGTGGCACTTACCCAATTTTCTGCCGGTGCCATGGAAAACTGGGGACTGTGCAAATATCGGTGAGTGTGTGTGTGTGGTGAATCATTTCATTTGTCAACGCTACTCTCTGGTAACATTTGCGCCCATTTCCTGCTTGTATAGTGAAGAGGTCCTCCTGTTCGAGCCGGGCGTTACGACGTATCGAGCGCAAACGACCATCACCACAATCATCGCGCACGAGTACGTGCACCAGTGGTTCGGTAACGTTATCACCAACGAGTGGTGGAGCTATCTCTGGCTTAACGAGGGCTTCGCGACGCTGTACGAGTTCCTGGGGGCCGATATGGCTTATCCGGAGCGCCAGTATCGGGACCTGTTCAACGTTCAGGTGGTGCAGCGTGTTCTCATCACAGACGCCGCGGAAAGCACGCGCCCGATGACTTTCAGCCGCGGCGCAACGTTAAATGCCATCCTCAGCCTGTTCGACAACGTAGCGTACTCCAAGGGTGGGTCGGTACTTCAGATGTTCCGGTTGCTGCTGCCGGATGCCGCCTGGCGGCAGATGTTGCGCACGTACGTGCAGGGCAACGAGTTCGGCACGGTCAACACGGATAACTTCGTGGCCGCACTGACGGAAGCGTTCGACGGTGTCGTATCGCTGCCCGAGGGAACCGATGTGGAGCGGTTTGTGCAAAGCTGGGTCAATCAAGCCGGCTATCCCGTGCTGGAAGTTCGCCGCTCATACCGTGGAGAGATGATCCTCTCGCAGGACCGATTCTACGGTAACAAGATAGTTAATAATGATTTCACGGTTTGGGTAATACCGTACACGATGATGGAGCAGGGCGATGCGCAGGACGCTCTGCTCGAGTGGCAGTGGATGACTTCGAAAGCGGTACGTGTACCGTCCAGCCTTCCGAACGACGAGTGGATTTTGGTCAACGTCAACCAGACGGGATTCTATCGCGTCAACTATGATCCCTCGAACTGGTACATGCTGATTCGGACGCTGCTCGAGGACACGGCGGCCATTCCAATGCACAGTCGGGCGCAGCTGATCGACGATTCCTTCCATTTGGCTCGCTCAAATCGGCTCGATCTGGAGATTGCGCTCGAGCTGCTCGGCTACGTGCGCCATGAACGGGAGTATCCTCCCTGGGAAGCGGCCAATCGGGTCCTCGGCTACTTCCACGGTCGAATGCGCGGTCAGCCCGATTACATTCTCTATGAGCTGTTTGTCGACACACTGATTGGCGATGTGTTTGTAACGCTGGACATCACAACGGTGGCACCGGACGAGCGACTGCTGGAGAAGTATCTCCGACAGGTAATCTCCAGCTGGGCCTGCCGAATGGAAATAGAAAGCTGCCTGACGGCGACCCGCGACGCACTGGAACGGGAAGTGTTCGACGCGGAACCAGTGCACCCGGACGTTTCGGCAGTGGTGTACTGTTACGGTTTGCGAACCGCGCCAACGGTCGCCTTCCAGTATCTGTTCGGCAAGCTGCTGGGTTCGGACAACCGAGGTGAACGCCAACTGCTGATCAATGCACTGGGATGTGCCAACGATACGGAGCAGCTGAGCTCGTACCTGCTGGCTGCCATCGGTGGCGAGCTGCAGGTGAACTTCAACGCCGAGGAACGGCTATCCATTCTACAGTCCGTCCTCAGCAGCCGCCAAGGGGTGGACGCGCTGATCGAATTCCTCACCGAGAACTACACGTACGTCGTGAGTCTGCTCGGTCCTAACGCGCTGGCCAATTTGGTGCAATCGATCGCCACCAGCACCAATACGCTCGACGAGGAACAGATGGTAAGCATACAATGGAACGAGGCCGCACACCGCAACTGCAGCATGTTTGAAATGTCTTTAACACCCGTCTTCTTGTACTGTTTTAGCTGATTGCATTACTAGAGCAATTGAACTCGGTACTTCCTGCTAGTGTCAGTGCAAGCGCTCGCACTACGGCGTCCATCAACCTAGCATGGCCATCCACTCGGGAGGGTCTTTTGCTACGCTACTTCCTGGAGCGTTACAATTTCCAACCTGTACAATCGGACACCGTGCTGCAGCCCGACGCGTGATCTATTGAAATTCCCTCTCCATCTAAGAATAAAGCGGTTTGCACTAGCAAGGCAAAGTGTTTGTCAGACAGATCGTGCAGTGCGTGTTGCTCGAGTCGTAACGTTATCCATACGAATTAGGAGTGTATGTCGACTGGGCGCACAAAGCATCATAGGGCGCGAGCGCGCGAAACGACATTCTGACACGTAGCGGCAGCACCAGTAGCACCGGTCCGCTCTAGATAAAGTGATACTACCCGCTGGGCTGTAGTGCGCTGATTGGGTATCGCGTCTGGAGGAGACATATTTGCACCGGAGCTGTTTATGGCACGTTGTTGTTATTTCTATCTTGCTCCGAACCTTCTTTTTGGTTCCATTTAGGCTTCACAGGCACACCCGACCAACCACCTAGCACACGGTAAACTAGCGCCTGGTCAACCCAACCACCCAACTGGAACAACTCAGCGCATATCAACTGAGCGTACTGAGCATCCATCGTACCAGCTGTGGCCGTGTCGCTGACGTACTGGGCCGCGCACGCTTGGCACACGGCCACGGGTCAGCCGTGTTGCTGCAAACATACGTGCCCCAGTGTCGTTTTGCTGTTCCGGAAGATTCAACGATGCATGCAAGTGGCGCTCCGTGTGCGGGACTTATCAGCGCGATTATTGATGTTGATCTGAATTTGACCGAATAACCCTGAAGCCCTTTGTCAGTTGGGACGCGTTTTGCTAAACATAACCTTCGCCGCTGCACACAGTAGGAGTGTGTGTGTGTGGCGCAGGGATTACTACCACACAGTCACACTGCCGCACAACAAAGTCACCCTTGAGAAAACGGCATCCTCAGCAGCGCGTTTCAGCAATCAGTTCAGCTCACATAAAGTAGCAGAAGAAAAAACTACAACATTCTACCAAAGTTGGCGCATTATTTCACAGCTTGAGCCAATCAAAAGCACACACAAACGAGTGTTAATCGATTGGTTCAATCAACCGGAAGCTACTTGTGTGAAGAGCTTTCCATTCATTCCCCAAACGCGTTGCCATATTCAATTTTGAAACCATTATGCACTTTTCATCGCAGCGGACGGTAGACAGTGAGGCCCAGGTGGCGGCAACAACACTCGATCCGCTATAAAATCGCACCTTTTATTTGCGCACATATTAACAGTAATTATGCCGTTACATGATTTTCCGACCGAACCGGACGGCTCATTCCAATCGAGCCACGCTGGGAAAAACAAAAAGGCAACAAAAGCAAAATGATAAAAAAGCAAAGAAAATTAAAGACACGGATCACACACGGATCAGAGAGCGAAACTCAGTCGCTGGTACTGGAGGTTATGTTCTGTGCTGGTTATGCCGTGTTTATCACTTGGTTGATTTTTTTTGTTTCGTTCCGTTCCAATGCTTGCCAACGCCGCCGCAGTTCAAGTGCACATCAAAGCGATGATGGCGATCGTAGCCCGAACAACGGTCAGGTTTGGTGGTTAAATTGTATCGCCTGTCCTTCCGGGGACAAGGGTATGCCAGGCCGATGCTACCGAGCATACCGGTGTCCCGCATTATTGCGACCATTAATGATGAAGCGAATGTCCCAATCGCGGGCGGGTATTGATTTATAATTAGCTTGCACACAATCTAACCGCAGATATAATTATGATTTATTTGTAATTATTTCCAGTTTTAATTTCAATTTTAATTAAATTGAATTTTATTATTTGCCCACCGCCAACCACCATCGCGGACATGCTCCCAGACTCACATACACGGATATGCACACATTCGTCATAATACGGCCGGAAAAACACATCCATCCATTTGCGGATTTCCCTGCTGAAAATTAGCCCGTTCGAACGCTCGGCGCGAAATCATTGGGTAAGGGTGAGGTCGATTGTTCGAACCACGTTCGAAATTTCATGTCAATCCCGGCGGAGTGCGCCTACCGTTCGCCGTCCTACGCTACGGTGTTGATTGAGGTGGCGAGTTAACATTTGTCGCACGCGCTTGTCAGCCGTACGCGTACGGCACGCCAAAGCCCGTGTTTGCAGTACGCGAAACCTGGCAAAACACGTGAAGTGTTTATTGGATGCATACATCAACACCTACCGTCCGGAGTTGCACAGTAATTTTCCATGCCCGCACGGGGACGACTACAAATTCAGACCAAGGTGTGAAAAATATGGAAAGTGTGAGTGTGGAGACTAGCTAGACGGGTCCCGATAATGTGCTGCTGGAACACATTTGACTGATATTTGAAATTTTCGCTAGATAGGAGAGAGAGCATGCCAGACTACATACATACACACACAAATTCGATACACGGTCGGTGTATTGATCACTTCATCGATGCTAAAACATCAAAGGGAGACTGCTCGCCTAACGAATTGCATCGGTCAGCACAAAGTATGCTTCTTCTGCCGGAGGTACGATATTGCCGACCAATTCCTAATGAATTCTACCGATTGGCATGTAACCAGTGTAACACTCCAGCTATGCTTGATTATGTTCTTCGCTGATGAATTAATGTAATTATTGTTCCCTTACTTTGTGTCTGCATACTTTTTAACGCCGATCAACGGTATAGTTGTATTGCAGCGCGATTTTGTTGCTGTCTAGAATTTGAAGAATATTGTTCGTTCAACCAACGACGCGACATTGAATCCGAATCTTTGTTTGAAAGAATCAATGCTTCCTGCTCGATAGTTATGCGGCTTATAAACAAATTAATACATTGTAAACACACGCAATCGCTAGTTACCAAAATTTCTAAACAGCTCTCTACTGCTCGCAACAAAGTATTTATTTCCATTAATTGGTTTCTTTTTCCACGATTCGTCATTAAATTATTTTGCTTCTGAGCTGGGAGTGTTGTGGGCCCTTCCAGCTGAAACCGCTCCGTCCGTGAAAGGAGCGCAGTCATCATAACAATTATGCTCTCTGTTTGCTTTGCATATACTGCCCGCCACAACATGTCCAACAAGCACATGCCCAAAACGAATTGCGCACTAGCGTAGAACGGGTAATCGTAAATTTTAAGAACAACAAATACCCTATCCTTGCTGGCATGACATTTACGACACCTCACACACACACACACACTCCACCGCGTTTGGTTTGACGAGTTGACACTTCCTGTGCACACACATTCCTTGGGAAAAGTGTCTTGGGCGTCTTCGGGCAGGACAAAACGCACAGACGAGCATTAATAGAAAAACGTTGCGCATAGTGCTGCGCCACTAAATCGATTACACATTTTCTCCGCGCACACACGCAACATTGTAAGAGCCTGTGTACACGAGGCCGTACAGATCTCGCTGGGCAAACCAAGAGACAAGTACCCGCGAGGCAAGGACACGCCCGAAGGAGATTAACGATATTTCGTTCTGGGCGTTGTTCCCGGTGCCCTGGAAGTGGAACGCGCGTTTTGCGTAAGTGTTTAAATGGTTTGCAGCTGTGGGAACCGAACCAGCGACGAACCAGCAGCGGCAAGGGAGAGAGAGAAAGCCGAAGAAAAGGGAACCGGGGGTAAAGTGTCGAAATGATTGTTTCTTCGCGGGTGACAATTCTTGTGCGCACAGCTTAGACTGTAAACATTCAAATTTGTACTTCCAGCGCACAAGTGCCATTCACGAATGGGGTGCTGCAAACGAACAGCTCTACATTGTTGCAATCGTAAATTTCAATACGTTTCCTGTCGGCCGAGCAGTGCTTATAATATAATAAGTTGCAACAAAACATAACAAAGTGTTTAATTTAGCAGAGCTAGCCGTGGCCCGTTCTTTCGCCAGTGCCGGCCAAGAGGCTTTATTTATTTGATTTAAGTTTTCTTTTTTCTTGTTGGTTTTACCTCCAACGCCAGCCAAAATCAAAACAAAGAGAGCTGACACATTTTTGGATCGCGTTGTTTGGCGATTTAGTAAACGTGGCGCAAAAATTCGACCACCGAAAATGGGAGAGCTTGCGCGAAAAAACAACACGAACTGGCTCCATCACTCGAAACGTCATCCTTTAATACATTTTGCATAAATTTGTGACAGTCCATCTGTACAGGGAACAAAAACGTTCGCCACCCCCGTCCCACATATTCAATATCGCACACCAACTCCTGCGATCGAAACGGAATCAAAATCATCAAACGACTGTTTTGTTTCACGCTAACCATTCTTGCTCGCCGTATCGCAGCCATTCTGGGGAATCGGAAATGCAACGTTCAAGGCACATGATGACACCCTTGGCAAGTGCACGCTCCGACACCAACTCCCCCAAATAATGCCACCCCGGTATCTCTCCCTCTCTGTGTTGGCCATGTACCAGTGAGTGCAAATGGGCACCGATTACGATGGACAAGCGAAGCAGTACCCTCCCCCCATGGGTGGCCAATTTCCTTGTGCCGATGCTGTTTCCCCACGCCAAACACCGCGGCAATGGATAGCAAATCGCTGGGCAGAGGAAAACCAGCCGTCGATCGTCGAATATGTAAATTTACTTTGCCGAATCGTATTTGCTGCTACTGCTGCTGCTGTTCTGTGCTCTTCGTTTCATGCCTTCATTCTTTCCAACTCTTTTTGCTTTTTTTTGGCCTGCGCTACGTGCTAACAACAATCCATTTCCTTTCCATACGGCGTTCGGAACGGAAAGAAAAACAAAACCGCCCCGGCATTCTGGGGTAGTTCAAACGGTTCAAACGGTGCAATTCCACCCGGAAGTAAATCCATTCACAGAATCGAAATTGAACATCCGCCGACAGGTATGGTGGTGGTAACTCACTCATACGTACACACGGCCTCGAGCGGTTTGGCATAACATATCGTTCACGCAATGGTAAGGTGGAAGAGAATAACACGTTTTCGTACAATGTGCATGTTTTGTTTCCTTTTTTTTTACCCCCATGGGAATGTTTTTCTGTTGCATTTTTTTTCTTTTTTGATAACTTTTTTGCTTTCCGTCATCTTTTTTTAGCATATTGTTTTTGATTGTCTCTCTGTTTCTTCTGTTGGGGAAGGGCTCGTTTTTAATTGATGGATTTAAAAACCGTTTCAAGGGGTTTTACTGCCATTTGCGGGACAGCTATGTCGCGAATTGATGACACGTTGGAATTATGTTTGACACAGTGTTTGTACACATTTTTTCATACATTTTCAACAGCTGCTAAATGGTGTAATAGTAATAATAAAAATAATAATATTCAAGCTGTAAGATTTTGTTTTCCTGTACTGCAGTCAACTCAGTTGGTTTTTTTGAGCGATACATCTTGAATTAACCACTTGTTCTTCTTGTTCTTTGGATTAACACTTTTTCTTCTTGTTCTTTGGATTAACAAGCGTAGTTGATCAAGACATGCCTAAGCAACTAGAGGGTTTAATCATCAGCAATGGATTGATGTACCATTGTGTCTTATGGCGCCTACACCTGGATGGAACATTTTGTTATTTCGTCCGTTATATCGACTTTACTACGGGACCATACCCAAACAGTTGAACTGTGTTAGTAGTATCTAGCTTTCATTCGCATTGTTTTTTTGTTTTATTCTTCTAGTTGGCTAGTGAAATATTGTTTGTTAAGATGGGTTGTTGTTTCGTCACACAAAAAAAACTTTTAATTGTTAGCTGAGGATTGAATGCAACAAATTAAGTATATTGTTTAACTCATTAAACTTGTTGTAATCAGTACGTATTGCCCATGCCGTATTGGTATGTTAAACAGTCATTTCAAATCAATTTGTCACACTGCTAACTCACCTCCCCCTTCGAACATTCACACCTTGTTGTGTTTATAGGCGCTAATGGCAGCGCGCAGGTTCTTGTAGAGGCAACCACAGCTCGATTTGGTGCATCGCACCAAATGCATCCCTTGGCGGTACAATATTTGGTTTTGCCACTTTGCAACTCGCGCACTCATACCCGAAGCAACATCATCATCCTTGTCCACACTCACCCTTATCACTCCATTACTCCTAACTTTCCAATGCGCGGCCCAAACTGCCCCGGGACACAAGTTCGCGGCCACGCTGGATGCAATGCGTTCGATTAGCACTTTTTCTGTCCGACCGCGAACGACTGTCTGAATTGTAGTCCAAAATGAACATCACTATGCTGTCTCTCCTCCGTGGAGTGTGTGACGCCGTCCCATCCCCAGCGCAAAACCCACTAATGACCCACAGCTACCTCCTCCCTGCGTTTGATCACCGTGCAAGTGTCGATAACTGTCACTCCACTGTCTCTGCGCCTCCCATCAGGAACCCGTCAGGTTGATCGGCGGGAGGGGAGGACGACGCAAGGGTCAAACAAAAAGGGAACGGAAAAAGCGGTAATTTGCAGCGCCATTGTAGGGTCCGCGGTCTCGGCACAAATTTCGTGCGGCCGAAGATCTCATTAGGCTTTTTTGCTCGAGGAGAACATTGTTTAGCAGCGGATCTAATTAATTTGGAAATAAACTGCATTTGTACTTTACCCGCAAGGCCGGGGGCACGAGGAAACGCGCGGCATTGTTGCATTTACGCTGCACTTGATGCACTGAGGCAAGAGAAAGGTTGACCGAACCGGCGCGCCCGACCGATCAATTGTATCTTCAATGTAGAAGGCAATGCCAACCGATAAATCATTGCCAACGTGTTTTTGTGTCCCCCGCCTACCATATTCTTTTGTACAATTCGGTTGTGCTGAACACGGAAAGCCCTCTAGAGGTCAAGCCTTCGCGTGGAGTTAGTGGGTATGTAGCCGGTTCCTCGATTGAGCCGTAAGCAACGTTTTATCACAGTCTTCGCAGGTTAATTCGGCAAGCGGTAGCCATCAGCATAAAGCATCCACGATGAGTACGATTCACATTTAGTGATTTATCAAAGAAAAAAATATAAAAAGATGCACTCCTTTACTCTGTATTTCCGAAGTTGGATGCAATGTTTACTGTGGGAGGGGGGAATTTATTACCATGCAATATTTTCTCCCGATGCACCTTGCCGAGGCTATAACGGAAAGCGAAAGAATCATTTCCTCCTTGATTGCGCTTTTGCCGCGAAACTGTATTAATTGTTACCGGCTTTATCCTTTTAACACCTACCAGCGTTGGTATCGATGATTAATCAGTGTGTAGAAACGCCCGAAAATGGGCGGATTGCAAGTGTAAAGCATTTTCCAACGTTACGTGAAGCAATGGGTAGAACACGATAATTAAACATCAGCAGTTTGTAGAAAAAAACTATAGCCTGATTTGAGTTGTATGGCAGATATTGTGGCCGTGTACACAATTTCCCTTCCAAAGTTTGACATGCTCTACAAAATGGAAGGTCACACTATCAAATAGAGACATTTCTGTAGCGATCTATACTTTCTACAGTTTACATGCGCTTGACATTTGAGTTTGTAAACTCTCCACCCAGGCCGTACTCGCACCAGCACGATAGAGGTTTAACTTCCATCACGTGAGGATGAATAATTCATAATGTGGCGCACTTGTGTGTCACCCGACACCCGCCTGCCTGCCTGATCCAGATTCTTGCTTGTTCCAGCTTTATTAGCATTACGGCTTCGATTGCACGCGCTCCAATCGCAAACAGCAACAGAAGATAAATCATCAAACAATGTGGACACACACCACCAGCTTCAGCTTGATCCTCGCACACTTTATCCCGCTTTTTAAATTGACCCAAACCCTTGGCCTGCTCTTGCGACCCTACTACGAGGCCAACCCGGGTAAGAATCTCTCGGTGCCGAAGAATCGTGCAGCAGTTTTCGTCCTCACCTCTTGGATAAACACACACAAACACACACACACGTTCTAAGGGAAAACAACGAAACCTCTGAACCGGTCCAGTTTTGGTGCTGAAGCACCCTTTCAGCCTTAGCCACCGCCCACCCGGCAAAAGAGTTCAATGAAACATTCATGTGTTGCCGTCCGTGACTGAGCGACTTTTTCTTATACCACCGGGACCCCAGCTACCAGCCTGGTAATCATCGGAGGAAGCGGAAGTAAGTAGCCGGCAGCCCGCTTCTCAAACAGCCGGCACCATAAATTGTTCTGCTAAAGCGATCTGCACATGCGAACACTTCATAGACGCGCGATCGTGTGCTACTGGGAGGGCGGCGTGCTACTGCGCTTGATCAACAGCATTGGTAACATTGGCCGAGGACGAAGGGGAGCAGTTCCGAGTTCTGAGATTAATGTGGTACAGAGCTCCCCGCGCGTATGTAAATCTCGCACTAATGGTAAGTAAAGAAACGCTGCTGCAAGGGTCACATCTCCGAAACGGTCGAGCTGCAATGGTACGATGGTTACCAAACAACTGTGCCCCGAGTTCTGCGCCCCCCACCCCTCCCCCCATGTAAACGTTAATAATAAAATAGAATGAAATATTAATTTCATTACCAGTAGCCCGAAAATGATGGTGTGGTGTGAAAATTATACGACGAGCTTTCTTAATTAGTTTAATTTTAATTAAGTGCTCACTAGTGCACTCGCCCTGCCGTTGATGAAGGGTAAAAGGGGAGGCGGTGAAAAAAAGAGGCTCGCCCCAACGCTGGAAGCTCGCCTCAGCTGTGTTCAACGTGGAAGGTTCAACGCGTTCATAAAGAACAACGCAACACAAACGCATCCACGGCAACTCGGCATCCATGGAGCATAGCCTTCTCCGACGCCAGGGAAATGCTTCGAGGCGATGCGTTTTACCTACACTCGGCGAGGTGGCAGAGAGGTGGCAGCTGAAATGATCGTATTGGTAGCCTGGAAGCCTGTAATTTCTCGTTGATTGCACCGCTTGCTACAGAGCGAATGCTTGGACGTTTGCTGCGCTTACGCTCCAATAAGAGTGGGAAGCGGGACTGAGCCCTGAAGGGGAGAGTCGGTTAAAATGGTGTATAGGCGTATTGTTCGGTTTGTTATTGTTGAAATTACAACATGGTGGATCGATTCCCAACACCGCACAGCAAATGTCTCAAGTTTGGATGGCTTTTTTATAGCATTGGCAGGGAGGAACGTATTTGATGTCTAAAATCAACTACATATAACTTGGCTTGTAAGTTATGTGCATGATGACAAATTTGATAGATAACTTACAAACCGTTATTTTCAAACCATTCTCAAAGCAATACTTCACTACCATCGCACTGTAAATTTTGGACCGTTTCTTTATTTAACCAGACACTCAAACAGTGCCTGATGTTGTGCACGATATTTACATTTGTATGTTGCTTGTTTTACAACCCCAAAGCCTGTTGTGCCGAGCCGAAAAATAAGCCGACAGGCTCTCAGCAGTCTTTTGATCGCAGCAAACCGCACTCACAGAGAACCTTGCGCACACCACCAGACAGTGCGTTCGGTGGTATCTCTGGTGGACGTTCATCTCCATCAGCCAATGCTCACCGGTCCATATCTTGCACGATGCAGCTGAATGCAAATCATTTCGGCTTGCTCCTCGAGACAGCTGTGGCATCCCCTCGGTGGGATGGCGCCCTGGCAACTCTTTATTCGTCCTCGTGTCATGGCCTTTTGTTCTGTGCGATTTTTCATCGCTCGTCTATCATCTCCGTACGATTACTTCCAGCAACGGTTGATGTATGCATCACGAATGGCAGTGCGGCAGATAAAATGTGCTATACCCACCTCTTGAACCGAGGCCACATACAACCCACACGCTCCCGAAGGAATCTCCGAAACGTACTTGAGAGTTTCGGCAGTCTAGACCAGGAGCTGAGCGGTTGCTTGCTTCCCAAAGAAGTGGCGTACCTCTCGATGCAGCGAAGGTACACACTAACCTTGTTCGTTCTTCGGTCGACCACATTTAGGAAATTGTTTTGCCGAATCCCAGTGCAGCACAGTAGCACGGGCAGCTGCCCTCAACACACTGGGAGGCGGGCGTTATATGTACCGTGTCTTTTCCTCCTACGGCTCAACAATTGCCCCAAAGCTGCCGGAGCTGCCGAAGGCCAGACGGGACCGCAAGTGTGAGCATTAAGCAGCGCTCAGATGAGAACTTTCTTTGCACTACATGCTTTATGACAGCTCCAGCACGGTACAAAACGACGAGTGGAGCGCAGCGAGAATGAAGAATGTGTGTTCCGTTTGTTTGGTCGCTTGTTTATGTGTCCCCACGGGGGCTGCAGAAATCGACTGTGCCGAGCCGGAAAATTGCCGGTGCGGAACGGACCCGTTTCGTCTTTTCTGATGAGTGATTAACATTGTGCCTTGTTGCATTCTATTCCGGAAAGGAGCAACACGAGGGAGAATTGCTACCTACAATCGCCTCACTAAAGCACATACACCGCGAGCCGCCGTCAATCCGGATGTCCGAATTCGAGCCAAATGATAGCACCAGCATCATCTAGACATGCTCCTTTCTACTCGTACCTTTTTGGTATCCGTACCTTTTTAGATACACTGTCCAACTACTGCTACTGTTAAGATTTACGACCCAAGATAGCAACACAAACTTGGAAGAAAGGAGATCCCGGACGAGGAAACCTCCGTTTTTATGGATTCGGTTACGCCGGTTGCGAGAGCTTAATGTTTCAAAATCTGCACTGTCCTGTGCTGTACGGAAAGGACTTTCCACCGCCGAGTGCGAACGAAGCAGATCCAGTTTCTCAGTAGTGGTTTGATCCTGTGTGTGCCCGTCACGCCGAACACGGGTATAATTAATACACGCTTGGGTGTAATTTAATTAACTTGTCCAAACAGTACGCTCTACAACCGCTGTATTATGTTTCACCTGTACTGTTAGTTGCATACTTTTTTTTCCAAGAACTGTTTTTACGGATCAAAAATGCACAGTCTTGCAAAAATGCCTGTTTTCTATTTGTGTCCTTTATAATAAATCATAAATAAATTATTAATTAATAATTAACGTTCTAAAGCAGCTTTACATAATTTACTTGGGCTCGAAACCGGTGTAAGTGATTGACAACTGATCTGACGGGATCGGCTGATTACCATTTGGCTTCACATCATTAGAAAAAATATAATTAAGGCAACTTGCAATTTTGTCTGACATTTTTTTAAACTGATTTTGTTTGTAAACGGGTGCAGTTCATGTTGTACCATGAATCTAGAGTTAAAGCACCGATTTTTGTTGAATTATTATTCAACGATTTTGAAGATAATTAATGATTTATCAAAAGAGCAAAATTATTCACATGACCATTATGCCCCATGTTTCCTTATGAGCCCAGCGTGTTCCATGATTGAAGACTGCACCACCAACAGGCAAACAGTTAGGGGCCCGTTCGCTAATCATTACTGTGCGTTTGAAAATCGCTTCGGTAACCGGATCTAACACTTGCTTCACTCCATCTTTCTTGAGGAACCACCACCACCGCCATCATCATCATCATCATGATCCTCTTCTCTCAAAGTAACGACAAACTGGTTCGTTTTGCGTTGTGTCATCAAACGATACAGTTAATTTCAGAAGACATCGCATTCACGTAGGTTTGTGTGCGTTTGCACCTTCTGCCAAATACCGGCATCTTCTTGTGTCCCTAACATGGCCAACGTTATTTGCCACGACGACCATGCCAGCCATTCCGCAGCTCATTTCCACTTAACACTGTCTTACCGGTCTCCGCCGTCCGGTCGGTCGTGCCCGCATGACGGGGCTGCAGCCGCAATTGGGGTTTGTCTAGACGCGCTACGCGTGAAATTCCATTTACAAAGCTCACACCATCAGTCGCTCCATCGCAACGATCCGCCACAGGTGCATCACCATCACCAGGTTTAACGGTGGTGTGGCTTTGTTGCAACCAGCAAGCAAACAAATCAGTGCGCATCCAGGGGCCCGGTTTGCAGCAGCTCGGTGCAAGAAAAATCAATCAAACACCAAACGGGACGGTTGGGAATGTATTGCAGCTCATCTCCCAACATCAATCATCTCATGCAGTTGGTTTTATTGGGATGCAACTCGGCTTCGTGAATGCAAATGGCCGCTGCTCACTCAAACGCCTCCAGAACACTCAAACACGTTTGTTTGATAAAGAAAGATCGCCATCACCACAGACACACACGCACCGGTTTATTCTGGTTCGTTTAATGGAGTTGACAATGATCGAACGCAACAAATGTACCGTCGAACCGTTTTTCCTTCCCATGCCCATCATGATCGGGGGCTCGTGCGTTTTACGCACTGGGACACACAATCGCATTGTTACAACAAATGTTGCAATGTTAATCATGTTGTAGGAAGAAAACCTGTCCCCTGTGCGGCACGAAAACTGCGGCATTATTTTCAACCGGCAATTATGGGCTAGAAAAAGAAAAAGGGGGTGAATGCCTTCAATTTCCACCGAAGCTAGCCGATGCGGAAACAAGAAACGAGTCTCCTGTTTGTATTCCCTGTTCCCTCTACGGGTGAGACAAACTAAGCTGGATGCAACCCATTTTTAAAACAACCAAAGGAAATAGATTGTGCGAGCTTCAAGGCACGATTTTCTGCTTGTCCTGCGTACGGCAACCCTTTTGCGCCATCTGCCCCAGGCTGACATCCCCCGCACACGATCGGCTACAATGTAGAGAAAAATCAGGCTCACAATCAAAAAAGCTGGACGAGGCAGGAGATTTATTTTATTTTATTAGTAGTATTGCAATCGGGTTTTTTGTTTTATTCACTCATTTTCTCACCCATCGTGATCCGCCGGATCCCCCCACCGCCAGCTTTTGGGGGCAGAACGGTTGACAGACAGCGAGGAATATTGATTCCTGAAAATCAAGTACTTCCACCATTCGTGACCTCTTCGCTCTCCTTGCCTGTATCATTTGATCATTGCACTGCACACGCATCGTTCTCCCCCTACATCACTGTACCTACCCAAACCTCGTGCCTGCACCCCTTCTCGACACTCCACCGATTAAAAAAGGAAACCAACTTCCCGGAGGAGAACGAGGGAACCTCGCGCGTGCCCCCATGATGCAGTTGCATGTTGGGGTTGAGTGACAGTGACATTGACATGAATTGGTGTTATTTCCCCCGGTCCCTGCCGCCCTGCCCAGCCCGCAAGGCCCCGAGGAAAGGAGCGCCCTTGTACCTCCCCCATTCCCAGTGCTTGCTTGGATAAAGAGTTTTGTCCAGACCCTGGGCGGCCAGTTTTACATCGGCCTCCGAGTTTCTTCCTTTTTTCGTACTGTGCGATTGTAGTCGTGTTCTTGTTCGAGGTCCCTTCCTCCTCTTCGCACTCTTTACGCTCGCCTTATCTCCATACGGCCACGAGAGCGCGCCGAATTCGCCGCTGTTACCGCTGATCCCCTTTGACGGGTCATTGCAACAACCGCCCGGGGAGCAACAAAAAAAAACGCAAATACGAGCAAAAAAGTAAATTGTTTATTTTGATCCGTAATGAACTGTTCTGATGCGGCCCATGTAAATTGTTTGCAAATTAGCCATCAAGCGCACTGTCATAACGCTCTCTTTTTCACTCTCGTATTCCCATTGCGCACTCCTTTCTTATTGGAAGTAAAATCAAGCGTTCGAGATTTTCTTTGCGATCAATTTTCATTTCAAAAAAATCGCGTATTGCATTTAATGCAAAGAATGCATGCCGAACATTTCCACACGCAACACATCGAAGCGAGCGCATTATGTCGCAAAAGTAGCGTCGTGCTTTTCACCCCAGCACCCGTTTGATCTTCGTGATCTCCAATCATCACATCGCACAGCGAAACGATTAACACCCTTTTTTGCCCTTTCGGTGGTCAAAGGCGAGGGGGGGGGGGGGCGGAAGGACATGTGTTTGAGGCAGTTTCCCATGGCGGACACGCTCTCGGTGTTTGTACCTTTGTACAAACACAGCGCTCGTATCCGCCGAGTATCAGCGCAAAGAAACATCGGTTTTGCAAATATTTTATCGTTCTGCTTATGTCCACCACCGGGTCCCCCTGCTTACACACCCGGTGTATAATGCAACAGTATTTGCGCTGGTATCTGTCGTCTAGAAAAATGCTCAACAGGGCGACAAAGGTGCGCGAAAAGCCGCTGCTCCCACCGCCGCCGCCGCGATATGCATGCGACAAACATGAGTCTCGCGCGCCCCTCAGCTCAATGCCCACAATTGTGTGGCGGTCGCCTTAAGAACGGGGCATTTTATACGTTTTCGTACAAATGCCACCAGCGGCAGACAGATAGGAGAATTATGTACTCGAAGCGATTTGGGACAATTTCGATCGGTTGGTGAATGTGGCGATAAATAACAATATTGTCCAATTGCCATACCGACATTATTTCTGTGTGTGTGTGTGTGTGCTTGTGATGTTAACTGTGTTACATATCGAAAAAGGGAAGCCGGTAGTACCTCATGTCCACTGGCTTAGAAATACGCTTAGCCTAGCGCACAAGGATAAGGTCAAAGAAAGCAAACGCCCACAAGATTTAAGCGTCCGAGCGCGGTAAGGTGAGAAAAAGGTGACGCATTGTGTTCGCCGATATTTATAACATGCAGCCTGCAATGTGGTCTATAGCAGATTGCATCGGGCAAGAACATACATCATTCCATAAAGTATGAGCTATAAATGCACATTTTTCAAATGACGTCCTATTTGCTTGCAAAGAACTACATGTTGGGTTCAGTTGCTTTAAGATGCTTTAATGTCGGCTGTAACATAACGTGTTAGCAAATATTTAAACGTACAGTGCGAAGCACTAAATGTTTGCTACAACACTGTTGTACCGCTTTGAAATATATTATTTCCTTTTTTTAATTATATTTACTTACCAGGTAGGAGATTTACAGGTTCTGGTGAAACGCACGAGTGAGTAGCTGAAAAGGAGAGCAAATAAATAAAAAAGATTAACATCAATCAACTGATTACACTACAAATGTTAACATGTCGCAAAACCACGTGTTATAAACCCAAAAATCGTACGCAAAACGCATCGTTCAAGAAACGTTTAAACATCAGTGAAAGAAGAACAGAACGCCCGCAACAACAGACGTGTGGTGAAGCTAGGAGAGGAGAAGTGGGTAACCGAGGGTGCTGAAACTACAAGAAGGCTCGCCGAAAACGGTTACCCCCTTCCTGCATCTTGCTGCAGTTTGCACACAGCCTGGCTGCACAACACCCGGCCGTGGTCACGACCGATTGTTCACCTCGAAGCTCTCACACACACCCACCTTTTATCCTGGCCATACTCGCGTACCCCCCTCAAAACCCCACCCCAGCCGGCCGTTCAATACAACCCCGACGCGAAACTTTATTTTTACATCTACCATTTACGTGTCCGTGTAACGGGAGACGAGACGCGAGGCCCGAACACGCCAGCAAAGGAGCAAGCCAGCACAGTTGGCACTAGCTTCGGGTTGCAACTATTTACCCAAAGAATGTTATTTACTTTTCATCATCCACCCAAGCGGCACAATCGTCGCGAGTCATTCGGCGCGTCGCAATGAATTGATCTTCACGAGTAAACGCGTTTGTGTAAGTATTGTTTTTTATACAAACACACACACACACACACACACACACACACACACACACACACTGTAATTTGTAAAAAAAACCACGCGTACACAGTGAGTGCACCATATCACACAACTACATCCATGGGCTGTTGCATTTTTTACACGTGCATTTTGTCCAATGCACTGTTCAACCCCACTGTGTTGGTATAAGTGTGCATGTGTGCGGCTGGTTGAGAAGGAGAAAGAGGGTGCGGGAGGGGCAAGCGATGCAGTTCCGTCCATTTTCCGCCACTTGGCATGAACTCAGGAAGTGCTCTATATTTAGTCTCGCGACGATTCGAGTCGCGATTACCTTTTACAGTGGCAAACCGGCTCACCATTAGCTGACCAATAACACCACCAACCGCATCGGTCCTCGGCTACAATCATCCAACACACGCATCTTTCTTCTTTTTCTTCTTCTTCTTCTTTTGCTCCAGAATGCCGTGCGACAAAGACAAAGACCGAAAACTGCAGCCTGTGCAGCCGGCACATTCTTATCAGCTTGCCTCGCGCGCCCTTCTTACCGGTGCATCGGCGCCCGCCTGCGTCACATGCCTCGCCCAGGGTAGGACCTTCAGATTCTCCCCCGAACTGCAGCAATGAACACCAGATACTACACCCCGCTCGACCATCAACCGCCGCCCATCCGATTGGGAAGGTGAGCCGCGATCACGAAACCAGCACGCGCCGCCACCCAAACCCGAGCTACATTTTATCTTCCCCTAGCAGCCGGTCTCAGGCCACACCACACACCACAATGTTTGCGCCGCGCGACAACCTCCACGGCATCATCGATTCTTCGCGCGCGCGCGCTCACGCTCACGCTGGTAACCCAATGCCGCGGGAACGGGGGAGAGCTGCCCCACCACACGGCCACTTCCCGGCCGCATAGTGCACCGATTCATTCTGCACGTTAAACAATTACGCAAGTGTAGTGTAGTAGCTGCAGTAGCTTCTATCAATAGGATTCTTTGCGCGTCCCTTCCTCCGACTCTCGCGAAGGGTGATTGAGCAGGGAATTCATTTCTTCTTTTCCTCTTGATTGACCTTCAAACTCGAACTAGGGAACAGTGAAAACGGGGGAAATTGGTGGTGGAAATTTAACAATTTTATTTATTTAAAAAAAACTCAACCTTCCAACGAAAGTTTGTGCCCACATTACTGTTCCAAAGTGATTGTGATCATCTTACGGACCGCCGGCCATCCACTGAGTTGGAAAATTAGCTAGTCACATGCCGCCCGCCCAGATCCAGAAGGGCAGAACGATTGGCAGTGGGGGAAAGGGAGAACGCGCCCCGGCCAAGAATCATACACGCGCCGCACAATTTACGCCTTTCTCGCCGCTGCGAGCTGGTGTTGGTGCACGCGCCATTTAGTTGCAGCGTTGCACATTCCATCCTTCCCTCCCGGCCCCGTTGGCTCTATCGGTTCCAGCGGCGAGCTAACGATGGGTTGCCTCCCGTCCGGTTGATTGCATCATCACTTCTCGTACGCTCGGATCTCTCGAACTGGCGGTGCAGCGGGAGCGGGAGCAGAGCAGCACAGTTGTAAAAGTGGCTGCAAAATAAAATGCGGCACACATGGACACCGCTCGGACCCGGTTGTGGCCACCGGACAGGCCAGTGCGAACAAGTGCTTCCGTAAGTGCAATTTATGATTCAATCGGCTTCACCCGGGGGCCCGAGTGTGATCGACTGTGACATTACACAGGGTACACACTCGTGAAATGTGTTTCTTTTCACTCACCTCCCAGCAGGGGACGGTACTGTCACAATCCTGTGGCTGTGTGTGTGTGTGCGCACGATTCTCCAGACAGAGATGGTGGTACATGGGGAAGGAGGAAGCAGGAATGTGAGAACAAATCGTCTTTCTTTACAGAGGGACATTAAGGGTGGGAAGAGGCGAGAGGGATAGGGAGTGGTCTTGGACCACGAGACGAGATGCAATAGAACGGGGATGGGTGGCTTGTTTTGCTTTTACATTCTCCCATAACAACGCCCTCTCCTTCCCTGGGGCCACCAGGCAGCGTGCAAAGAAAACAAACAGACACACTCACACACACCCGCACCCGAGCTGCAGAACCAACAATTGCAAGTTTGCATCGGCACTTCTTGCCGGCGTTTTGTTTTTCTACATTCCGCTGCTCTGCTCCCTGTGCAGGAAATGGAATCTAACCATAATATTGCAAATGTATTGCCACTCACATCGAGCCCCACACCATCGCACCCATACACGGGAACCAATCATACCGCCCCTCCCTCCTGGGGTGTGTGCGGAGGGTTCGATTTCTAATTTTATGCACATTTTCTTCACGAATTGCAAACGGGCAAAGCGACGAGGGGGCTAGGCGAAAGCGGACTGGCAAAGGGATGGAGACGATCCGTCAAGAGTGTGGCCCGTCCGATCAGCATCCGATGATGATGATGATGATGATGATTTTCAACCCTTATATCAAGCACGGTAAAGGTAGCGATCGTCACCAAAACCCCACTGCGTCATTGGCACGGCGGGCAATGCAGGCCGGAGCAGCAACGAGGCAATGAGACGACAAGTGCATCTCCCACTTGAAGCTGCGCTGTGTGCAAGTGTAAATTAATTTACCTTCTCCCCCGCTCCCGCCCACCACCACCCACACGCCAACAAAAACGGCGGAACAAACGAGACACCGCACCAGACGTGTGGTCACGCCTGGTGCGGCGGCAGGAGACTCAATCTGGTTGAAGTGGATGATTTATGGCTGGGAAAGTAGCCGCGCGTTCGAAGGGAGATGGGTGCCTGGTCGCACTGGTCTCGCGTTACTGATGAGTGTGCGTTTGGTTCGAGTTTTTTTTTGTTGGTGTTGTTGTTGTTGGTGCTTTTTACAGCATTGGCGGAATGCCTTCTCTGGCTTTTTTACTCTTTCGCTGCCGTCTTGTTGCAAGTGTCTATTGCGGGGCAGTAAAAAAGGGCGCAAAATTTGCGACGTTTCGTTGCGATAAAGACATCCATTTCTTTGGTTTGCTCGCGGCCTTTCTGCGATCTACGGGCCAATGCCGTAAAGCATTCCGGGCTTTCAATCTTAAGTGCTAATGACAATTACTGCAATGTGTGAAACTAGAAAAATGCTCAACGCCGGATCATGAGTCAAAGTGGCCTCCGAGGGTAATATCAAACCCTTGAGCGAAGATGGTTAGGTTTGATAAATGATTCTTCTTTGCATTGCCTTTGCAACTGGAGGTACTTAATGCCAAACAAACTCTCGGTGCTGCGACCTCCACCCCGTGAGCGACTTGCCGCATGGATGGATGAGCACATATTCTCCCAACAATCCACGGCTGGACAAACACACACACACACACACACACACGCGAAACAGTCAACATCCGCTCTGAAACCAATTTTCAGGACAGCCAGACACACACACACACTCACTCCGCGGAAGGCTCTAGACAAGCGGAAGCCCCACATTAGAACGCAACGCAGCGTCGACTCGTTACTGCTGACGCTGACCCTGTGTTGTTCCCTCCTGTGTCCATGTGGATCCATCGTTCGCGGGTCTGCCGGTGGAAAACATGCAGTAAAGTTTTGATCCAAACCGCTTTTTGTGTTTTGGAACGCTGCGGTGCCTATTCGCCCTCTCGAATCACTTCCTTCCTGTGGTGATGGTACTCCCTGGCCTACACTAGCCACACACGTATGTCTAGATACCCGCGATAGCCCGCGCAGCAGCGAATGCGCGACGATGCACTTCCACTAGAGCGAATCTGTGTCGACAGTTGCGGCGACATGTCATGCACATTCCAGCGGGAAAACGCGAGAAAAATAAAGTTCACATACACACACACACGTGAATATATCAACATCACTGGTTATTGTCGAACTGGTTGGTTTGAGCGAAAACACAGCCAGAAATGGCACCAAAACGCTGGCTCATCCAAGGGGTCAGTGTCGGGATAAATATCGGTGAAACATTTCAACATTGAACTTCCCACCCACACACACACACACACTTGTGCTAGTAGCAGGATCTAGCAGGCGCTGGCACTGCTATTAGTTGGAGGATGTAGGGCCTCGAATTCGGCCACCGTGGGCAACTTTGGCACCACTAGACCACCTCTCTGTCCCTGCAGAAATAGAAACAATGTGAGCGGATGCGGTCTTTTTTGTCAGTTAGTCGAGGAGATGCAGAGCTCCTGGTTCAAAACAGCAGCGAAGTAGTGGTGGTCGTAGCAGTTTTCGGTTCAAAAGTTTGCAACACACAAACACCTCGCCACAGAGCAGTCGCTGCCCGTGACTTGCGTTCGCCCTATCCGTCCGGGGAGTGGATTTTAGGAGGACCCGAAGCTAGTGGAATGTTGAAACAATGGCCACACACATCACCACCGACCTAGGTCAACGATTGTTACAATTGAGCAACCGTGGCACCAGTCCTCTCGGACAATGCCACCACCGACGACCTACGTCGTCCACTCCCAGCGGAGTACGCTTAATTTGACTAAATTATGCTTGCTATTGAGGTGCAAATGTGCACGAGGACGCTTTTCCTCCCGGTCCCGATCGAATGAATTGTGCCCCGGCGTGGCTCTGCGTACTGTTTCTTCCTCTCCCTGACAGCATAATCATAGGACGACGTTCTGTTCCTTCAGCGTGTGTGCAAAGAGACGGAAACTTGCCTACAAATTGAGGGGCGAAAGGATTCTTAAGGGGCGAGTTGCAGTTACAACATTGTTTACCGTGTGCTACGGAGTGACCAGTCGCGCATGCACGTGTAAAACCCCTGTCGAGTGTGCAGCAGTGCAGCCGCAAGGGTTGCCATTCCCAGGAGCTGTCAAAAACTTCCCCCGAAGTGTCTGTCACACTTCGTATTGTTACACACATTACCCTGCGAGGGGAGAGCTGGAATGAATCCTTACAAATTGGTGCGGGCTTTTTTGTTGTTGTATTTATTCTATTCTTGAGTAATTGTCTTGCAACAGAGCAAGTAAATGCCTCATTACCCTTTCGATAAGCTGCACGTTTGACACCTTTGCTGGCACAGCTCCAACTCTCCGCTCCAAGTACCGCCAGGTATGATGCCGCATGTTTCACCCGCTGCCGGCCGATGTCAGCCAAAGCGAACACTCGTAAACACCAATCTTTATTAACGCTTGACATGCAACATTTTTGCATCGATCTGCGTGCAAATCAGATTCAAAGATTGCAACGTGCATTCTCCCGCTTCCCAGTCCGTTCGTGTGGACGTGGTCTGTCTGTCTGTGCAGCTTCATCTACGCTTTACGCCAGCTTCCAGCTCGTTACCGTGACGCCTCCACCGCAGCTAACCCAATTTTATGCGTTCCCGTTCGTTTTGGCCGCTCTCCTGCCTGTGCCGTTTCAACGCGCTGCATGTCAAAACGTACCGATAGTTTACGACACTGTGACGCGGTACTATTACGCCTAAAAATTAAGCAGTGTAACTACGCAAATAGTAACAATCCAACGCGAACGGGGGAAACAATTTAACGTCGATTATTGGGGACGCTTGGGCTTCTATCGATACAATCGATTCCCGACTCCCGTGCGAGCTGCCTGAACTTGTCAGACTTTTAGCTCCCGTCGGCCGGGTGGGGTGTTGGCGTGGGTGGTTGCTATACTGCTCCATCGCAACAGTGCCACATAGTGCTACCACATAGTAGGGCACAGCACAGGAAGGAAAAAAATGAGTACGAAGGACTGCCACCGTCGTCGCTCTACGCTGAAGGTGGGCCTCCGCGCTTAATTAGAAGCGGAACGCAAGAGCCCGAGACTTGTCACTCGCGGGGTTGGGATAGGGTAGTTGTCGTCTTTGGCCGCTTGTCGCCGTCGCTGTCGGCGCTCTGTTTAGTGCGGCTAGGTTTGCGAGTGTGTGTGTGTTGTGTTGTACAGCCGAACTGCTCTTCCAGTTGGCGTATTTTATTTTATTTTTCGCGAGCGCGCGTTTATCGCCAACAAGGGTCGGGCACGGTGGAAGATGGCTTTACGAAACCCCGGGTAGCAGCAAACAGCTGAACATTCAACTGTCACTTATCGTTATTTCGCATGCTCTTTAGTGATGCAGCGAGCGAGCGTGTGTGTGTGTGTGCGGGGGAGGGGTAAGACAACCAAATCCAGCATGTGATTGGGAAAAAGCGGCAATGCAGCAATGAAGGAAAGGAGAGCAACCAGTCGCCTGTACATGTACCATTTAAAAAGCAAAGCGCATTTTTGTAGTGCAAAATTTAAATTCATCAATACACTTAGTCACCGTTGGCGGCTAGATTTCCGGGTGGCATACACGGGTACGGGGGCACAAAACCAAAGTCACCACCCAATGTGTTCCGGGGTGCCGTCGCTGCTGCTGCTTTGCATTGCTTTGAGCGAACGGGGACTGCACCAACACAAACTAATCTTTGCAACATAAACACAGCCGTGCCACGCGTCTGTGTGTGTGTGTGTGTGTGTGTGAGTGTGCGTGTCACTGGCTGTATGGGGAGGCAATCTATTCCAGACACGAGCTACACGTACACGTTATGTTTACATAGCAAATCCCAAGTCGAGGTCACTAGCGGCAAAGAAAATGCAGGGCAAAAATCGCCAGCTGATAACACAATTGCACTCGGACCTACCAGACCATGGCGTTAGGGCTGCGCGTATGTGTGTTTGCGGCCAAAATCGAGTACGACTAGAAATCTGACATTCGTAGCAGTATTGCACAACGCAAGCAAAGGAAGAACAAAAAAAGCAAACTCAAACACCATGAGTACAATGTAAACCACACAACCCACACTCATGCACAGACGACGATGCGCTTGCGGAAGAGTTGTGCGTTCATGGCACCACCAGGGTGAAGAGGAACACTAATGAACAAGCACGTCTATGTGCAAGGGAGGGTGTTGAGACCGGAGGAATTGAAGCGGGTTGGCAAAAACTGAAAGGCTACCCCCGGAGTGGCGAGTGACCAGAATAGAGGACACCCGTGTATCAAAGGCGATAAGATTAGTGTGCAGTGCGCGTCACAATGCCTGGGCCTGGGAGGAATTCAATGCCACCCACCGTTGCACCGCTTAGAAACGCACATACACCGCGGCAGTTTTGCGATGTGATTGAGCACGATTAAGACGGCGTTATCAGCGAAAGTCACAACGCGCGTCGTCTTCAAACAGTCGAACGTCAAACCGCATCATACCCGTGACCAGGACAGCACGAAATGATCGACTTAGGCTCGGATACCCTATGACTAATTAATGCGACGTTAAACGCTTATCGTAACAGCCACCCAAACCGGCCACCCGGGCCACTCCACATTTCTTAATCATTTCTTTTATCGCGAACAATATATGCAAATTTACCAATGTCAATGATTTTCACAGCTCCACTATTGCCGGTCCCTGCCCCGTCAGCCGTCTGCTTGCCCTCGCTTCGTTAATTAATGCATCGCAAACGGTAACACGAGCGTTTAACAGCCCGACAGCTTACAGCGAGAGATAGCTAGCGTCAAGCCTGGCCTCGAAACTGCAGCAACAGGGTGTATCTAGCAGGAATAGTCTTGCCTGTTTGGTACTGCTGCTGCTGCTGCTTCACTGTAAATCGATTCAGTACGAATCAGTTGCATACGGCTAACCTGCACAACACTTAATCCTATCCATTTGCAAAGCCACCGGCAGGCAATAAACGCTCTGGTGTCTATTTTTCGAACCTTCTGCAACAGCAACAACGGACACCATCGTTTGACGGGGATTTTATTTTTTTCCTGGGATTGTTTTTTCTTTTTTTTTCTCACTCACTCGTTTTTCCTTACTTTTCTCCGGGAGGTTTACACACAGCTGTCACCCCATGACCCCACGGGGCCACGAGGAACAGGACGGGGGTTGAAATTAGAAGGATTCTTCGTTATTCGATTTTGCCTTTCATTTGCAGTCCCGAGCCGGCCGGCCAGTGTCTGGTTCTTCTATATTGTATGCAATTGTGTCGTTACACCTGGGACATTGCATGTTGGCTGCGGTCGATACTACCACAGCCACGGCCACAGGCAGGCGAGCGATTTTAAGTCAATCAATAACTCTCATACATAATTTATGCTACGAATATCAACCCTTGGGGTAGTCTTTAAAGCAAGGACAGACTAAGCCTATAGCTATACAAATTGTTTGTGCAATATCAAACTGCAACGACTGCAAAACACATAGATGAATCTATCACTCAGATTACAGCTGAACGTAAGAAAATCGTTGAAAATTCGTGATATAAAAATAACAACAATATATTTTTTAAGTATGTAGATTGCAATGGACACTGAATATATCTGTTATGATTGAATGTGATTTATGTGATTTTCTGTTAATTATAAATTGAGTATAAATAGGTTTATGTTTTGAAATATTGTATACATTACTTTTAAATTTTAGCTTCCATAGGTGGATTAATTATTCTTAGACTAATTCAAAGCTATTGGTTAGTATGTTTCCTTACAACACTTCTTTTCCTAATAATGTTTTTGATATTACGGATACATTATTTGCACAAAAAAAGATATGCAATCGTCACGGTGAACGGTGAAAGGTTACAGCAATAAATGTGAAATAATTTCAACACATCAAACACATCCATCCGCACAAAACATCCATGCAGATACACAAAGAACACAAACAAGAATCAGCTTCAAAAATCACATTTGGATGAAATACCATAAATAATTAAAAAATAGGTCACCTTCAATCCGAATGCAGGAAACGAAGACGCTGTGAAGATGCTGCCATCAAACCCTTTTGATGTTGGCCGCATCGAAGCCATTGAGACATTGAGAATGATGGGGCAAAACAACTGACTCGCAAAAAGCGACACCAAAAGCACCCCGTCAGGCGCCTATTCGTCACGGCTGCTACTGCTGCTGCTGTTGCCGACTATTGTGGCAAATATTCGACCGACAGATTAGCACACACATAAGATCCTCCTCCTTCACGCCCAAGGTAGATCCAGGCGCAGCACACCCTTGTTCTCGCCCGAGGACAATAGTCATAATCGTGCGATGCACCAAGGATCGTTCACACACGCTGCTCTCAGTGACGCTCGACCGGTGGGAGGGCGCAAAGGAAATTAATTATATAATTCACACAATGCATCCAGACAGCTCAATAGGACGATGTAGCCAGCGGTCCCTAGAGCCGGCCTATCGGCCCGATCGCACCCAATCCAGACGCGATAGCCGTGTGTTTCGATCTCGACCCCCACCGTTGATTGATTCTGCATTAATAGTGGATGCACTGCCACTACCGGTCCTATCCCCCCTCTTGGGAAGGACCCGTTCCGTTCTGTGGAGGGCGAAACGATGACGAAGATGATTACGGTTGAGTGTGCAGTGCATCATTGACCATCGCCGTGACTTAAGCGAACAGCCTTCACACGAAGATTGCTAAAGAAGGCACTACAACATCAACCACAACAACAAAAAACCCACGAGCCGAGAGAAAGATCGTTCATTTGTCGATTTTATTGGATCCCTCTCAGTGAGCCTTTGTTTTGCGCATCGCCGGCTCGCCAGCGGCCCCCTCGAGCCGCAATTCGCGGTTGAAATCAATTTTTAAAGAAGCTGCCTGTACCGCCGCCAGACAGTGCGCCTACAGTTGCCTCTGCAGCGGCTGGCAACACCCCAAACAACAGCCAACTGAGCTGAGCTGCTGCGCTCAGGTGAGACAATGGTCGTACCACACACACACACCACCCCTGTACCTCCGTCCATACGACGCGACGATTCTTCGACAGTCGTTGATCGATTTGTGGCGATTTGAAACGGTCCTCTCCAGCCGCCATCCAAATGGTTCCCTTCGCCCCGAGGGGAAGGAGGGACTGATGCACCACCGAGTGGCCTCAAGTGGTACCTTCATAGTTTCGTTCGCCTCGCCTAACCGTTTTTTTGCTCTTCCGTACGAGTGAGCGCCCCAAGTTGGGTTCGTCACACGATCAATCTTCAGAATTGTTTTCCTTAGTTGCAATCTCTTCGGTACGCGAGCTCTTCATCGGCCCCCATTGCCTGTTCAGCTTCATTATCTACCGGCAGCTTGTGCTTTCCCTTTCGCCCGTGTCTTCGCTTCGGACAGGGAACACCGGTATCGAGCACACCGTGAGATGGCCCCCAGTGATCTGCTCGTGAGTTTGGACATCGTCCAATTTATGCATTTCTCGAGGTCGTTCGGGAGCACGGCTACGCCCAAACCACCGGATTTTTCGTTTTTTTTTTGCTTTCGATCGCCTTGGTCATAACTTTAGCAGATCATAAATGACGCGATCACTTCAGTAATGATGATAATGATGTTGGGAACTCGTCGTACCCCGTTTCCCGTGTCGTCGCCCCTTGTCGATCGAACTTCCCGGGTCGTTTTGAGTGTTGTTTTCATCTGTTTTCGTCTTTTGTCTTTGGCGTTTCTCTGAACCAATATGCCGATGCTTGTTTAATGCTGGAAGAATCGATCATTTTCTTCCGCTTCCGTTATAAAGCAACAGATGAGAGTCAGTAGATTGAAATTAGGAAAGATATGAATACACTCAATCAAAACAGATCAATTCCATATTCTTTTGTGAAGCAAATTATGAGTAAATGTGAGTTGCGAAAGAGAAAAAGACAGAGTTCTTGTCCATCACCAGGTCATCTTCTCAGAGCGCAAGTACAGAGTTGATTGGCAATATGCTTCAAGATTCTGCTACAATACGCTAAACTCTGGACTATCAAGTTGTTTTTGATCCTTCAGCCTGGTTATATCTCCTTCAGTTATCCCCGTCAGTGCACGTTTAAAAACGTTCTCGTATGCACCAAAGCACTATCGGTGCACTATTGGTAGCTGTTTAAGACAGGTAGCAATGGAACGAAAAAAAGGTAAAACATCTGCATAAGCATACTTCTTCGAGAACTTCCAGAGCCTCTCTTCTATCTAGGGCATGTTTGAAACAAATAGCCGTGCAACTTTCTTCAACCACCTTCGACCCCCATGCCAGAACCAGAGCCTTTGCCTCGAAAGAAACCATCCAAGAAGCAGTGCCGACTTCGCACGGAAGCCGTTCCTTAAGCAGATCCTTTGGAGGCGTAGTAGTACGCGTGTTTTTGACAACGGATTCGCAGCACGTATTGACGTAGAAAATAAGTGGGTACAAGACACGCGCTTTGATGCCGTTGCGTTTGTTGCGCCAGTATCGACTGTAAAATTGGCTACAAAACGAAACGCTACGGTGCAGTAGAATACTCAAATCGCCTTCCACCCCGTGCGCTCCCAACAAACTTTGGATTATATCGTCATTGCGTCGAAAAATGCGTATTTTTGGAACTGCCCAAACAAGCAGTTTGCGTACATCGTGCCTCCGTAAAAGGACCGCGGGGCACCGTGTTGTTATAGGAATGTATATATCTGGAAGGGAAACCGTGTGCAATTTGATATTCACGCAACTGTGATGACATTGAGCCATTGAGCTAGGTCCCACCCGGTCGGTTCCTGGTGGCGCAGATTGCTACTGCGAGAGCTGCAATGAATGCAATTATTTCACGTCACTCATCCATTCAATCAATGAATCGAAATGACTTCCCATTTATAAAGAAGCGCTCAGTTGGTACTCAGTGGTGTAGGTGTTATAGCATGTGTGCGCAAGGCCTGGAGAAGGGCAGCTCTACGACTAGGTCAGTGCAGATGCAGCATTGTACTCTAGTTACCACAAATACATTCTGCAACGCGCCAAACACACACACGCACAACCAATAGCATGATCGAGCTAACGTGCAGCACATTTTTAAAGCTGCCATTATTAATTGACATCGGCGGGCGAAGGTTCTTAACAGGATGCAAAAACTATCATGCAAACTCTCAAAATACGACATTAACTTAAACAAAAGCCAGACCTTGAAGCCGAACTAATTCACCAAACCAAACAACAATGTGCAAACCGCAACCGCATATTCGCTCCAAAGCCACATTCGCATTTGCCCTGTGCTGCGTGTACAGGGGGACTGTACTCGATTATTCGTTTTCCTCCAACCGGCAGCCTAACCGCCCGTTAACATAACGTCAATTGTATTATTTAAAAACACATAAAAATACAACAGTCATGATTTTCTCATCTTCGACACATCATAAAGTTATCAGCTTTTCCCCGGGTGAGCCACGCCCAGAGCCCGCATTCCGATACGTCCGGGGCGTCTGGTACACGGACCGAGAGCCCGTGGTGGCGTGAAGCAATCATGTCTCTTCTCCCCGTGCCCTTCCCGTGCCCAATCCGTGCGATCCGTGCACAGGCTGGCCGTGGTCTGTCGGCTTCGCTTAATGCTGCGCGAAATGCCTGCAAGCGCAAAGCGCATTTGGATGTTGGTGTTCCTGCTTTTCTCCGTATTTCCTCCCCTTTCCCTTTGGCTTGGCCACCACCACCAGCACCATCACCATACTCACACTATGCAATTACCAGGTTGATATAGCGGAAAGATGCAAGCGAGCCTGGCTGCATGTGAATGCTTACCGACGACTTTGGTGGGTCCTTCCAGTTTTGAAAGGACGGTGACAGCAACGGGTAGCAGGAGGGATGGCGAAAAATAAAACACGGCGAATAAAAACGTACAACTCGAGAAAACAATATCATTTCCCTCGGTTTGCCTCGGTACCCGGTAATAATCGAAAATTATCCATCTCGATTTGCTCGATTTGATGCTACCACAACATACCCGCCGACCCCACCAAAGAACATCACACTCTGGAGGCATCCATCCAGCGTGTCCCCCCGTCCTGTCTGCTTGCTGCGTTGACTGATAGTCGGCCGGAATGGCTTTACCTCACCAGCACCGGGACACACGTCTTGCACCGCGCGTATGGACTGATTGCGTTTTGGAGCTCCAACCTCCAACCGATCATTATGATTGCAGACAGCCCTGCAGAACCGACCCATAATGATGTCTAAAGGATGCCCCGTTCGTTTGGGCTGTTATGCTCCACAGCTGGGTTTTATTTGTTCTCTTTCACTTAACTACTCAAGCACTTTAACAAGTGTGGAAAAGATTTGTAAATTTCCGTGTTGAGTGAATAAATCATCTGGGCAGAAGTTCTCCAATGTCTAATAAATATTTACGAATGATGCAATACCTTAGGCAAGGATGTACTTCATGGTTACACGATATCTAAATATAACAAGGAAACATAAGGTTAACCATCTTCAAACATTTCAAAAAATAGAAAGCGTTTCAAGAGATCTTCAGCTAACTGAACAGAAAGCTGCTTTTCTCGCTTTGGAATGCTTGCGCACGACAAGGTCACGGAATTGTTCTTCGCGCATGCGTAACACCAATGCACTTAGTAACGATGCAACCTCATCCAAACCACCGGAAAACTGTTCCAGAGGACACAGCTGATTAAACTGGACATGGCGGGCGGCGTTTATATCTTTTATTTACCTCGCCTGCCGTCCATCAAGCCGTTCTTTCCGATGGGGCGCGTGCTGCTGCAACGCTGCTGAAACAATGTCGTACGGGTCGCGATAAAGCGTGCCACAAATTATATCTTTAAGCGCAGAACCACACACATACACACGGCCAGTCACAAGATAAGACCTTTTCTGCGTGTCCAAGACGGCCCGCCGCTCACACCGCTTGATGAAAAGATGCGAAATCATTGCCATAACGCACCGCGCGCACCGCAGCAATGGGCTGCAACTTACTTGCCACCGGTAATAAATCCAACACAGACAGCAACCGGGGGATAAGTTAAGCTTACTGGCATTGTGGCGTTACGGCTAGAGAAAGGTGGGAGCAAGAACAGGGCTAACACAAGCACATACATAACCCATTATCATTGTGCTGCAAACCGCGAAAAAGAGCTACCCCAAGCGAACTGATTTCCTTTTCCTGTGTGTCTGTGTATGGTTTGCCTTTTGTCTTTAAATCTCCGGTTGCACCAGCGCTCGAGAGATGTGGTGAGATCCGAAGAAAATGGGATGCAGACGGGTGTGCGAAGATTTGCTCCAGCTCGGTGCCGCGTTCGCCACATCCCTCCCATCCTCGCTCGGAGCCGGTGGGTGCGAGAGAAGAGATGATAATTACAATCATAAATTTTTATTTTACGACATGCATTCAACAGTTGCGGCATTCGGCCGCACGCGCTGTGCCGGCTTATTGTGTGTGAACCTGGCCTGGCTGGAAGGGGGACCGAGCGGTGCGCGTTTTGTTTGTCTGCTTATGTTTGCTCGCGGGTTTGGCAGCCAAACAGCCGGACGTCGGATGAGGCAAACGTCGCTGAGCCCCCAGTGCCACCCGGTGCCGTGGCCCGATGCTAGCAGAAGAGGTCGTAACAGCGGCGACTGCGCCACTTCCTTCATCACCACACGCTGGGGCTTCGCAATTGGATGAGTTATGTACCTGGGATGCGCGATCAACGATCGACGAATGATCGGTTTGTGGAAGCAACAACTGGAACCTTTCGCACCCAGAACACACTGCCGCCGACTGATCAAAGCAAAGGTCTCACGGGGCCGCAGCAAAGTGTGAGCCAGTCAACGGAATCTATCAATTTGTTAGGGTAATGATAAATAAAGCCACCCCATAACCATTAGCACAAATTATACGTTGTAACACCATTCCGGCCACCCCTCCGTTGCCCCGATGAATGAAACGATCATCAAGGTGTGTGTGTGTGTGAACACTAAAATCGTACCGATCGGTAGCAGAATGAACGAAAGCAAAAATGGCCCATTCGCATTTTAATTTGCCTATTTTCTCTCTCAAGCGGGACGTTATGATGTGCCATAGTTGCAGGTTTATGCTATCATTTGGAGCTTGTGGCAAAAAAGGAACGCATAACAACAACAACCCCCTTGGAGTTTGTTATTTATCAACGCTAACGTTGGTTGTGTCTCGCACTGATGCTCTGCGAATCTAGAGGAAGCTGGCGAGCGAGGAGAAAAGGAAGGAAAAAACGTCTAATCGGTCCTTAATCAGAACGCATCATTAAAGTAAGCCAAAATCGTGCCATCGCATCATCGAAAGAAAGGAAAAAACATAAATTAGGGACAAACGAACAAACAAGCTGCTTTCAAGGGTTTTGTTTCACTTTTTTGATAACGGGGCCAATCAAAACTGGGCAGGAACTTTACTCTTTCTGAAAAGCTCTACAGTTGCTGATGGTATGTTTTTTTTTCTGAAACTTTCAAAATGTGTTTCCTTGTTGAAGTTTTGCTTTCTATAGAATCAGTTCATAGCATTAAATGCTTCTGTATGTTAAAAAACCGTTTTGTTCAACAGAAATACCTAACATTATAGTAGAAAAATTCTTATTTACGAAGAAGAGTCTTAACAGTTGAAACAAAAACCTGCTACACCTCTTCAAACACTCAAACCCAAATAAACAAGCAGCATTAATGCGATCCCTAAGAGCATTATCGTCTGGTGCCGCTGTTACACCAAAACGCCATGCCCTAACTCAATCTCGTCAAAGTGTTATACGATATCTTGCCTTTCCCGCTTGCTCTGAACAGCAACAAACCGGGCGGGCCTTTTGCGTCCTTCGGGTACGCGAGAAGCGCCACGACTGACTTTCGGGCCTGCACTCAGCAACAATCTTGCATTTTCACCGATTTTCCACATCGCATGCGTCCAAAGCGCTCACCCACATGCACAAACGCCCGTGTGTTCCGTGTCGGTACGCTTGGCGTTGTGTGCGGCGGCATACAACACACATCCTTTCGCTGTGTGCAGCCGAGTCGACAGAACCAACAGCTGAGAGAAAAACTGGCCTCCCTTTCTTGGCCGAGGTTTTCCCCTCCTTTCGCCGGTATGCATTTTCACTGCCCCACACTCGCCCGTCACAAGTGTATACGGGTGGCGCGCGATAATTTTCGATAGAAAGAGAGAGATAGAAACAGAGAAAAAGAGAAAAAGTGAGAAAGAGAGAACTTTCCACTTACTTACACAGTCAACCGTACACGAGACGGCTCAACCTACACAGCGCGACCTGCACCACACACCAAGGACACGTCTCTCTCTCGACTCCTTCCTTGTCTCGCCAAATCCTTTAGCCCGTCTGCACATTGCACCCTTCCCTCCCATCCCACCTACCCTTTCGGCCACAAAATCAGCCCGGTTAGCAACAATGTTGCGGCCACTGGCTGAACAGCGTCAGGCCGAATCGCGCGCGCGGAAACGTAACCTAACCCCGCGCACATACACACACACACACAGCGCCCCGGCCCCCGGAGTGGAAAACGCGTTTGCCGTGCCGCGTCATAACAACGGCTCGTACCCAAACAAACAGCTTCGTGCGCCATGCGACTCAACGCAGGACAGGGAAACAAGGGGGAGGGCTGTGTTGCAGTGCACGAGGAAAAACCCGGCACGAATCGTCGTAGCCACATGTTTTCCCAACTGCTTGCTTCGGTGCGTCCTGTGTATGGGTGAGCCGGCACGAACGTCGACGACGACGTCGACAACGCAACGATGACAAACACGCTGTGCACGCACACATCGAACGGCATCGGCCCCACATGGCCCATCTGGCTGGCATCGGTTAACGGTGTAAACCGATTTCCCACATCCGAGACACTTTTCCGAGACTCCCTTCCGTCTCTCCATCTCTCTTTCTCTGCCTCCCTCTCTCTCTCCTAGCACACTTTTCCGCGAGCTTCCAGGGGGTGGTGCGCGTCGGTTGCTTCTATTTTTTTCCCCGACCGCCCCATCCACCCCAAGACGTGTGGGTGGCGGATCGTTGTGGACGGAAGCGTTGACAATTGTCCTTGAACTTGACGCTGATGTATGCCCCGTTCCGATTTACCACCGCCGCCCAATGGGTTGGGGCAATAGTGAGGGGAAGGTAGGTAGGGACTGTGCGCCGAAGTGGAGCTGTTGCTATATCGATGGAGAATTTTCCGGTTTCCTTTCTGCTGGAGAGCTCTCGTTGACATTTTTTGTTCCGTTACTGCGAGACCGTTCACACACACACACAGGCATCGAGCTGCACGATGACTCCGGCGCGGCAACTCGGCACACCGGAAAATAGGAGCAATTTTTTTTGTTGCTTTTCTGCAGTTGTTTTGCGTGTACACGTGAAAGGATCCTGGAGCTGTTCTGTCTTTTTTCTTTCTTTTTTAACCCGTTCCGAGCCCATCGCTGTTTGTGTGTTTTTGTGTACGGCTTTTGTGATTTTCGCTCTTATGCACCCAGCCAACCTGATTCTGCTCATTAGCTTCCGTCAAGTGGAATGAAGTAGTAACGCTGTGGGACCGCACATTCACCAGGGAAAACATACACCCCCGCTATTACTTTGGTCGAGCGCGGCCTGTCTCCCTGCGCACCTTCAGCTCCTGCTCTTCCTGCACGCAATCGTTGCACAATTGCACACAATCCTGTGCATTCGCGCTTTGCGAGCATGAAACTGCCGCCGCTGTGCAGTAATTTTACCGCTCGTTGATCCGTCCCGGTCGCAGCAACAACAACCAACATGGCAGGACAGGGCAGGTGATGCATTATATCATCGAGCGCAATCCGTGAAGGACTAAGCAGCACTACTGGCCCTACGAGCTGGAAGTAACTGCAAAACGAGGACTTACTGCGGCGTCCCGAACGCAAACATGTGCGCAGCCACCACTCATTAGTGCACTTCTTTATGCAACAGGATCGCGTGAGAACGTGAGAAGAAAAAAAGGCTTTCACCATAGTGCCATCGTGCCTGTCCGCCCTGCGGGAATGAGATGTCACCGGGGCTATTATTCAAACAACATTGACAGTGGGGAATTTACATGCCACACGATGGTTAATCGGAGGAATGATTCCGGGAAAACAATTTCTTTTGCTGCTAACCTGCATCAATCAGGGCTGGAGATCAGATTTCTAGATGCCAGCTTTGGACTAAATTGACCTTGTGAAAAGGAAATGAGTTCAATAACATCGTTCGTGCGTGATACATATTTTATGCCCTTGTCTGTAGAGGCCTTTCAGGATCTGGCCGACCCTGTATGTGTAGTTAAAGGATCCAGAATCAAGCCTGTTTTAATGCACCCCTGTCGCTGGACATTGGGCCTGTCGAAGTCATGATTTGATGCATCCACCGGGCATCTACTGCCATCGGTCGAAAGCAATAACACTAATAACTTCATATTGTGTTTCTACATTAACCCTTCTCTCTCTTTATATGTTTATCCCTCCTGTTCTGTCCTGAAACAAAATCGGCCTGTTTTTCGCAACCGCCTAACGAGAACACATTTACAGATGACCGAAACCTTGCTACCAGCCTGCAGAGTCTCGTTGCCCGAGGCCCGCGTTTTTGCCCCACAAGGGAACGAGGGTGAATATTAATTAAAATTTGCATATTTAAAAATGAATTCTTTAACATTAATATTTCACATCGCCACTTTTCTGTCCGTCGAGCTGCGCGACTGAGGGCCCGACTGAGGCAATGCTGAGATCATTTGTAAGAGAGCAAATATGAGAGATGGCTGACTGACGCCGCGCTGGAGGTATCGGAGGCAATTTCTCGTCCCGTGCAAGATGATGTCGTGCGGATCGAAATCAGTTTGCCGCCTGGTTAAGCTGAGCTGAAGCCATTTCGGGGTTGTTTGTCTGTGGAGTTAATAATGTATTATGCTTAAAATGCATCAATCCACATACAACCGGAAAGGTGGGTGGACAAAAGAGTGACCAGTACTGGCAAGTTGTTTACCTTTACTCTTGGCCAGAAGCTTGCCAAGGAGTTGTTTAGCCATTTTTCCTAAATTTTGTTGCATTGAAATGGCATTCAATCAGATTTATGTTCTTCTGCTTATCCCAGCAGCCACCGGCGGAACACGATGGTTGGACAAATTGTATTGCAGCCGGTTGGTCGGAAAAATCACGAGGCGGATGAGACCAATTAGCCGGTCGCACGGTTCGCTTGTCCGCGTTTCCGGGACGTCATAAAACTGGGCAACAGAAACAAACAGTCCACACCAGCACAGGATAAAGTTTATGTAGCGAAAAATTCCAAACCTCATCTCAATTTTCGATCCACACGCCACCACCATGGCAGCGTGGTGCCAACGTGTGCGACTGTTACACTGTAAATGAAACAAGGAAGAGCTTTCCTTCTACCGAACCCGAAATTTACGACCATCCAATTTCTTTTCCCAGGCAGCAGCTGCAGCAGCATTCGAGCATTTTCTTTCCTTCCCTTTGCGTAAGCGACAAATGTGCGTCAGAGAGTGTCTCTGTGTGTGTGTGAGCGCTGGTAGTTGTGATTGTTGTGCATCAAAAGCATTGTTTTTAGCTCGTACGTTCGTGTTTTATTTGTCTTTTTTTGTAAAAGCTTAGCGCATCTATACATGGCAAACCCGAGTCGTTCGAAAACAAAAACAACCTGCCACGGGAAACAAGCGGAAGGAAGGAGGAAGAGAAAAAAAGCGGTCCAGTGACAAGGGAACGTCGAACAAAAGCATGACAAAATACAGCACGGCGCACAACGAAAAGCAGCGGAAAAGCTCTCTAATCATAAAACGAGTATGAAGGGGGAGAGAGAAACAAAAAATGAAACCAACCTAGATTGATCCCCTCGGTCTGCATAGAAGGGATTGATTGTGGTGCATCATCACTGGCATAAGACTCTGTGTGTGTGCTGGCTTCCTCCCGACCTCGGCAAGACGCAGGCAGCAGACGCACCGGAGACGAAAAGCAGGACTCGCGCGCGCAGTGCACATTGTTCTGGGCGACTTTACATTTGTTTTTGTCCTTCCTTTGCATCCATCTCGTGGTACGTGGTGGTGGCTGAATGGCTTGATGCTTCTGGTTGGTTCGATGAAAATGTATGAACTGCCAGGATCTGTAACAACGCGGAGCGGAGGACAGCCGTACTGGCACGGGCGGCGCTCCGAGTTTTCCCATGCTCAAATCAACTCCAATGTGCGGCGCGTTCTTCAAGATCCAGCCCGGGAATGCATCAAGAAATATTTCCCTGCATTTTACGATTATTGCCGTTCTTGAAATTGATGTTCATTATCTCCAGCCAGCCACCGGAAATGTGGAACCGGGCAACCGAAACCGACAGCCAGGGCAGCAATGCCGAAGGTCATCAAACGTGGCCAGTAAAACCTCCACCGAAGACATTTCGCAATGTCCTGCGAAATCCAACACAGGACCGTATGTGTGTGTATGTAAGTGCAAGGATGAGTTTTATTCGCACTGATCCTTGGCCATTACTTTCATCGTTGTCCTCTGGCAACTTCAAATCCAACGGACCACCAAGCTCCCACCACGCCCCCCATCTAACCTACATAGTGCTATGCTCACTGTCCTCAGCAAAATGACTCCCTAGAGTAAACGTGTCTAAGGCCGGCCTGCGTCTGATAAAACGAAGAAAACCTGCGTCTCGCTTTCGATGCATATCGTTTCCGTCAATCAGTTTCTAATTGTCCTAGGTCAGTGTCATGGTCGCCCCCAACCTCATGTTCTCTCTCACTTCCACCCAACACACACACACATTTGTTATCGTTTCCGCGAGAATGCTTACTGGCGACGCATCGCACACAACATGAGCTCCCGAAACCCAAACCGCTTCTGGTGATTCGTTTCACAAGGGCAGATGAAATACGCAGCAACAGCAGCGTTGGACATGTAGTGGAGAGCAAAGTGAACCAAAACCACCCACCAGCCAACCATCCCAATGTGTATGTGTGTATGTGCGACTGTTTCCGAGGTTTGTTCTCACTTCGAGTGTGAAATTGATTTGAAACTGGAAACGTGCACGTGTCTATCATTTCATTATGAAGGCGTGCGTTTTTTTCTCCTGTTCCGATCTTTTTCTGTCCAAACAAATCCACCACACCGGCGGACTGGCCGTCCCGTCAGCTCCGTAGAACTCCGTTTCTGGCAGGCTCTGGCTTCGCCTGTTTGTTCGCCAACGACGATACGACGATTCGTACGAGCACTTTTGCGTCTTTCTGTAACCGTCGGACGGTTTTTTTTCCTTCCTTTCCATCCATTTCCTTGTTTTCCCATCCATTTAACCAGTCAGCCACACTTTCACACTACATTGCATTTCCACTCTCACCCCTCCTCTCCCTTCCTCCCACACATTTCCCTTTCTCTTTCGATGTGTGTGTGTGTTTGTTGGTCTCTAGACTGGAGCGTTAGTTTTTCCATTGCATCAAAACGGATCTCTAACAAGCATATCGATTACGATATGGGCTTTCCCGCGAACAACACACACACGCATACACCCAAGAGTGAGTGACGATAAGCCTCTCCACATCCCGCCTCCCACCGCACCCTTTTTCCACATACGCCGTCGAGCGTCACAGTAGGAAGCAATTGTGAAACGCTTTTCCATTCGCGACGCCGACGAGAGAGAAGTTTTTCCAACTGATTCAGGCATGAAAACGATCGGATGCATCGGTCGACGCGGTAGGGCAGTGCGGATGCAACCATGAGGAGAAAGGGTTTGTTATTTGATAAGGCAATTTTCTGCGCTTGTGCTAGCACTGCCCTACCGCCCGTCCCGATTTTGGTGCCCCCTCTATGCCAAGCCATGCATCGCTGAATGCATCAAGGTCACTCGATTACACACATATATGGGTGGTTGGGGGATGTTATTTAAATGAAAATATTACAATCTGTTTCGCCTGTGTGCTGTGTGGTGATTGCGATTTACATGAAATGCATAAAAGGTTTATGCTGTGCACAATTTTATATCTAAATCTAAATCTCAAATATGACTTGAACTTTGAAATGATTATCTGAACAGCATCTTGCAAAAGATTTCAGGTTATCTGATACAATTACAGGCATATTTGATTTATTGTCTGTAACATTGGTGAAAACAAATATGTCAAAGTGCCTTTTAAAAATTACTCATATTGAAAACTTCAAATAAAAAGGAACTATTCCACACAAGGCACGCAATATTTACGTTCTTCCTTAGCAAGTTTTGCATTTGATGTTTATATTGTGCAAATATTTTAAGTTTACATCTCATTTAAAAAATACAATCGATCATTATAGAAGACTTTTTGCAAACAAATAGTACCGCGCCCTTATTAATAATTAAGATCAAGCAAAACATCGCAAGACAAGCGAACACCAACAGTAAACACTACGCAGCTGCTGCAGAGCATTCCGACGAGCATTGTTCCTATTTGTTTTAGGCTCATTAAAAGTAAGTAAACCTTACACGATCAGGAATCGGGATAAGATCGTGATGTGCTAATACCTTGTTTCGCTGGACAGTGCGATCAATACAAAAGACGGCGGCGGCGGCGGCGACGAAAGTTTCTATTGATTTTGCCATCGCTAATTTAAAGTAAACTCGTCAGACGACACCATCGCTGTGTCTGCAGCCGTTAATGAGCCGTGTTACAGTGACACACGAAACAACAGCACCATCACCGCCACTGCAGCAGCGTCCATGCATCATAAAGTTCTGTGGAGTGTTTGTTTTCTTGCTCTTCTTCCTTGACTCGCATCACCAAAGTTCAAGGGGCGTTGAAAAACGATTTGACCAACCTTGGCGTTAATATGCGCTGCACGCACTCAAAACCACCGAATTCTATCGACTGCAACCGAACTCGCGCAGTGTTAAGGCAACATTCCTCTTGCATACCTTACGATCGATGTGTGTGTGTGTATGTATGTGGGGAGGAAAACGATCTCCTTCAACATAGGGCCGTAATGCGCAACACACGATAAAAAAACGGGCAAATTATGCCCGGTGCCAGTCTGCGCTCATCATGATTCTGTTGCGCTTCCGATCACAAGCCCTCCCTTGTCCCTTGACCCTTCCTGTTTGCGGTCCTTGACACACACAGCTACACACACACACTCCATGTGAGAAGGGTTCGAACAGTTTGGGGCATTTAAAACCCAATTGTGAACATAGAACACGGTACTGCAAACTTTCGCACAATGCCTCGCAGTCGTTTTGCCTGAGAAACTTTTACTGTGAAACCATCGCCACCATCACCTTGTGAACATAATGAGCTGTGGAGGATGGCAAAATACCATCCTCAATGCTGGATGTGCATTTTTATATCCAACTAAATTATATACCGTTGATCCATGTGATCATGTGCAATGTGTTTGTATTCAAATATAATTCCACATCCACGCTTTTCTGTTCATCCTCCAACTGTTTCACAACTTTTATAATGGAAACGCTTCAATAAACCATTTAACGACAGCAACCACAAATACAAAAAATACTTAACTTTGATGTGTTCAATCCTTCATTGCCCTTTCTCTAGGCAAGCCCGAGCCGTAATTTGAGCCGAATCTATTTCTAGCACAACACTCCTGTGCCCACTCAAAAGAGTAAAGCGAGCCCCATGCTCCATCGCCAACCAGCTCTCCATTTACTTAAGATGGCTTCCGATGATGCATCGGTAAGCCAACTGAACTTGACCCGCACCGGCATCGGTCCTATCCGTCGTCCAACAAGGGCGATAGAGAGTCGCGATTCTGCCCTGCTTCCGTGCCCCGACTGCGACTTGGCCCACCGTGCTCTAGTTCTATGCGGCTGCCGTTGCCTTGGCTGCATAGAAACCGATTTACTCAAAACCATCTCCGCTTGCTCAAAATTCATGCTCCTCGTCCGACGCTACACCATGCTCTGCACACATTCACGTTCTGCTGCGCGCAGGGGAAAAGACGCCACAAATGAGGCATTTTACATCCACCGCCATGCGCGCCTTTCTCTTGAACGCTGTGTGCGTTTTTTTTATTCTGTTTCGCGAGCGACTGAGCGACTGAAATGTTTACCCAAACCTCTGGCCGATCCTCAAACTGCTGCTTACAAGAAATAAAATACTCCGCACAACATTGATCATGCATCACGATTGGTAAATACAACAATCGCCCCGAGAGGTTACCTTCCAGTGGTTGCCGCGCTTGCATCCCGCAGCCTTCGAGCCGGTCTGTGGTGACGGTGGTGGCGATGCCGGCGGCAGAGGTGGCGCACATCGAGAAACCCGCGCTCCCTGCATGTATGCAACAGGAACTGCCGGGCAGCTCTCGCCGGCGCAAGAAATGAATCAATGCGCAAAAAATGGAAAGAAACAGGTTTATTAGCTTTACCGTTTTTGAGTTCTCCTCCCTTCTGGTCTGGCACAATAGCCACAGCGTTTTGCTGCCCGTTCGGTCGCAATACACTGTTAACGTCTGTGTGTATGTGTGTGCGATTTTTTGTGCATCTTGCAATTTCTTCTGTCAGCTAACCTAGACGGTTTGTGCTCTGCTTCGGGTTCGAGCAAACAGAAGCTGGTAGGAAAACGTTCCGAGCCCTACGAAAGACACCGCCAGTTCCGTTCCAATCTAAAGCGTTCAGCTGGAATTATGGGCCTCCCAGTTTAAGGGAGGCTTTTGGTATTTTTTTCGTAGATGCTCCGATACACAGGGAGGAGAACGTGACACTGGTCGTTTTTTGACGCAATGTTTGTTGGTGGCACTGGAGTAAAAGCTTTGCAAAAGGTTAATGACATTAACGATGAGGTTTCATCCATAGATTGGAAGTTAAATTTGGCCGAGGTTATGGTCTGAAGACATGAGCGTGGCTTTTCAATCATTGGTCTGTTGCCTGTTCCTCTACATGCCAGGTGAGAGTTAACGACTTTGACAAAGATATTTAGGGTGTAGTAGAGGTTTTGAAGACCATATCAATACATCAACCTTAGCTAGAGACCAATATAACTTAACCTGGAGGTCGAATATCTTATGGAGCTAACGCTAGATTGTTAATCTTTGCTTGAATGAAGTTTTGAAACTGTCCAATTTGATGGCAATGTTCTGTTCGTTTCTGTGATGAAACTGAATGACTCTCTATGACCTGCATGACTTCCAGGAACGATGCAGAAACGTGTACATGGGAGGACAGTTAGAATAGGTATCGGACTTTTTCTAGTCTTGCAGGACTCGGCCCAAAAACAGCCTTAAGGATAAAATAATTTAGAATGGTCATTGAGGATAACTCAAAGCTACATCCATCGAATATATGTGCTATATCAAAATGCCAGCTCACTTTAAGATCTCTGCTTTCTGCATAAAACCGACACACCGCACGAAAAACGCTGAGGTTACCGACATAACTTTGGAATGATTCCAATAATTTCTCGCAACATACACCCTGGATCACGCACGCAACACGTGAACACACATTTCCCATCTTTGCAGTCCTGCGCTCGGTTCGGTTTGAAAAGTGATCCGTTTTTACCTCGGCATATTTTCTTTCCCGATAATCTAACCAAACGTTAAACCGAATTATACTGATTATTGGCCGTGGGCATGTTGTGGCTCGGACGACGGCGACGCAGCGGACGTACGGAACGCACGGACGCACTTGTAAAACACGCGATCGTCAGCGACGACACCCGGGGACGCGCGTGTGTGTCACGGAAACCTCGATTGCAGAGCCACGGGATGATTGATTGCCCATGCTTAATGCATCTTGTTCGCTGCAGCAAGCATCCTTCCACATTCCCGTCGACATAATTGGCCTGCCGATTATGAGCTCAGACGCGGGCGCTGTCCACTCCTTCGACGACCATTTAAGTGCACTTTGCGCGAAGCAGAAGATCCGTCCACCACGTGTCTGCAGCTGATCATACCGGAACGGCTACATTTTGCAGTGCAGAAATTGCAGTTAATAGCTAAAAACCCGAACACATGCACACAAACCGGAGCGCATTACAAACAAACAAAATGGAAACTAATTTTAAACATGTACTTTTAGCGCCACCTTTGACGTTTCGCAATGCAACCGGCAGCCACGTCAATGTCAGATGCAGCTGTACGAAGATATTGCTCGCTTTCCAGAATTTCGCGAGACGTCCCATTTATCAACTGTCTCATCACAGGTGATGCAATTATGTTTAATTCATTATCCCTTATCATCAAGATGCTTGTGATTGTTTCTTCAACCAAGTTACAAAAATACTCTTCGCGCCTGCTTCGGTCAGCTTATCGGCGCCCTCGCATTACGGACAACGCCAATGGTGAAATCGCTTATATCGGTAAATAATCCCTTCCAGTGTGACCAAGCCGTTCAGCCCGCTTAAGATGCCTGTCTCGATCGACAATCGTAACATTGAACGTGACCTTAATCCCGTCGCACGGTATCCGTACGTCGTTGTTTATTTTATAAATCGTAAGCACCACTGCTTGCGCTCCCAACCATTCTCAGACAAGCTCGTCTCTCCGTTGGGTTTCGGTGGTACATTTTCAGGGTCCTGATGCCCCAAACCAGAATTTTAAAATATATACACATACACACACATACACAAGACCTATCGCGGGACAGCCTCACTTGATGAGGGTATGCCGTGACGTTCGAGAAATACGCGCACGAACTCTCGAGTGCGTACCCGCCGAAAGCCCTATCTGCCGGCCCAACAGCACACTTCATTTGGACACACAAACGAAATGAATCAAAAAAGAATCAAAAAGTAACTAAATCAACCGCAGGCTGAACACGGCCATCTCAACAATGTTGACCGATTCCGCAAACGATTCCGCTTCAGTGGCGTAACAGCAGCATCCGTATCCCGTTCGACTTCCCATCCGGTTTCCTGCCCGGCCTAACACCCACCAATCCTCCTGCCTGAAACACCCCATAATGCCTCTGTTTTTCTAGCTCTTCTTCCATTGCCACCTTTTTCAGCATTGACAGAACTACCCCAGGACGCACACACACTCTTTCTCTCTCGTAGTAGTGCACAGTGTGGAGCCTCGAATCTTTTGCTGTTTTGTTTGTTGCACGCTGCACAGGAGGAGCCGGTTTCTGGCTGCTCCCGCGTCTCAAGGTTTTCTCGTCCAGCAGCCTTTCCCTGGAGAGGATCAGACGAAGGAAGAGAAGTGTCAAGAGTGTCGGAGAGCGAAACTAGTCCTCAAGGAGGACACGATGGAGTAGGGATCGGTCACCAACCTCTCCCCATATTCGCCCCATCGCCGACTGTCTGGCCCACGTCAAACGGGGCCCTAACCTACAATGAGCCTCCCGCCCTGCCTGGAAGCTGAGCCGGGCGGCGGAAAACAGCAAGTCGAATAAAACATAAAACGCGAAATGAAATAGATCAGACAGCATACAATTATGCTCGATTTTCGACGCAGCCCGTGAGATGTGCTGCTCGCTTCCATACCGGAGAGCCGTCGTAACTCTGCCGAGTGCAAAAAAGCGCGGCAAAATGTGTGGCAACATTGCGTCCCGTGCTCGCGGAGGACGATCGCTACGGCTTCTACGGCGAAGGCCCTCCTCCGATTCTCAACCTAGCGCAAAACCCATTTTGACAGTGCTGCTCGGGCAGAAGCTGCAACTACGACGACAACCGGCACTACGCTTCCTCGCCCCCCGTTCACATCAACGCACTCAATTCTATCCCGTGAAGAGTGGTGCCTTTGGGGCACTACTTACACGTCACTCCACGGCAATGCCAGGCCGCGAAGCCTTGTCTATCAAGCAAGACGGCGTGTGTATGCTGTACCGCTCTCAGCCTGTCTGCGCTGCCTGTTGAACATCCAACATAAAGCATGTGCGGTGGTAAGTAAAAGTAAAAAGGAATCTAAACCACTGCACCACAGGCTTAGCCGCGTGCCGGTGTGTTTCCTTGCACGATAAGACAGTTGTTATTGCTTCCTAAATGTCTACCCAGCCCCCCCCAAACCCGATCGAAGACAGTCGATGAAATGCAATAACGTTTGTCGAGATTTATGCTCCACTCACGGCGCACTTGCGAGCAGCGAGATGAATGCAGCCATTGAGAAGGTCTCGCGCGACGGTCAACGGTAGTGCGGCAAGGCGCACCCGTATTCTATTCTGCTGTCATGTCGGTGTGAAATGAATCGAATCACGTGGCAACCTAAACTTGTTTACGCACTCCTAGATATGGCGACTGCTCGATCGAGTACCGTTCTGCCCGCAGATGCGATGCTGTGTAGCCGATTATCGCAAAAGATTTATTAAATCAAGATGCCTTTTACGAAAGAATAATCGAAACGAAGGAAAGAAATAAATCTTGCATGCTTATACTGCATTCATAATGGTAGCTTCAATGGTTCAAGAAGCTTTAAGCTAGTTTAACGACACAACGGAACAATTAAACGTTGCACAGGATACACAGGATAAGCATAACAAGCAGGTTAAGCAGTCACTAAATGTGATTGATAATTCAAACGTAAATTATGACATCCGAAAATAGACTCTGTCCATAGCTTGGTTAAAGTACGTCTAGTCTGTTTTATAGAAACAGGAAACATTTACCTTGTTGCGGCATTGTGCCCTTGTGCAACATATTGAAAGCATTCGTATGTTGCGCAGAGTTGTCTAACTGAAATCTAATTAGCATGTAAAAGCTCCAGACCAATGGCTCAAAGTGGGCAATGGTCAACTGTCCCTGGATGGCTGGTGCAAACCAATTCTGCGCCCAATGTCAAGTGCAATTGTGAAATTGTCCCATCATAACCGGTTCCTGTCGTCCCGCCTGTGTTTAATTGAAACATTATTATGAGTGTTATTGTTTCCGTTCAGGACGCGCGATGGACGGTGGACGAACCAGCGCCCAATCGGCAACTCGGTCCCCTGAGACAGCCTTTCAACCTTTACCGGTGTTTGTTTGTGTGTGTGTGTATGCTAGACTTGATTCTCCCCGCAAAACCACCGCTATCTAGCACATAAACTTTGCCTACTAACTGCCTGCTCGAGGGGAAAGCTGCACGACGGTGTTGCAGCCTGCAAACGGACCAGCCGGTAGAATATTAGTACTCCTGCTCAGAGACCTCAGACCTCAGTGCAATGGATGGAATCAATTTAATTGTAAATTTGTAGTTAATTTATTTTATTTCACCTTAACGGACGTCCCACTCGGGCACGCTCTGCCGTGCAACCGGTACGGGTGGATCTTTTAAGTTCAATTTTCGCATGGCACTTGTTTCATGTTTTTATTCGTACGGCCAAAAGAATGTGAAATAATGCACCATCGCCACCAGTTGCACTTTTCCGAGCGATCTCGTTTTTGTGCGTCCGTGCTTTTCGAACTGTTGCCGTAGCAGTTTTTTTTCGGTCCGCTTTGTTTCGGCCACTCCTCTCACAACACTCCCGATGGGCAAAAGGAACCTCACGAAATGCACCGGTAGGAGACAGCTGCACCGTTAAAACGTAAATAAATACATTCCACCTCGCGCGGTTTGTGTGTGCAATTGGCCCCACATCCGACCACATCCGAGCGAAAATGGCAAAATACGGCGGACCGCGCGTGTGTTCGTCCAGTTCCCGGCGTCCAGGCAGGCAGCGGAAGAAATTTCATATTTCCGAAAGAAAAGAAGCACACAAAAAAGAACCACTTCTTCACACCATACCGTTGCCGTTTGCAGACTGTCCGCAATCGCGCAAAGCGTGTGTCCAGCACCGGGACGGCCAACCGAGAACCGACCGAACCGAACGGACACGACAGATACGCACGCGGAAGTGCCGCAGACAAATAACGCACACGCGTTGATTAAGTACGACGTGACGCGATGCTCATATTCCCCCCCAAGGGCTGCCACGGTGGCCCGGGTGGTCTCCGGCGACGAATATGAATGTATCAATCATCATCGCTGCCCCTATTCTCCCGTTGCCCGTTCCTCCCACCAGGGGCCATCCCATCTATTGCGGTTCGTTGGAGGTGTGTGACTTTTACATCTTTGCATTGTCGCATGGTGTGCTTTGTTTTTGCTGCACTCTCTGCATTGCATTTTTTTGCTGCATTCGAGCATGCAAGCTGACCACTGATGCACATGTGGCACAGGCAGCGGGGTGCATGGTGGTTGGATGGGTGGGTGGTTTGCTTGGTTGGTTAAAATTGAAAGAACAAGAGCGAACAGAACAGCGCTCCCGGAGGATAATCGATCGCTTTAGCAATGGCGCGCGCGCACACACGTCACACGTAACGAACCGGAAAGCGCAACACACACAAACACACACACACACACACACATCTGTCCCGCAAACTGCACATTTTATGCGCTTGTGTGAGAGAGAGAGGAAGAACAGTGCGCACGAGAGCGCACGGCGCACGGAAAAGGTTAGTACGACAGGGGTGCAAGTGCACCCTAGTTGCTCAAGAAGTGCGCACATTGCTCCGCAATCGGCATCGGCGGGGACAGCGAGGGCGGGGCCGCAATGCGGCTTAGCGTACCGACGGGCTGTGCGGAATTAGACGAAAATAGACATTTGGCCGCGCAACAGTGTTGCCGCTCTCGCGGCCGGCTCGTGGTGCTAAATTTAGGCGGGTGGCGGCGCAACTCGCGCATTATTTTCGGTTTCCACCCGTATGAGGGAATCGAAGTCGGCGGCCGAACGGCGAAATCAACCGAGAACAACGGGGCGAAAAGCGAGCAAAGTGTCCGCGGGGTGTGTGGACGATGCAAAAGTGCACAGCGCGGATTGCACATCTCTAATCGGTGGTCCCAACCCTGCTTCTCGTTAGCTGTCGAACGTGTGTGTGTGCTGGCTTCCCGATTGAAGCTGCCAAAATAAAGGCCGTGTGCGCGCGCCAGCTTGCGTGATGAGGAAGTGAACGCGCAGCAGCTTCTACGATAGACTGTCTCAAGACTCACCCCTGTTCGGCAGGGTTTTGCGGTTCAGTTCTCAAAGGTAAAAGCCCATTAACAAGCCATTTGCTGTCCAAAGTCCCCCCCCCCCCCTCTTCGGCCGAACACACGCACAACAACCCAACAGCACAAAACGCATCGCGGAATGGAAATTATCTCGTGTCACCAGATGTAATCTGCTGTCGCGCGCGCACCCGGAAAGAACCAGTTTGGTGTGCCGGTGTGTGTTCCCCTTTTCCCACAGGCCTGTTCTGTCGGTGTGCTGGTTTTCCACATGCCAAGCCTTTGTTGCCGGTAAAGACAAATTTCTTTGATTTGCATACAATAATCAAATTATTCAAATACGCTTTTAATTGCACCGCGTGGCGCGGGGAAAGGATCGCATCGGGCGCGCGCCTTAATGAACAGGATCTAAATTACGTTTTAATTTGTAAAGCAGCGCTGATTGCATAAGCACCTGGGGCGAGGGGATGGATTCGCGGAAAAACGTTCTCCGCACAGAGAGGAAAAGGATGCGCCATTGAGCAAGTTTTAGAAATTGCTAGCCGACCCCAAGGCACAAGACGAGAAGGGGTCACACACACACATAGGCACACTCAAACGTGTGACAGGGAAAGTGAAAACCTGTCGAGGACTCTGCTCCGGAAATGCAGACCCGGGTGACTTTGGCCAGGAAGAAGAATGGCGCACCGATCATGTGCGCAAGGAACTATTAATAATTTTCTAATTAGCTGAAATTCCACACGTCACACCGGCGGCCCGTGTGCGCGGTCTGTTCCAAAACGCAAGCCTCCACCATCGCTATGCACTTTGGGCGCTGCCGCGATCGGTGTGCGGTGCGCGTAAAAGATGATCTTTGCCGTAGTGCAAGTGTGTGTGTGTGTGTGTGTGTGTGTGTGTGTTTGTGTGCATTTTTTACGCTTTGTCCACATGGTATCCGTCATAGATGTCTCACTCATGACTCGCCCGCAGAAAGGCGCATTTGCAATCTATTGGTAGGGCCGCGTGCTCGCTAATGGGATGTACGAGCGAGTGCGCTCGTCGCAGCGCAGGAAAGGGAGCAGCAGTAAATGTGAAATATCTTTTAAAATATCACTCACTCACGGTCGAACACTGTAACCATTTTTCGCATGGGGGGAAAACAATTCGACAGGAGGGGAAAAACTGAAATGCTTGCGTGCCTCTACCACTCATCAGGCGAGGACGAAAGTGTTCATCAAAAGTCCCTGCTAGCCGCTGCTCTGTTTTACTTGAGGTGTCAATGTACGGCACAAAAGCATGACGACGGCGGACTTACAAGAAGAAGCAGTAACCGCCAGGTTTGACCTTTGATTTGGGGTGTTTCGACGACGAGTTTTGGGCTTCTTCAGATGTGCGCCTTGCGGCAGTGATAGTCCTCATGCGCAGGAAGTTGTTGTTTAGTGCGGAAGTTTGGAAGGCAGAGCACGGCGGTTCCCTCAACCGGAAACAACACAACAATCGGATTAAACACGCTCTTTGTCTGTTTCTTTTTTTATGTAGCACCCTTGTCGCTAAGCCAACCCTCCGCTTTTCTCAAACAGCCAGTTTGCCGTCATTCTTTTCCCCTTCTTGATTAACCAAAAAAAACGAAGATCGCGAGAGAAATAAAGGGTAACGACGCCTTGACAAAGCTACTCACTCTGACCACAATACCGCTCGGAGCGACTCGGCGCTCTCTAGCCGGCCATTCGTCTTCATCGCACCGTGAAATGAGCTTCTACGGACGCCAAAAAATCTGTCGTCAAGATCTGTGGCGCACACCACCACCAGCGAGATCTCTATCGGTGCTTCGGTAGTAAATGACTCAATCAACACCATCGCCGCTCGGAGCCGTCAGGAGCTGCGCGCGAGTGGCCGAAAAGCCATCGCCAAAAAGTAGAGACACGAGAGCCCTTGTCCGACTGTGTCGAGGATTTATGTGCGCAGTAACCGGACCCATCAAACACGTAAGCACACACACACACACATACCGCGTACCGAGGTGCATGCGCTCGATTTTGGAGCGAAGAGAAATGGGATCGAATCACCTTTTCCTGCGCGACCTGATGCTGGAAACACACAAAAAAATGTGTGCAAAAATTCAAACCGGTTACAGGGCGATCGTACGCGCGCAAAAACCTCTGCAACATTGGCCAGCATACACTCACACACAAACAGTAACATGGTACACATACAACACCTCCCGTCGTTTCGATGCAGTGACATTTGATAGTGCAGCCCTCCACCTTTCGACATGTGACCAGCGACCAGTTACGGCGACGGTCAAAGTCGTTACCTGTTTGGGGGACCCCATCCGCCCAACCCCACCACAGCTTATAAGTGCCAAAAACAAAATCAAAACAAAAGCAACGGCCGCCATGCCGTCAGGTCCGTCACCCCATCATAAACGCGCATTTAAGACATTACGGTACGGTTGTTTGCTGATGTGCTCCTTCGACGCCGCCTAATGAGCTGTAAGATACATAATGCTGCTTAATAAGTAGTTGCAGCACCGGAGCAGACTACCGGATGATTCGGGCGATCTTTTCACGATCACAACGAAAATTGCACTCATTGCGCCAGAGCGAGCTGGTGCGCAAAGCCGGCCAGCAAAGCCCGGGACATTCGATGGAGCGACTGCGGCAGTCGAACAATGTGCAAGCGGGTCCGGGTCACACGCAGCTCCCTGCTTTGCCTGGAAAGAACTCCACCGCGAACTCCTCCACCCATGACTGGTAGGCTATTCTGAGCGGGCGCATGATTAACGATGAACGTTGGCGGTCGCAATCAATCAAATACCTTCAAAAGCCTTACACAGCCAGCTAGCAAACGTTCTTCCTTCGCGAAACCTGTTCTAGCAAATGCACACCGCACCGCACTGTCCTGCTGGCGACACATTCTGCAACATTCCGCAAATTCGTTCCTATGCCCAGCCACACACACACACACACACACACACAGCCTGAAGCTGAAGCGAACGGGTTTCCTACACCCCTGTGCGGGCGCGCGCGATTCGCGCCAAAGCTTCTAATGACAGTTTTAACATGCCGCACCGGGAATGTGTTTTAGAGGGGATGAAAACAATAATAACAAGCCAAAGATGTGCTTCCATAGGCGGGTTTGGAGCTGACCGGCATGTTGGTAGCTGGGGCCAAACGGCATTTCTAAGCGATGTTAAGACTCTAGATGTTTTATGTAGGCAATATCGTTAAAAATTAAAATTTACAAGCCATATTTAGTGTTGTGTGGTTTTCAATGATCACATTTACAACACAAAATGTAAGATCTTTCTCCGAGCTTTTTGAATCTTCTGAGAAAGTATTTTGCACATTTATAGACATATATTTCCCAATAGAATACTTCTTCAGCTCTCCTTTCAGCAAACCTTCAGTAATTGCTAATAATTTTACATTTCAAAAAACAGCTCAACACAAATCTAATGCAATCTCACAGCCCAAGAATGTAAATCAAATGTTCAACTTGCTCATTTTGTTCTGTTTCCTCTGAAAAATAATCAATAACAAAGCAAAAACGTCTCTTACGTGGTCATTCAGTAACCTACCCTACCCACACTCCTGCGTTCCCTCCGTGCGCTAAGTAAGGTCAACTAATCGTCCTCTCGTGCAGGAAGAAAACATTGCCCCGCCGCCAAAGCCCCACCGTACGCAGGCGGCGAGGAAAAGCGTGGAATTGCGTGCAAACTTTTATTTAGCATATACGGGCAACGCTTAATCTTTGACTACACACATTCAACTGATAGTAGGGAGTGCTGACTGCAGCTTCCTTTGGCATGATGGCGGCGATAGAGGAAAGGAAGGGAAAGGGAGAGTAGGTTGGGGGAAATAGAGAGAAGCCAGCCGGCAGGAAAAGATATAACAAGTAATAATTGCACAAGTGGCAAAGTTAAGAGCAATTTGGCGATAACCGTTCCAACAACGGCAGCCACCGCCACCCGGCACACGAGCTCGAAAAGTATTTTCTTTTTCCGAATACATACCAATCGTCCAAGGAAGCGACACGACATTTTTCCCCGGGTACCCTGTGTGCGTGTATATGAGGTGTGTTCCACGCAGTTGTACAAATAGGAGCAAATGAAAAGTTTGTCCCTTTGTGTTTTATCACGAACAGGTCCTGCTGAAGAACGTCTGCCTTGCACACCGGACATTCCGTAGCTAGAAAAACAAGATCCAACTGCAGCCGGAACCTTATTGTTTACCAAAGTCCACTACAAAATATCGCTTTTACGTGTTGTTTTACTATTACCGATCCGTTTAAAACGAACCGGGGCGAAGAAGCATACGCATACGCCAATGCACCGTTTGCCATTATTTGTAGTACCAGGGCACCGAAACACCTTCGTCGCCAAACCAATGCGTCCGACAGCATGGCGGTACATCATCGGCCCCATAACGAGGTGTGTCTGAATTCTGATCAATTTCGTCTCACTCCGGACCTGGGCGCACTTAAACGGTTCTGCATGCAGGCGAAAGGATACGCGTCTTGCTAAAGAATGTACCAATGGGGGATGATGCATAAGAAACAAGCATTGTCCAAGCGTGCAAACAAGTAAAACAAACGAACACAGTGCCAGACAAAGAGAGGGAAAAGAGGGAAAAAGAGAGAGAGGGACGGGCTCCAACGCCACCGTTCGAAAAGAAGTAGATAATTAAATAATATAATTATGGTAATACGATGCGAAAAAAAATTCGGACGTGCTGGAGCAAGGAGCAGTGGTGTGAGAGGGAGTACGAAAGAAGCAGAAAAAAAGCAGAGCCCCCAACAACGAAACGAAGGGTGATGGGTGAAACACATACGAAGTGAGACGTAAACGCCAAACACCAGGCACACCAGGCCACCAGGGTAATCGTCGAGGTAACGTGTGGTGGAAGTACGCACAAAAAGAGTGTGTAGCGTCCATTCCAAGGCATTCGTAGCCTCCTCTCTGGAGCCTAGCGCATTGCTCCACCGAACTCCCGGCACTGTCCTCGCGACGGGAACTACAATCTAACGAAGTGGCAGGTGAGCGAAAAATGTTGCAGAGATCCCGGAAGGTAGGTTTAGCGAGGCAACGTAGACCAAACAGCATTAAAACCGGTCCCCTCCCGGGATTGCACGGATTTCCGACCGTTGTCTGAGTGCAGCCGTTCCTCGTGCGTACCGTGCTGAGATGCTCCAATTTGAGGCAGTGCCTAAGCGAACCAAAAAAATGTAGCACAGGCCCAATCCGTGGGAACTGGAGGATCTCTGGTGCGCAATCTAAGCATTAAAGATGCGCTCACTTTGGAGATGATCCACTTTGCGTGATGTTGGAGCAAATCATAGTCTTGCAAGTGTTTTCGGTGCATGATTCGAACCATTCGAAGAAGCTCTATGCGAGCCTCAGTTTTTATCCCAATGGTAAATATGTATGAAAAGTGTGTTAAATCCTCAACAGACTGAAGCAGTTGTAAAAAAACGAAGAAATGAAGACGCATGATCGTACTTACCTCCCATATGCTGCGGCTCGGGAACGTGGTGCGGTACGCCCGGCGACCGTCGGTGTATCGTCAGTGGCACGCTGGAGGTCCCCGGTGCGGACGCCATCGATCCGGTGGAGGAGTCGCAATCGAACGATCTCGGCTGAGAATTATGAATCATATTATGCTTCAGGTCTTTCAGCTCTGATAGCTTTGGTATGTGAATGTTAGCTACCGGCTCGGGAGGTACCTCGCCCTCGTTCAGTGCCCGCTGCTCGTCCTGGGTCTGGGCGCGCCGCAGCGCCGTCTGCAGGGCCATCACGCGCTGCCGCTCGGCCGTCAGGCAGCACTTCTCGCACTGGCAGGCGCGATACTTGCAGTACCGCTTGTGGCCCTTCAGCCCGATCTTCAGCCCGTGGTTGCGGCAACGGGCGCAGTTCGGCGGCGTCCGCGGGTTCAGCGAGTTGTTGCACGAGCTGGCCGCACCGTTGCCGTCCGTGCGCGAATCGTACCCGGAGTCGGACATTGCTTCCGTCCAGCGGTCCTGTGACACCATTCAAGATGCACCACACGCCCGTGTGGTTCCGCGTATGTCTTCCAAACAAGCTCTACGTCTACGTCAACCCTGCGACACCCCTCCTCAACTTGCGCTTCTCCTGCTAGCCTTACTTTCTTCTCGTTTACAGCACCTCTCTGACTACGCCTTGCCTATATATCAATCAAACTGTTGCGTTCGAGAGCCAATTCCGACTCTTAATGCTGCGTTATCTATGCCGCCGAATGCACCTGGATGTATCGGTTGGCCTCTCGATATAGGAGGAAAAAAACCACGAGACCGCTTCGATTACACGATTCGATCGCTTCGGCTTACGGTACGTTATGTTATTACTGTTGCGCGCGGCGTATTTCACGGTCCCAAGTAGCTTGTGTGTCTCTACCTCTCGGCTAATGCTTTCCCTGCTGCACCCCACACAAGCGCAACAACAAACTGGCCAAACTCTCACACCCTACCGCCTCGTCAGCGAGCTTCCTTTTAGCACCTTCGAAGAGGACACACCGTTGTCATTCCCACCAAACACCGACCACACAATGTACAGATTGGACGAACCGACAGTTGTGGACGTATTGTGACTCCGACTCTCAACATCTGGAAGCTTGATCAAACGTTACACTTGCCGGCGCTACATCGAGCTCGCGCAAATCGTTGGCCGTGGTGCGTGACGGCATTGTCCCTCCGGGTTTTTTTAAAAGGTGGTACGAGCACGAGCAAAAGTAAGCTCCTCACTACTGTGTTTCTTTACTATGTAATCGCAAAAAAGCAGATTTGTCGGGACATGGAGTTTATCTTAAAATATTTAAAGATTTCTGTGTTGTTTTTGCTGCGAAAATACAATGTGTTTTCCACTCGGGTACGATCGTTCTCGGGCTGTCGGTATTGGTTGGTCGAGGAAGCGATGGTGCTAGGGTTTGGGAGATCTGCAATCAAACGTACCGAAAGAACCATTTAGAAATTTTATGGTCTTAATTTTTGTCATATTAAACTTAATTCATTAAGATGATATAGGCGTTCCAACGTAAAATTACATTTAATATTTCAATATACCTAAATAACCGGACCTAATACAGGTAACAGATGACAGTAAGATAATGAACATGATAATTAATGTAAGTAAGAACATTACAGTCTGGCATTTCTTCAGAATAAAAGAAAATTTGAATAGCAATATGGCCGATCTTTGAAATTTAAAAAAAAACAATGAAATTTGATATGGAAATAGCTGTTTTATAATTTAAGGTCACACTAGATCTTCGCTCACCATAAAACATTTTAAACAAGCCTAGCTATATGAAAGCTACTAAAATCACATCATCACAAATATTTTATTTGTTTCGATCAAGTGTCATTAGAATTCGATCGAAGGGATCATATACATCATTTCAAATAATTTAATACTATGACAAAAAAATGTTAAGAAAACAAAACACACAGGCTATGTTTGTTGCATTTGTTATGGTGTTAAAATTCAAAATTACATAATTTTGTATTGTTCTCGAATGTTTATATGTATCTAACAAATGTTAAAAAGCATATTTTTGTTGATATATCTTTGAAATATATATAACTTCAATGACAAAGAACCGCAGTTGCTTCTTGCTGTAGCCAATTGCCTGCACGGGGGTATTTTCAAAGATCTCATATTTTATTTGAAGTAATGCACTATTTTGGCTAATTATTATCTTGTCCATTTAACATCTTATTTAAGACATAATATACATTAGTTTGATTTCCTGTAATATTTCAAAACATTGGAATATTTAAAATTAGCATATTTTCACTTCCGCTAGGATGACCAACGCATAACACCATTGAAAATAATGAAAATTGTGTTATTGAATTTTTCAGTTCATTAATGCTGGATATAGCTTATTTGAAATTCCAAAAGCATTGAAACCAAATTAACAGAATTATTATGGATAATAAAACGTTAGTACGACTTGGAATACTTATAGAATTAACAACAATTAAAGAATTGTATCAGCAACACGCATTCATAAATTTAAATCACTGTGGAATATTTTGACCAAATTCTATTGCGATGTGTATTACGATCTTAGACAAACGTTAGAGTTAGTCAACGTCTTGTAAAAAAAATTTCTCGATAGTTAAGGTTGCGAAAAGCAAAAAAAAGTTACAAAAATTCATGTCAGGAGAAAATAAATATTTTCGTTATCTCATTTATATGCTGCACATTTCATTTATTTATTAATAGAATTTATATAATTTTACATTAAAAAAAAACTAGCAATCATTAAATGACTAATGATTTCCCTGGAAAATATACACTTTTTTACAGGCGACACGGCCTGACTGTCCTTAGGAGGATTTCAAAAAAGTTTGCGTATTTACTTACCAAATATATATTTTTGAAGCACTCCTTTTGATAAAATTCTTAAATCTGCTATCTTTACGTTAATTGGACAATCATCACTGCACAATCACATAAAACACACACGATCACACTAATTTTGTTACTGAATGAGCGGGTATCTCATATCTTCTTGCTCGCCAGGCAAGTACTACACGCACACGTAAATCTTAATCTCATTCCCAGCACACTGTTAACGACAACAAAAATACACCATCACAATCACTGATAATTTTTTGTTTCACAATTGATTTTCCAGTTTCAACAAACCCCTTCAACACACACACACGAGATAGATAAAAATTGCATTCCGTCCACGCGGGTTTCACTGCAACGGGCGCAGGGCCAGAGGATTGTGACTCGCTCCAATCCGCACATCACACATCACAACGCAACGCGGAGTGTTTATTTTCTACCCATTTAATTCTACACTTTTCGCGCCTCTATATGCGGTCAATCGAATATCTGTGCCGTGTCTTCACCGCCCTTCACTTATCGCAATTTCCCCAGGCGGTGGTGAATATTTACTTTTCTATCGGCCGCATGCGTGTATGTGTTTGTTGGGGATGCAGGCGTTTTTTCACGCTTTTTGACTTGGAACTGTGTTGCGTACCGCCTGCGAGTTGTGCGTTTGGGGCCTGCCGCCGAAAGCGTTATCAGCTGGCGTAAACTACACGTGTGCGCGTAGGCCGCACTCTTCCTCACACTATCAAAACTGGCAGTTTTTTTTTTTTTGCAGTCCGATACTGACTGGGCCGCTGCTACCGATTGGGCGGCTGTATTTTGTCAAGCGCCGTCAACGAGTTTTATTGGGAGCGGATTTAACCACACGAAATTCCACCGCACCGGCACGCACACGGCTATCTCTATTTACGCACGGCCGTTCAGGATTATTGGGCGGCCCCTTTCTCAGCCAAGCCGTCACCGCCAAGGCTATCTTCTCACACACGGCACAGCTCACCGATCCGAACGTAAAGTTTCCGGGTTTTAGCAGAGAAATCCTGCCCAACACACTAAAGTTCTCGTTCGCTTCAACTAACGCGGTTACAAACTTTTTTTCCGTTGCGTTCGCCGTGGCTGTTTGCTTCTCCGACACGCGCGTTACTGACACTGGTACATTGGACGCAATTTCCTTAGTAGGCGATCGTCGACATAGCAACGATATACACTTTTACCGGCGGCCCACTGCACTGCCGCACGTACCACACGCACTGCCCGAACGGATGCTCGAATGTCGACTGCACGCTTCTGCAGTGCTTCACACACAGAGAGAGCGAGCGCGGTTTGGGTGCCTTTCGAAGTCGACGGCGGACAGCACAGGAGTGTTGTATGTGTTCCCGACGCTCGTCCGTGGCCAGCTACGGTCGTCTCGGTTGTAGCGCGCGATGCGATGCGATGGGAACGATGCTGCGGAACAAACTGCAGTTCGCCAAGTGCATCGCCGACACGCAATGCAACAGAGTTGAGGCGAAGTCAATCGTCCGTCTCGCTCGCGCGCCACCGTTCGCCGTCCGTCTCGCTCGCGCGCCCGTACACACATACACTCGCAGCGCGTCGCGTCGGCCCCATACCCGCACGGGGAACGCTGTCCGCGTGTCGGCTGCCGCTCGTCTCCGTCGTAGGGCGGGCAGGGTGAGCAGTGGCGGCTGTTTGTTAACGCTGCGATGGTATGTGTGAACGAACTGCTGCCCTTTTGATCGAGCTTTGGCAAACATTTTCGCACAAACTCAATGTGCCCCCCTCATTGCATCGGCAGCGAACCCTGCATCTTCACGGCTGCTTTTACACACACCATCACACACATACACACACACACACACACACAAGCATGCGCGCACTGTACGTGATGGAGACGACCGAGCACGTGTATGCATGTACGATCGTGCTCCCCACAAACGCACACACACACACACACACTCACACATTTTGCACCCCCAATTTGCCGTCTCTTTCCCACTCTCGCTTACTCGCACTCACACCAGGACACGTATTGTACACACACACTGTTGCACTTAGCACGGATAGAGTGAGTACTTTTCTCTTTTCTTTTTGCAAAGGGCAGTCAATGTGGGATGGGGTCGCCCCGGTGGTGATACGAGGCGTTTACAATCATTCAGACAAGGGTTGAACTATCAATGTGTGTGTCCGGGGGCGTGTGTGTGTGTATATGTGCCTCTGTGAACATTAGCAGAAATAAACGGTGAGACAAGTGGACCGCTCAAGGATCAAATTTCGCACGATTCGAAGGATCTCAGGAAGGAATGGAAAAATGGTGTTAAAACTGGTGTTAGTACAATAGAATACAATACAATACAACGGATCCTGAGCGAAGTGTTAACCTATATTTAACAAGCAATGAAATGAAATGTACGAAAATGATAGGAATTTATGTAAAGGAATAAAAAAGAGTGTAATTGCGTACTTTGTACAATCGAAATGATTTTAAATTTTTCGGTTTGCGTGTACCGTACATAGATTTTAATGTCACATTCTTACCCTTTTGTAAAGTATAGAATTGAACTGCTATGCAACAAGTTAACGGCTGTTACAAGCTGTTGCCACATATTCAAATAATGAATGAGCAAAACATAATTCATCATAGTAAGATAAAAAAAAAATCTCTCCAAAGAATATTTGCAGAAAAATGATAAATAATGCTATTATGCTAATTTCAATTTATAATCAATAGTTATAATAGTTTGTATAAATATACAAAAGAGTAAGACTGTAATCAAAGCGAGCGAAATGACGATGAAAGAGGTTAACATACTTGTAAGAAAAAATAATTTCATTTTCGATTCTTTCCTTCAATCATTTATCATTGATTAAATCATTCGTTACAATCACTACACTGACAAATGTACAAATAGAAGAGATGCTAAACAGCCCTAGCAACAGTGAGAAATGCAATAAATTAAGCTGATTGAAATGACAGTCTGCTAGTGTATTTTATCAGTTCTGATCGTCACACGACTCGTTAGATAAATAATCGACATTATCCAACATAATTGCATCTTTCTCTCCAGACTGATAACTTCATCGTAGGTATAACGAACATGATTTTTGCACACCACTCTGCAGTGCAATTGGTGCTGAGCTGCTCGAACCTTATCACTGCGACACACAGATAACATGAAGCGCAACAACGACAACAAAAAAACGCACGTGTCTCACGTTTGATAAATGTACCGACCGTCCGGCAACCCCCTCCCACACACGATCGCTCGCTCACACCGATATTCACCAGTCCGCAAAACCCCACGCAATGCCACACAGAATGCAACAATATTTGGCGGCAAGCCTCTGCCTCCCACACACACACACACTCTATCCCCCTCTCTTCCACTCTCTCTCTCTCTCTCTCTGTTTCTCTCACACACAGATACACAATGCGCTCCACCGAGCGGCGCTCCGTGCGCGCACAACCCTTTGGGGTGGAACTTTCCGAAAAACATATGTTTTGTTGTTTTGATTTTCGTACACCGACGGCGCCACCACAACAACACCGAACTGCGCCCTAACAAGCCGTCAAAACGAAAACGCGAAAACGAACCGACACTGCCCAGCGAGCCGCCGCCGCCGCCTGCTAGCAAACACTTCGTCGCGTTATGCTTTTTTATGCTCACACATAGACGCACACACACACCACATGCGTGACAAACACGCATACAAACACGCGGGCGCAAAAGATGAAGGCAAAAAAGACGGCCAAACGCAAACGCTACCATGACAACACGCGGCTCTCCAACCGAAGCAGCAGCAGTACGCGAAAAACGGGGAAATGGTAGCATTAGAGCAGTTGGATGGGCTGTAGGCGAAGTGTGCGAAAGGGTGTGGGGGGGGGGGGGGGTGATTGAGGTGGGTTGGAGCAACGGGAGGGGAGAAAGAAATACCAGTGCGTGTGAGAGAGAGAGAGAGGATGGATGTGCATCGACGCAAAAAGGGGTAACGATGCAAAAAAAGGGGGGGGGGAGGGAGAGGGCGTGCGAAGGGAGAGGCACAGCGCGGTGCTGTCGGTGGGAAGCAAAACAGGTAATGAAAACGGAGCAACATTGTTGCATTAATTATAAGGAGCGGGTTCGTTGTGTGCGTGAAGGTGGCGCGCGACGCATACACACCATCGAAGAGCCGTCTGCGCCCCATGGAGCTGATTCGCCCGAGTGGATGTGTGTGTGTAAGAGAGAGAGAGGGAATGTGTGAGAGAAGTTGATCGTAGGAGAGGAGGCGAAAGGTGTGTGCGGTTTCGATGCACACTTTTTATTATTGAACGACCGAAGCGAAAACGTCTTGGATGCACACACCGCGCGCTGCAGCGGATGCAACGACGCCAATGGAGCACTCCCCCTTCCTCCCCCTTCCTACTCTCAACTACCCTCCCTCCCCCACAAGCTCCTCGCTACGACAGTCTCATTACCATTACACCGCTCTTCCCCTTCACACGTGCGTGTCCACGCCATTTGACGGCTCGAGTGGCTCGACCCGTCTCGACTTCACAAAAAAAGGAACAGAACGAACGACAGGTGTGTGTGTGTGTGTTTGTGTGTATTGGGAAGTGCAAAACCGGCAGTACATTCAAATACAATTGCATCGTTGAATAATCAAATTCGCACTGAAAGTTGAATGTTTTTTTTTGCGCACATTACGTTCGTATTCTTTCACTGCCCTTTACCACTCACGACGACACACCTCTGTGTGTGTGTGTCGATTGTTTGTTGTTGTTGTTGTAGCTGTTTTGTTTTGTTCCCGGCACTTCTTGGCAGAGTCCGATTTCGCGCACTTTGTCAACTTTGGTGTACGCACTTGTAGAACCTTTGCTTAAAACACCTACATAACGCTTTTGTTTTCACTGCACTTTGCACACATTGTGCATTCTTTTTTGCGCTACCTTTATCGTCGTCTCACCGTTAAAGTACAAGATCCGTGCTGCTGTTGTGCGCTTCGTTACACCCGCCCCAGTAGTAAACGGCAACTGCCAACGAGCGATGGTCAAATGTTGCCTCCTCGATTAAAGACCAGATTGCGATTGCGAAGCGGCGAGTACGCGGAACTGCACTGATAAATGTGCATTTACGCAAACACACTCACACATACACACACACATACGTTTCGCACAAACACACGCGCACGGCCCTTTTCAGCTCGCACACATCGATGAGCACGCTGCCCCACCGGAGCGGACGGTTCGGTAGGCTGGGGCAGTAGGGCTGGGAAAGGAAAGTTGTTGTAGGTCAGCACACACATCGCAACGGTCTGGTCCGGCGGAGTGTGCAACAAGTTTTTGATTTTTCCACCCTTCCCTGCCCACCCCTCTAACGCTCTATCCCCACAACCACACACACACACACACACAGGCGCGTTAGATTCTCACCCTGCCCAATACGGGAGAGTAGAGAATTTTTCAGCACGGCCGGCCAGACACAAAATCTCGGTTCGGCTAATCTTGGCATCCCTCGCGCATGGGTCGGAGCGAAGATAAGACGGCGTTTTGTTTTTTTTTGTTTTTGTGTGCGAAACACGACGAACAAACCCAACGCAAACGTTCGGAGAGGTGCGAAGCGCACGAAACACTGGTGCGGGGACGTCTTTACCGTACTAAGGGTTCGGTTTTGTTTAAAAAAAAGACTGCGCCACAACACAACGTCCCTGCAATACATTCACAATACTGTTACTGAGGCTGTGCTGTAGCTAGAGGCTGTCGTACGGCTCGAGTTTCTTTTTCAAACACGTGCATGTTGTAGAGTGTGCGATTGGGTGTTTATTTGCTCGCGATGCATGTTTGAGTGGTGTTCTTCCGGGAGCAGCCAGAAAGCGGTTTTCCAAAGGCCAAGATAGGTTGTTTCCCAACGCAGCACAATATGGGCGATAGAGTGTTCGACGCACGGTTCCATATGCTAGAGCGCAGCCTTACGCGCTCGCTTGTTATGTATGCGTGAGGCAAGGGTCCCAAGCAACAATATGCGCGTCAAACCGATGGCATTAGGAAGCGATCTGTACGCTTTCGTTATAATGGTTGGTTATTATTTGTAAATAAAATATTATTTTGAACTGTTTTTTCTTTGTTTATTGAAAAGGAAGAGGTAAGAATTTAAACCATAAAGAAGTTGAAAATAGTTTTTAGATTATTTCAATACGAATAAATAAACAAGAAAAATACTCTTACAGACAATCCCTACTTACTTTTTATTATTGTTATTAATATTATAATTATTATTATTTTTCTTCATTGGCACAACAACTGTTGTCGATCAAAGTTTGTCTGTACTAGAAGTGTGCCAAATGAATCAGAACCGTTCATTCAGTTCACGTGAAAAAAATGAATGAACCGGTTGACAAGAGAAGAACGCTACGGTTCTTTTAATGCAGGTATGTCAAACTGGCGGCCCGCGGATGCAGGTATGTCAAACTGGATAATGAATGCGGCCCGCGAGAATATTTTGAGAAGTGCTGTAAGCACTGCAAACCAACAATCTGTTCTTACTATTTGCATCGGATAAAATTATAGTAATTTAACAAAATTATTCATAAACAACGGGTTCTTGTTATAAGAAATGAATATACCACCGAACATTTGGGACTTGGAAATTAGCAAAAACTAATGTTTAAACACGATTTATTACAATTTTTCTCTTAAACTGTCAAAAAATTGCAGGCACATATTATTTGTTATGCATCTAGCAATGGATAGCTCAGATTGCTTACAAAAAGATTCGCAACAGGCAGCTAGATTTCCCCTACCTCAGTGAAAAAGTAGGGTTGAGCGATATTTTCTAACAAAACTACCGTGTGAGAACGCGACAAATGAAAAATATCCTATTTCAATAATAAGAATAAAATAAATAGCATGTGACTTTAAAAGTATATTAAACATTTTTTTTAAAAGAGCACAATGAAAACTAACATCACACATTTTTAAATAAAGAACGATTCCAGATTTGAAGCAAGGAGTACAAAAAGTCAATTTGTTTCTTCTTCATCTTCTTCATTAGCACAACAACTGTTGTTGGTCAAGGCCTGCCTGTACCCACTAGTGTAGTGAGCTTGGCTTTCAGTGACTTATTGTTACCATAGCAGGATAGTCAGTCCTACGTATGGGAGCACGGTCTATTCAGGGCTTGAACCCATGACGGGCATGTTGTTAAGTCGTGCAAGTTGACGACTGTACCACCAGACCCAAAATTCAATTTGTTTAACAATGAAATATGTGTAGATGTCCCATGTCATTATTAAATGTGTAACTGCAGTTGTCATCACGATCTTTATGATGCTGATAAGATTTTTCTTTATATACTGTAATTAAAATTAGAAAAAATATAAGAAAGATTCAACATAGGTTTGAGACACGCGCGCGTACAAGTGGATATTCGGGATCTATTTGGGGGAATTAACCGTTTGCACACGGTCTGGGAGATCACAACAGGATTCACTCATTGATGATTGTAAGTGGCCAATTCCAGATACATTATGTTCACCTGCTTCGGAAGGTAGTGCCCTAGAGCCAATCATTGGCACTAGTGGAACTGGCCATATGCATGTTGCAGTTGTGTTCTGATAAGTAGTGCGCCGGATCCATTAGTTGGTTCTTGGCGAGGTACGTAAGGGATACATTAGATTCTCCTGCTTCGGAAGGTAGTGCCCTGGAGCCTGCCATTGGTGCCATAGACCCTGGGGCCATCGGTTGGCACTAGTGGAACTGGCCATATGCATGTCGCAGTTGTGTCCTGATAAGTGGTGCGCCAGATCCATTTATTGGTTGTTGGCGGGCTACGTAAAGGATGCTAGGGAATATCATTTTTTTCTTGATGAAACTATGTTGGTCATCTTGGGTGTGTGTATTACTCGGACAGTTCCTCTGAGAGTTTTCCGATGCCACCACTTGCTCGTACAAAATATTGTAATATACCTATCAGAGTAATATTATCGTAAAGATGCTTCCGTCCTTCTCAAACCTATGTTGGGGAAAGAGGTGGGACTCATCATCATCAACAATAATGATTTTACAGTATTTTATTTCATTATTGAGGTATATTTTTTATTCTCAACTCAATCACTGAAAATCTGTACTTGCGGCCCTCTGATGAAATGAGTTTGACACAGCTGTTTTAATGCATCGAAATAAAAAAAAATCATGAAAATGAGTGCAAACATTCATGATCATTTTGAAATAACCAACAGAAAAACGTTCCAACACTCGCCTATTAAGAGCAAAAAAAAAAACAGAAAAAAGATCGATTTTAAACTGTTTGTGTGAATCGCTTTCTACGGTTAAATGATAGATTGTCAATATTGGTACCGTATTGCTTCGAATTACGGACACTCAAGACATTTTTGGCATTTACAATTTCCTCACTAATTCAAATTTAATCGGCGGTAGCTCTGCTTATCTCAGTTAACTAAAACAAACCTTCTAAATTTGAGGAAAAATAAAAGATTTCCAATAATTTTACTCGAAACATTGCAAGAATGCTTGAAATTATAATGATATTATGATTCATATTCCGGACAGTTTTGACTTCATGTTTAATATTACGGACGTTTTGATTCAAATTCCGGACAGCCACGAAATTTTTACAATTATCTTTACTTTTACACACACACATTACATCTTTTTTATTTTAACTTATTTTAAGGTCCGGACACTCAATTCTATGGTCGGTGGCCTCCTGAAACGACAGGACGACGGTCTTATTGACAACGAATTTCGAGTGTGGTTTTTCTCTTGTACTCGTAGATTAATTCAACTGCAGTGCTGTTGTGCGAATAGACGATCTTTACCTTACGGTCATTAAGGCCATTTGTCACATCTATATTCAAATGTCGTTGATTTATTACGATCACTGAATCTTTGTTTTTGTTAATATCACAGTCTAAACATATATGTATATGCAATTTATCACAATTTGTTTAGGTTGCCCGCGAATTAAAAACTATATACAAAATTTTGCTTCTAATTCCTTACGATATTAAATACGTGTTTTAATGAAATTCAGAGCACAATATAATAACATACTGTTGTCATCACGTTGATAACTACTTCAACAATGGATTCCGATGTACTTCAGCACGTGGACGCGATTTTAAAGAATTATAGACAAAATTACATTGGCGTTGGCTTGGAGCAAAACTGCTAAGAATGCCACTGATGGTGAACTGACCGACAGAAAATATTTAATTACCGTGGCACCAGGGCCTACTAGGGGTCAGACACATTTTTAATTTATTCTAGTACGTCATGGCAATCATCAAAAAATTTAAAACCGGTACGGCCAGGGATAAAATATGAAGAAATTAGTTTAAAACATGCCGAATATCCGGAGTTTTGAGCTGTCCGTAATTTGAATCAGAACGGTACCAACGGATTAATCGGTAGCTCTACCAATTTTCAAATAGTGCACCGATTCACACGGTATTGCTGTTTGAAAAAAAACGAAAGAATCAAAATCACGTTCACAGCAATTCGCTTGGTTCACTCACGTTCACTTAAAAGAACCGAAATGCTCACCTCTAGTCTGTACCAGTAGTAGGCTTACCTTGCAGTGACTCATTGATTACACTTAACAGAATAGGCAGTCCTACGTACGGGGGCAGACGTTTTCATTTCACACGCACCATGGCGATTCATTTTCCACATCATTCAGGTTCATCATTAGCGTACCAATGTTACTGAAAATGTAAAAAATGAATGTACGCATAAATGTACTCTGACAATATTTTAAAGCACAAATACCACTGTAGCTGACAGCAGTTTGATACGAAAAACTTCGGTAAAACATATGCATGATTTTGATTAATGACAGTATAACAAAATACACAGTATAACACCATAATTTGGCAAATATCTGAAAATTATTTGAAAAGCCTCAAATTTAATATGAACCAGATCCTGCAGCTATTTTAACTATTCTTAAAATAGACATCGGTAGCATGGCTTTGAAACGAGAGGCACCAATCATTGGTTTGATAACTAATCTGGAGAAAACAAAATAGCAGCTTGCCGGAAGGTTCCGGACGTGGTAGAGCCACATCGGGAGGCAGCGTATGTCAATTAGTGATGGGTAAAGTTGGCAAAAATCCAGAGCCGACTTCGATCCTTATCCGAAAATTTCAGAACCGACTTTGAAGGTAGGTTCGTTTAGCATTATCCAGAGCCGCTTGGAATCGACTGGAGTCATCTGAAGTCGGCCGGAGTCGGATCGGAATTGAAGTTGTCCGGAGTCGGCCTGGTGGAGATGTCCGTTGCGATGTGTTTATGGTAAGGCGTTTTATCTCCGACGCCGACTCTTAATGGCTCCAGTCGACTCAAACCGCTATTCTTAAAAAAGGGCTTGTTTAAGAAGTGCTCGCGCAAACAGTGGCGGATTAACACGAGTGCATGTCCCAAGCAGCCACACAAATGCAGGCCTTTCTGAAGTGTCGAGCGCAAAGTAGTATGAGGAATTCTAAACCGTAGAAGAATTGAGAAGCAAATTTACTTGTAAGCGGGGGTATTTTAAAAGAACCAAGACAGATAATTGCGTTACAAAAACATTCCAGGAATTGTCATTATTTACACTTACTAGTAAACATGAATCTACGACCTTGCGACCTTCCTGCAGTTCTCCGTATTATTCGCCATAGCGGACGAATACCATGCGTGTATGCTTGTTTTAGAGTTTTATCTTTTATCTAGTGTCAAGAACAGCAACATGTTTAATACACTAAAGCAGCGGTTGACAAAAGCTAATAAATAAACCTGATAGTTTTTTTTTTAATTTCAAATTTAATAACCTCGTAATTTAATAATAATTTAATAACCTCACTTTTTTTAGCCTGTCTCGGGCATGTTGTTAAGTCATTCGAATTAACGACTGTACTCCGTCATGGGTTCAAGCCCCGAATTTACCGTGCTCCCATACGTAGGACTGACTATCCTACTAGGGTAGTGAACTGAAACTGAACCTACTACTGATACAGACAGGCCATAACCGACTCCGGTTGTTGTGCCAAAGAAGAAGTATTAAAAATAAATTAAAACATCATTGCATTCTACTGGCCCACGGAACTCGATCATATAAAAAATGGCCGTTTGCCTAAAAAGTTTGCCGACCATTATCATCATCATCATCATCATCATCATCGTCAACTTCATCATCAACATCATCATTTTCATCATCCATCGTCATCCAAACAAATGTATGTTTCGATAAACCTATCCAAAGCAAACACTCCGAACATTTAACAAAAAGTTATTGATAAGCTCGTTTGTGATTTTTATTTTCTTTTGACCGCTTCATAGGTTCTATAATTCCAACCGAATCTACTAGTTTGGAACTTCCATTCCTAGTTCTACTGTTTCCGAACGTGGACTGGAACGAACTTACTACGTGCGCTCGTGTACGTGCATCATGCGATGTGATACAAACAGCAATTAAATTTTTGTGTCGCAAAATGCCTTTGTTGGTAAATGTGTGTGTATTTATTTTTTCATCTAGTCGATTCTTCGCAAATGTGTTCCTAATTGACTCAATTTAAAAAGCACTGCGTAAAACCGTTTTCATTTAACGAAATATGCAATGTGCAAAATCAACCAACTGTCCAATCGATATTGCATACACTTCAGGCGTAAGTAAGTCGACATTTGAGAACGAGATTGGGCTGTACTAAAAGTGCAGATTGCATACGTTTTTCGTACACTGCAATAACAAAAGCTTTACCTACTGTAAAACAGGTAGCGCTCGCATCTTTCGTTAAATATGTCTTGGATATTAGCTTTACATATAGCCCTGTAGAGGGCACTAATTTAGTCACAGGGTAGTTTTTATGTTTCACATGTAGATGGTGCTACCGTTGGCGCAGCAAACTGACAAGCTTATCGGTTCGTCATATAGAGGACGCTGATGTTTTCGTTCTAATTTATTATGCTTACCTATTTTACCAATAGAGAACGCTACTATTTTTTTTGTAGGAAATTGATGGTTGTGATATGAGGAGGGCGGCAATGTTTCTTTGTGGCGGCTTCTCTTCATATCTTAGCCCAGATTTGAACCCACATTATTTAGTACAGATTACGTATTTTTGTATTGCATTGCATCCCGGTGCATGAACGTAATATATAGTTAGAGGTGGTTAGAAATTAAAGAAGCCCAAATGTTAACCAGCAAACACATGTTTTTTGTTCATCGACGGGTTCGTTTTTGTTCACGAAATCGCAATGGAATAAGGCGCTAAAGCGTTCATATTAAAGTAAGTTTCGTAAGTATTTCGTACAATCGTACAGTATGTTTCTGGTACAATATGATGTGTGCATTACGTAGTTGGTTGATTTTTTTTTGTAATGTGTTACATTATATATTTCCTTTTTATGATCTTCTTCTTCTCTTTGGCGTAACTTCCTACGTGAAAATGCCGGCCTAGACATGATTTCGAGACTTACCTTTGTTTGATACTGAAACGAAAATTCAGCAGAGTGGGATATTTTAGGTAAGGTGACTGTATTACTATGATATGATTCTTTTGCCCAATACTTATGCCGATTTCGTGTTTCGATTCTGATGTAATCGATCCTACCAAAACAAGCGCCCCTGGTAAACAGGTACTTTCTTTTGTTTGAAGCTAGTTTAAAAAATTTATTTATTCAGTCAAAAAAGGTCGGTCTAAATTTGGTTTCGAGTAATAAAAAACTACCGATGGTCAAAAACACAAGAACTGAGATCCTCATGGTATCACGAAAAACACCAATGACAGGTCGTGTGAGATAATCGCAGTCCGTGAATGAACTCTTGCACGTTTGGGTTGACGGTTGAATGAGCCAATGTACAAACACCTTCATTGACGATCCTTTTTTCGTCCTTTATATTCTTTATCAATTTTAATTGTTTTGTTATGTATATGTTTTGTTGAGTTAGAACGGGCCGGCCGCAATGCTAATTATTACATTTGAGGTGAACATACAGTTGTTCAATTTATGTGACAATGCTTGGCCTTTTTGCGACGATTATGTTGTCATTAGTTTTGTTAATTGATTTAATAAATTCAATTCAAATTTAATTCAATTCAAAATGCTTAACGTTATATGTTTATTGTCAAGGGACTGCATAGCCCAATCAGAGCTGCTCTTAAACATATACATATCAACACAATACGCGCAAGTCAGTGGTACGTAATACGGATTCGGTGGTTAATTAACCACCGCCGTGGTACCGGGCTTGTAAAGGTCACGGAGTTTATCAAAAGGGTCATGCAGATCATGGGATCGCTGGCGCCAAATGAAGTCCGAGGTGCAGCAATGGGTGGGTACGAAGTGACCTAGCTGGCACGTACAACTGAACCTACGAGAGCAGCATAATACAGTCGACACTTCCGTTACGAAGCCTGAAGATGAATGACAACCTGGCATGCCGTATACGGTCTGCTAGCGGAGGAAGCCCCAGCAGCAGACGCCTAGTCTCACAGTCGAGCCATCGGTGCCAATCACGAAGGGCAAGGCATATTGTCCTCCGCTGAATTGGCTCGAGCGGCGCCAGAGCCTGAGTAGATGCAGAAAACCACATGAGGAGAATGAGGCCAATTGGCTCAAAGTCTCTATAAAAAAAGAAAAAAAAAACTCCAAGGTCCTTGGCACAAGACACTCTTTCAAGACTTTGTCTGTTCAGACGTTATCAACATGATTCTTTCCCCCAAATAAATTATTTAACATTTAGTGTTTTAAGCGTTAAGCTTTAAGCCTTTTTTAAGCGTCGTTGAGGATGTTTGAAGTTGATGATGGTCTTCGGGATTTCGGATCTCGCGGTAGATTTTTGCATCATCTTCGTATAAGAGACAGTTGGAGTGGACCAGTAGCGAGGTAACATCATTAATATAGAGCAGGAACAGTAGGGAGCCCAGCTTGCTAACCTGTGGTACACCAGAAGAAGTGCGGATCTGTCTGGACAGATGTGGGCCAAGCCTGACCGCGAAAAATCAATCAGAAAGGTAAGATTTAAATCATATTACCAGGGAAGGGTGCAACCCGAGTCTGTCGTATTCGGCAAGAAGGATACTGTGGGAAACACTGTCGAAGGCCGCCTTATTATCCGTATAGATGGATGGAATCCATGGAAAATGGATGTTTAAGCATGGTTTTGGTCATATTTTAGAGCAATGCAGTACGCAAACTAAGCGGTCGCTTGGAGCCTCGAGGTCTCGAGGGGACCCGAGAAATGGAACGCACTCTCCGCTCACAAGAGAATATGCTTCGCAGTCCTTTTCTGGTTTAGAATTCCTCGAACAATTTATCGCTCGACTCATCAGAAAGGCCTACATTCGTGTGACCGAGTAGGGCCTCCACACGTGTTAATTCCCCACTGCATAAAGGCAATATAATACAGAAAGAAATGCTTAAAATGTTAGATTAAAAAAGCAAATCAAATGACAAATGGGACCAATCTCGTAGTTAACTGTTGCGACTTAACAATATGCCCGTCATGGGTTCAAGCCCCGAAGGGACCGTGCTCTCATACGTAGGACTGACTATCCTGCTATGGTAATAAATCAGTCACTGAAAGCCAAGTCCATAATTGGCACAGGCAGGCCTTCACTGACAATGGTTGTTGAGCCAAAAAAGAAGAAGAAGATCAACCCATTTATACGACTGCAGATCTTGTCTACAAGTTGGTATTTTTATATTTGTATATTTATTCATGAATCTCGTAAGCCGACTTGATGTATACCCGTTTCACAGATTTACATAGTCTCACACTTACACACAGCTATTACAAAGACGCTAAACATTCAGACGCGATGCACGAAGAAAATTAATACGGGACGAAAACACCCATGTCCTTGACACTTACTAATTAAGACTTACAAATTATGATAATCGTTTTCTTTAAACTCTAATCGATGGTCAGAAAGATTATCGATCGAATGGCATTATAATTCGAAGTCTAGCATAAAAACTGACCAAAACATTGATAACGGATTGCGAAAAAGTTGAGTGCACCATCAACTTATGGAGCATCTATATTTCTAAAACACAGATTACTATTATCACTGTAATCTATTTCACAGTAGTCTATTTCAATCTATTATTTTCATTTTTGTATTAGATGCACAGGGTGCTTTACTAGAAAACGTTCAGGGCCAACATTGATATATACTATAGCTATCTATTCTCCTAATATGTTTGTTCATGTTCCCCAGGTACTATTTCACTGTTTGGTCGGATGCATAGACCACCCGGCCAAGCTTCTGCAGGAATGTAGCCACATGTTCCTCGGTCTTCATTTTCAGCTTCCTTTGGAACCCCAAGTCATTCAGGACCGTCTGTTAATCGGAACCGGGCTTTCTTTGGATGCTCTGATTGTTGTATAATAGTGCCAAGTTGTAGTAGATGCCGGAACAGGCTTATACGACGCTCACAAACTGCCGCACGATGTCTGTTTTAAACGCTACGGGGTGTCGTTTTTTGATCGCGCAAGCTCCTGAACGAAGTTGTTTTACTGTTTTGGAAAACACGGTTAGAGTTCGACTGAGAGATGTATCAAATTTTGTCTACTGACTCATGGGATACTATTATTCAAAAAGCAATCAAGGTTTGTTAGTGCAGGTTAAGATAAACCCATTAAAAATCGCCAATTTGAGTACATTTTTCAATGCAAACATTAGTCGTCAGCTTGCATGACTTAACAAACCACATACTGATAAGCTTTGACTTAAAAATAATAAAAGTCGTTATGAAACTTTTGTTCGCAAATGTGACCAATTAACATAACAAAACATAACAACATTTTAAAAGAATGGTAATAGGGATAACAATATTTTCGAATCCCTTTAGCAAATTTAGGACAAAATTCTAGAGATCAGGACACAAAAAGAAAACTCATAAACGCATCTTGTACCATCTCCATCGCTCACGGATGGATATAAAGGAAAATAAAATAAAGGAAATTCCACCATTGTTTAACTTAATTCATGAGAAAAATCATGCTTAACGTATGTATGTTAGTATACATTGCTGTATGTATGTATGTATGTATGTATGTATGTATGTTTTTTTGCAAGGAGAGAAATCTTTATAAGACATAAGGACATATTCTAACCCAGTAAACAACTCTCCTTGGCCCTGTCGCACCCTCCCACGGGATCCCCTCATGGTATTACTTCGCAGGAGAGGCAGTACTGCGGCACTCACTCTGCCATTCAACACGTGCTAGCAACAATTTTCACTTACACATAACACTTACTACACATTTCCCTAACACAAACTCTCACGTCGCTCACGTTTATTTGATCGAGTCGCCACTACCGCTCCAGCTTGGTCAAAATCTGCCTCATAGTCGTCGCTGCAGCAATCCACATCGTTCTTTAGCATCAACTGGATCAGATTCGTTGAGCTTACCTCTATTCCACCTATCTTAACTACTCCATTCTGGCGTTTAACTGCTGGCGCTCTGAGATGAATCTCGGGCAACGAAACATAACCTGCTCCGCTGTTTATTCAACGTGACTACACGATGAACATCTAGGAGAAGAAGCGTGCCGAAACTTGTGCAGATAACTCTTAAAACATCCGTGGCCGGAAAGGATCTGCGTGACGTAAAAGTCAATATCTCCATGCTTTCTGGTCATCCATGTTGCCATGTCACGAATAAGGAAGAATGTCCACCTTCCTTTCGCAGTGCTGTTTACGGAGTCCTCTTCGGGTGTGAGGCATTAATAATGTATTATACACCTGTTCTCACTTTCCTCTGAATCTTTATCCGGTTGCTATGGATCGCAATCCATGAGAATGGATCGCAATCAACTACGTCTGAATCGTTTTCAGCTACGTTTGGATCGTTTTCAGCTACGTTTGGATCGCTCTCAGCTACCTTTGGATTTTGCGGTAGCTCGCGCAAATTTCGTTGCATTGCAGCCGTTTATTCGGTGACCGCGGGACACATTTGCATTCCAAGGAAAGCATTAAATAATTAATGCATTCAATTGTAAAATCTAATCACTTTTTTATGTGAAGCTTACATCATCATTCATACATTTTTGTATTCTTTGACCATGTTTTCCAAACAAACCCTCACAATCTTCATCTTTTTGGCGTAACAACCTTCGTGGTCTTTCAGTCCTGTGGCTTTCGAGATTTAGCCTAATATTCTTTCTTTGCTATGGAGTGACGGTATGGTTGGATATCTATGCTGATTCGTAGAAGCGGACAAATCTGTCAAATGTTATTCATTTCTTAAAAATCAGTATTCAACACAAGTTCTCGATTGGGTTCAAGCATAGAACAATATGAAATTGTTGCTTTTCGAATCATCTGTTATGAGGAGAATCGTGAGGTACGCCGAGCGGTCACCAAATAATCTATGCGCCGCAACAAAATTTGCGCGAGCTACCGTAAAATCCAAAGGTGGCTGAGAGCAATCCAAACGTAGGCGAAAACGATTCAGACGAAGCTGAAAACGATTCAGACGAAGCTGAAAACGATTCAGACGAAGCTGAAAACGATTCAGACGTAGTTGATTGCGATCCATTCTCATAGATTGCGATCCATAGCAACCGGATAAAGATTCAGAGGAAAGTGAGAACAGGTGTAATAAATAAATAAATTATAAAATGAATAAATAAATAAATAAAAATAAATAAGAAAACAAATAAAGAATAAAATGTTCATGAAAAAATAAAAAAAAAATAAAAAAAATAAATAAATAAACATATAAAACATATATACACCTGTTCTCACTTTCCTCTGAATCTTTATCCGGTTGCTATGGATCGCAATCCATGAGCATGGATCGCAATCAACTACGTCTGAATCGTTTTCAGCTACGTTTGGATCGTTTTCAGCTACGTTTGGATCGCTCTCAGCTACCTTTGGATTGTGCGGTAGCTCGAGCAAATTTCATTGCAGCGCAACCGTTTATTCAGTGAAACGGGACACATTTGCATTCCAAGGAAAGAATTAAATAATTAATGCATTCAATTGTAAAATCTAATCACTTTTGTATGTGAAGCTTACATCACCATTCATACTTTATTGATTATTTGACCAAACTTTTCCAAACAAACATGCACAATCTTCTTCTTTTTGACGTGACGACCTACGTAGTCATTCAGTCCTGTTTAGGCTTTCGAGATTTAGCCGGATATTCTTTCTTTGCTATGTAGGGACGGTCTGGTTGGGAATCTATTCTGATGCATAGAAGCCGATAAATCTGTCAAATGTTATTCATTGCTTAAAAATGGGGTTTCAGAATTCAATGAGAAACTCTCAATTGGGTTCAAACATAGAACAATATGAAATTGTTGCTTTTCATATCGTCTATTATGATGTGAATCGTGAGGTACGCCAAGCGGTCACTAAATAAACTATGCGCCGCAACAAAATTTGCGCGAGCTAACGTACACCTGTTCTCACTTTCCTCTGAATCGTTATCCGGCTGCTATGGATCGCAATCCATGAGAATGGATCGCAATCAACTACGTCTGAATCGTTTTCAGCTACGTCTGAATCGTTTTCAGCTACGTTTGGATCGCTCTCAGCTACTTTTGGATTTTGCGGTAGCTCGCGCAAATTTCGTTGCGGCGCACCGTTTATTTGGTGACCACGGGACACATTTGCACCCCAAGGAAAGAACTAAACAATTAATGCATTCAATTATAAAATCTTATCGTATTTTTTATATGAAGCTTACATCACCATTCATACGTTTTTGGTTATTAGACCAAGTTTTCCAAACAAACCAGCACAATCTTCTTCTTTTTAGCGTAACGACCTACGTGGTCATTTAGTCTTGTTCAGGGTTTTGAGGTATACCCGGATATACCATCTTTAGAATGGAGGGGGTGTAAATAAATAAATACACCTGTTCTCACTTTCCTCTGAATCTTTATCCGGTTGCTATGGATCGCAATCCATGAGAATGGATCGCAATCAACTACGTCTGAATCGTTTTCAGCTACGTTTGGATCGTTTTCAGTTACGTTTGGATCGCTCTCAGCTACCTTTGGATTTTGTGGTGGCTCGCGCAAATTTCGTTGCGGCACATAGTTTATTTAGTCACCGCTCGGCGTACCTCATGACTCTACTCATAACAGACGATTTGAAAACAATTTCATATTGTTCTATGTTTGAACCCAATTGAGAACTTGTGTTGAAAACCCATTTTTAGGCTATGAATAACATTTGATAGATTTGTCGGCTTCTACGCATCAGAATAGATTACCAACCAAACCTTCACTCCATAGCATGGAATATCCGGTTAAATCTCGAAAGTCTGAACATGACTGAATGACCAAGTAGGTCGTAACTTCAAAAAGAAAATTGTGCAGGTTTGTTCGAAAATTTTTGTCCAATAATCAAAAATGTATGAATGGTGATGTAAGCTTCACATCAAAAATACGATAAGAATTTACAATTTAATGTATTAATTATTGCATTCTTTCCTTGGGATGCAAATGTGTCCCGCGGTCACTGAGTAAACGGTTGCGCTGCAATGAAATTTGCGCGAGCTACCGCACAATCCAAAGGTAGCTGAGAGCGATCCAAACGTAGCTGAAAACGATCCAAACGTAGCTGAAAACGATTCAGACGTAGTTGATTGCGATCCATTCTCATGGATTGCGATCCATAGCAACCGGATAAAGATTCAGAGGAATGTGAGAACAGGTGTAAATTAATAAATTAATAAATTAATAAATTAATAAATTAATAATTAAATAAATCATTAACTAGATAAATATATACAAAATAAATATTGAATAAATTAATATAAGCTACTGATCGTGAATATGTGTCTCGAAGAATAATTTTAAGAAGATATACACTAACTTTGAGATCGATATTGTTATTTAGAGAGCTATATGCATTTAATATTCGATGTAAAGGATCTTAGAAGCCAAATGAGCTTAGGTAAGAAATGCATTGGAATCAGGATATACTTACTGAGAAATCAGTGAAGTTTTGTGCTACGGATTTCTAGTGGGTTAGTTTGTTAGTGAAAATGAGTATACTGCAAACTTTGCGGTTTATCATGTTTGTCCAAGTTTTGTATTTTTTGCACCGAACAAATAAACTGTAGATCAGAAAAAATGCCCCTTTCCTTCCTGTATTGAATAATATGTTATACGCCAGTGAACGGCGAAAGGATTTTCGTCGTTCGTCCTAACGTGCTAGGGACCAATATCCCATTAGAACTTACCGTTTGTTTTCAGCTAAAACGATGCGTAGAGCAGCACACATGTCATCATAATGGAGTCAACGACAACGTACCTGTGTTTATTAATAATTTTTACTTTTCTTTATTCATTAGTTTTAATTTTTATTACACCAAACAGTTGAAACTTCTAATAACATGTATGGACAATGACACGCTTTGTTACAGAGATAAAATAATAAGCATAAATATCCTTTTTGTGTTCTTGTTTATGCAAAATGTAGATTTTTTTTCAATTAGTGTGATTTTGTCTTATAATTTTTCTTAAGTTTTCACCTTTTTTTCTCCCGTTCGTAGTTGTTCCTGCTCGCATATCGCGCTGTTGCGATTCTCATTTTCCTTTTGCTTGTTTCGTAAGTATATAATTACATGTATAGTACCACTTTGTAAGTTGTTGTTCGTTTGCTTTTGCATGGTTTCTCCGTTCTAGCCTCGTACATCACTGGATGTTGTTGTAATTTATGGTTTTCGTTCACCTTTTTTCTTCCATCGTTCCGATCTTCATTCGGCTCGAACTGTGCTGCCAGATGATGTGTTGTTCTTCCCTAGCTTTCTTTTTGCATTCTCTCGGCAAGATCATGGCAGAAGCCTGGCCTGCCAGACGAGCGACGGTTTGTCTAGCCCTTTGCTTGGATTCATGTTTTTGGCTTGTTCCCACCCACAATACGTACAATACGATTCTGATACCATCTTTGCCAGCGTGTTGCACTCTGTGCATGGTGGCTTTATAGCTTTTAAGTGCATGGCGCGCTCATCGGTAAGCGACGCTGCGGTTGGTTTCTTTTTTTGGGGGAATTGAAACGGTTTTTAATGTGCGTCAACCACGTTCGTTCAGTTTTGCAATTAGTTTGGTTTCGTTTTTTCTCTCTCTCTCTCTCGCTCTGTTTCTTTCTCTCTTCTTTTCTTCACTCGTGTTATGATCTTCTGTTTTTCGCGTACATTTTCTTTGTTTTAGATTGTTTTTTTTTAATTTTCTTCAACTTCGCCATTGTTCCTAGATTTAGTATGCATTAAATTTGGGTTTTCTTAACGCAGGTCTTGCTTGTTTCATCTAAAATTTGCAACCCTATAGTTTAGTCGCTTAAATATCTTACAGCTTTAGTATCGTTTTTCTCTTCATTTCTTAAGTGTGTTTGTGTTTGTGTTAATGTGTGTGTGTTTGTGTGTATTTTTTACATTTTTGACCACTGCCTCTGACGTATCCATATTTAAATTTAAGGTAATATTGTTTCGTTTTATTTTTCCTCCTAGTTTTGCTTTCGCGCATGCTCATATCCATGTTTTCAGCATTTTCCGGCTTTCGGTTGCATCAGACTACGTTAAGAGTTTGTTTTGTTTTGTTCCTTGATTTTCCCACCCCGACTAATACTTCGTTTTGTCGTTCCAAACTCGTCAGTAATGGATTTGCGCATCGCTTTGCCTGCTGTCGTCTTAAATTTTTATCATAATTTAGATAGCAATTTTGAGACGTTTCTCATTTTCTCACAAACTTAAAACATTCTTTGTTTGATTTGTTTTTGCTTTCTGTTGCGTTCGCGGTTTTTTTATACACATAATATATATGTCACCATATATTCGTTCTTTTGTGTAAATTTTACATTACGCTTGATCGCCATTTTTGCATCTCGTGCTTCTATCCGGGACAGTGTGCTTTGTTTATGTGTTTGTTCCGAAAATAGAAATCCGATTACGCTGCATTCTAGCTTTTCATGTTCGAAACAGTTTTGTTTTTCAACTCTCAGCGATAACGTCCGTGTTGCATCATTTCCTGCTGTCAGGTGTGTTGTGTGTGTGCCTTTTTGCTTGTATCTGCTCTTTTCTCACGTTCACTTTCACATTCTTCCTGGTTGAAGATTTCAGTGCAGTGGATAACTCGTTAATTTCACCTTTAGTTTTTGTGTTGCCCCTTTTGTGATTTATTATACAATCAGTTTGACTTAAAATTACGACCTAATTGAAAAAAACGCAAAATTAAGATCGTTCAACAGAAACATTAAACTCTTCTACCTAGCTTGTCCGTTTTAACCCGTTTTTTGTTGTTGTAGTTGATGTTGTCCTCTCAAAAATACGCTTGCATTTGCATTTGGTATTTTTTGGTTTGTTTTTCGTTCTTGTTACGATTTACTCTGTGATGTGCAACTTAAACACACAAAAACCATAAATCGTCTTTTGTACGTCACATTCATCCTTCTTTCCCTAGCTCGCTAGTTCAGCCTTTCCTCAAAAAGCGCGCGCGCGCGCTTGTGTGTATGCGTGTTCTTTCACCTAGTTTTCCTGCATTCCAATTTTGGTTTTGCGCATATGTTCTCGAGAAGGTGTGGCGTTCGGTTATCTAAACATTTTTTGCTTAATTTAATGACTAAATACATTTGCTTTCGCTGCCGCGCTGCACACGTCGAACATTCTTTTTCTGTGTTTGATCCAAGAATTGTGTGTTTTTGTGTTTTGCTGTCTCGCCACGAGACATTTTAGCCTTGGGATTTGTTTCCTTTCGAGGGTTTTTGTTTATTTTTTTGTTTCTCGCATTAGAGTGCAATGAAAACTTTGACTTTTCCTCAAATGGTATCTGTTTCTGTTGACCATATACAGCACATGTGATCGTACACTATATGTTGCTGAGCTGAGCTGTGGATGTAGCGAATGGCTTGACGAACTTACCCTTATCGCACGGCCTGAGGCTCCGATCCGGTACTGTTTATTCTGGAACCGTTCTTGACTCACTTTACACTGTTTTGTTTTTTATAGCTTCGTTTTTGCTCCTGCTTGTGCTCTATATACAACACACATTATAAATGTACAGTGGCCTAAACGGTATAGTTTTAGTTTAATTTTTCTTTACATAATTTTCTCCTTTCTGCCTTTCCTTGTTTCTGGTTCCACGATAAGTGACGGCCTAAATGGGCAATTTTGGTTATCCGAGATCTACTGTTTCAGCTTTGCTTCTTCTTCTTCTTCGTTCAATCCTTCCTTTTTTGCGCCTAAATAGGATCTCGGACTGGATTAAGAGTAATTTTTGAGTTAACTCCCTAGATAAATAGTACAAATTACAATGTCTTACAGCTGTGTATAAGAGATCACAGTGAGGTCATCGTTCCGCTGCATAACGGTACCGGACACCGGCCTGGTTTCGTGCCAGGGTCGCTATTCAATATTGCTTGTGTTGGATAGCAATGTTACACTGATTTTTTGTTTGTTCTTGAGATGTCTTCTTTGTTTCCTTTTTGTTTCGCGCTATAATTGTTTTGTTGTGGCTTGCCTGACTACGATATTCTGTCAAGTTCGTTGTCTATGCCAACGTCTAAATCTTCCGTTTACCTTTAAGTTTACTACCATTTATTTTCTTTTTATTTCCGTTTCGATCGAAAAGAGACATTTCGCATTTTGCCATCTTTTTGTATTTATAAATACTTGTTTTTTTCTTGTAAAACAAGTGATCGAAATAATTTAATAAACATAAAAATCACTCCAAGACAGATTTTTTCGCTCTAAAATAGCATTACAGTCCCGAAAATGTTGTTTCTAAACTGCAAAAATAATACTAGTTTTGGAATTTGTTCACTTTGACAGTTTGCTCTGTTTTCCGGTTGATTTGACTATTTCAATTGTTTGCTGCGTTTGCGCGCTCGGTTTCGTTTGGGTGAGTTGTGATGTTTGTTTGCACTTTTATTATTTGTTATCCAAAAATTTCCAAAAACATAACCGCTACGTCATTATTGTTTGCCGTATGATGTTTTGTCCTTTTTGTTTTTCTTTGTTTGTTTTAGTTTCCAAAGATCCACCAGCACGATGTAGTTCGACCAGCTTCGCTGTTGTGTAGCCGGTTCCTGCTGATGGATGCTCGCATGAGGGTTTAATGGTGTGTGTCTTCACCTTTCACTTTGCTTTTTCTCTCTTTCTCTCTCGCTCTCTCTTCTTTTCGTTTCTATTTTAAACTGGTTGAAACTGAAGGCAACTGAAAAGCGTCTACTATTGCGTGTACTGCACGATGAAAATGATAAACACAAATCTGTGTACCGCTCGAACAAACAGTGCACGAATGATTCGAAAAGTCGTTATGGTTGCTGCCAGTAGTGGTTTCTGCTATCCATTGCTGTTGCTGTTGTCGTCTCCGCAAACTCTAAAACAGAGAACGTTTCTTCGGTTTACTACAAGACCCTAGTGTATCGATGATATAGACGAGTCTCGTTGATTCGTCAGGAATATCCAAAAATGATTGAGTTCTGTTCCTGCTGTGTATGCTGCTCCGTTTGCTTTTGTCAGGTTTCGTTTTTTTCCGAAAACTGTTTCATTCGCAAAGTCCGAAAGGGTAATTTGTTTGCTGCGTTCGTTCCAAAAAGAATTATATGCACTGCCAGATGGTGTTGGTGGTGTAGCCAGTAGTTACAGTCGTCATTACAATGTGTTTTTGTGTGTGTGTAGGTATGAGTAAGTGGGTGTGTATGTGTGTGTGTGTGTGTGTGTGTTTGTTTTCTTTTTCATGTACTATTGTTAACCTGTCTATTGTTGCATTTTTTGGGTAGGTCAAACGCTGGATGATGGTGACCGTTTCGGGCGCGCGGGAACGTGTCCTTCCGCTGCATCAAGTGCGTCAAAGCACTCCGGCCGAAAAGCGGGGCCACCGCCACTGCCGAGCGTTTATATGGAGGTGCACAAAATTAACCGTTTGCTATTGGTGCTCTATTTGCCCCGAATGCAGCCAGACGTCGGTGATGGATGGATCATTTGATCGTTTGTTGCTGCTGCTGCTGCTGTCGTTGCTGTCGTTGCATCTACTTGGTGGTGTAGTGTTACTTTCAACCCATCTATTGGCTGTATTTGTCTTGATGTTGCTCGTTTATGGCTTGGATAGTAAGTGATGTAACTTCTCAGTTGTTGGGTGGCTTCCGCTAACTACCCTTTCCGTTTGTTCATTTCCTTCATTTCGGTATCCCCTTTCTCCGCTCCGTTTGGACACCTGGCAGCCCGTCCAGCTTGCGCGTTCATTATCTTGATATTGCTAGTGGAAAATTGGTTTACTTGTGGTTGCATATTGTAACTGTGTGTTGATATTGTATTGGCTGCTCGAGCGCCGCTCGCTCTCCTGCTCCATCTTGCTCCTGTGATGTAAACATGGCCGAAACCGAAAACACACTCTTCTTTCCACGAACTATGTGGTGGTGGTATGTGGTTGATCCTGTGGCGAATGCAAACAATCGACTGCCCGCGCCGATGTTGCTGGCCGCGTGCGATTGCCTGGCATTTTTGCCTGCTGCCTGTCTATGGTGAAAATTCAACTCAAAAGTATGTGCGAGGGAGAAGCCGCGCCCATTTCTGCCTTCACACCTCGAGCGCCCTTCCTTCCTTCGGTTCGGTGGACGGTGAAGGAAGGTTTTAAGAGATTTAGCAAACTTTCCGGAACTGTGTGATTTCCGTCCAATGTCGAGGGATCTGGCTGATGGCGCGTACTTGCTCGCGCACAGTAAAACGTGCAACTCATCCAGTCGAGCTCAGCGCTTTGCGGCTGATGTCCGACAACTCAGCAAACTTAAAACGTTTCCAGTGTTTGAGATTTTGCGTTTTTGCGCACCGGCCTTTCCGGTGCGTATGGAACCGAGAAGGGTCGAACGGAAATGGTTCAAAAAGGTATTTGAAACATAATTCGCACTGAAGCGTGTCATTATTACCAAGTTTGTTGTTGCTGTTGTTGTTGATGTTGCGTATGTATGTGTGTGTATGTGTGTGTGTGAATTTTTGTTGTTAAATATTGTGGTTTGTTCATCGATCGATCTGGTATGACTCTGATCTTTGAGTATTAGTAGCACTATTAGTAATAGTAGTAGTTTAGATACCTGCTGGATCGCAAGTGCCTTTTATAGCACCTGCAGCGGTTGTGGTTGTTGTGTTGCATTAGAAGTACCACTTGTTCGTGTTTAAATGTGTATGTGTTTCTGTGTAGTGTGTGGGTGAGTTTTGCAATCGAAAATTTTTGGCACAAATGTTTCGTTTTGTTTACTTTTGATGCACTTTCTTACCGTTATTCTCTCTATCTGTCTGTCTGTTTGATGTCTTCTTTCTTTTTGTTTTGTTAAACTGTTTTCATGCTTTATAGTGTTCTGCACCCTTTGCTGCAACTACTAATCGTGTTCTGTTTGCATGTTCTTGTCGGTTTCTTGGAAGTTACTGTTATTATTTTCTTCTCTTGCTGTTTGGTGGTTTTCTGATTTCATTTTTCCCCTTCCTTACTCTCTGTTGTGCGATCTTCCTATCTCTCATTCTCTTATGTTAGTAGGTGTTTTTTGCATAAAGTATTTCTGTCCTTCCTGTGTTTTTTCTGCTTCTTCTGCCGTCTTTTGTCGTTGCTTCCTTGGCTTGAGTGAAATATTTTTTTTTTCGTTTTTCTTCTGCTTTACCATTGTTAGTTAGGTACTTTATCCTATTTCAACATAAAATACATCTTTGCAGACCGCCGTCAGTCGTCACTACCGTACTCGATGCTCCCGGCTTGGGTCGCTCGGAGACCGGTAGTCGCCGGCTGTCACGGCGGGCGCAATTATCGGTGCCCGAGCTGGCGTCAGCCAGGCTCGGCTATTGTGATTGTGGCAATATTGATTACCGGGTGGTGGAAAACTGTCAACAGAAAGCCGCGTAAATGGAACGTAAAGATCCGTGAAATAAATCCGGTATGGTTTATAATGTATGTACATCTAACTCCACACACTCGTTCAGCTCCGCCGCCGGGGAGCTGTCGTCGAGTTCACTATTTTACAGTTTGGTTTGGTTATTGGTTTGGCTATCCTGTCCAGAAGGTTTGACTATTGTTCGCCATTATTGCGTATGGGGGGTTGGTTGTTTTGCTGTTGATTGGGGTTAGTTTATGTTGAGCCCGTGCTGGGTCCACATGTGGTTCAGTTCTAACTGTTGCTGCTGCTGCTGCTGCTGTGGTTGTAGTTTTGTAGGTGGATAGTGTGATCGTGTGCCGGTGCAGTAGTGTGTCTGTATGTGTGTTCATTATGGGTTTGTTTGTTTTTGAACTCGTTGGTTTGGAGTTGAAGAGTCAAATGAGAAATAAAGAAAGAAATTATTGAGAAACGCGCAGCAAAACTGTGTTGCCGACGCCGTCTCGTATGGTCTATTGTGCATGTTACAACGTAAGTAGAGTGTTGTTGTTGTGTGTTTTGTTGTGGGATTTGCACACAACCCCTTTCGCCATCTGTTAGTGGAATGTCCGGGGCTTTTCTGGTTGGCGTGTTTCTCGATGTTCTGGAGCCACGCTTCAGCGTTCAAGGCTTCGAGATGTTTTGCAAAGCCTTGCTTGCTATCGGATCCGGTGCAATATCATGCATGTAAATATACTCGCGCACACCAGCACATACGGGCATGAAGTACCCCAGCAGAGTGATCGATAGGCGGGGCAGATGGTGGTAGGAAGATCTTGGGCGAAAATCTTCATCATCTTCACCGTACTGCTTGGCGTGCCGTGGTGTTGTGCTGTTTTGTTATGGGCAGAAATCTCACAAACAAACATTCGACAAAAGACAACTCAACTATGTTAGCTACGGATCACTAAAAACCAGAACTGAAAATAACTCCCAAGAAGTACCGAAAGTATCCTGCTAGATTTTGAGTGCACCTCACAGAGAGGTAGGATAGGTTTGGTTTGATTGGTTTGAATTAGTCTTCAGATTCGCTTCTCTCTATATCGTACTTTTGCCTGCGCTCTATCTCTCCCGTTTCGTGACAGTTTTTCCTTCGCTTCGTTTTGCAACAGCATCCGGGCTGCACCTTAGACCAGTTTCCTGGGGTGGTCGTGTTTGAATGGTAAGTGCGTTGATTCGAGCCCTATGACTGCGCCCCGGGTGCGCATCGTTGAACAATTCTCCAACTTCAATGTCTCTAACGTCCAAATGTGTAAGTGTGTTTCCGTGCTACAAATTGTGCCAAAAGTTTACGTTGTTGAACTTGGATCTTATCTTTTGCTTTTGCTTTGTTTGGTTTTGGTTTGTTTGCTTTTACGCTTCCGAAAAGGTGTGAAAAATCGATTGAAAAGTTAAAACAGAAATGAAAACTTATGCAGAAAATGGTTGGTTTGTTTTGCGGGATAATATGTACCATCGTGTTTCGCTTTCGGTGCTGGTGTTACTACATTGGAACTGCTGGTACAGGTTGTTCGGTGTTGCGTTATGTTTCAATGCTGTTTTGTTTGTTTGTTAGTTGAATTAAGATTGATTAGTTCACATTTAGTTATTATTTGGTTGGTTCAAAATGTTGGTTTCCTTTGTTTCACACACGCTGCACTCGGTCTGTCGGCTCCGGTGGTTTGTGGCATTCGCTCTGCCAGACAAGGGTTTGTCTCACCCTGTCACCTCTTCCGGGAGGCCACAGTGTGTCCAGCGGTAGAGAAAGTAGCGCACACTGTCTCAATTGAAAATTATGGATATTCCAGATTATTCGGTTCGGTTGTTGTTGTTGTTGTTGTTTTTCTGATGGTATTATCATTCAAGTTACTGCTGATGATGATCGTCGTATGTACTTTTCCATTTACTTCTGCATTCTGTGTTAGTAAGTTTGGTTTTTCTTTTTAAAATACATTTTGCATATGGTTGTTGTTTGTTCTTCGTATCTTCTAAGATTTTCTCCTTTGCGGATTTGAAATTACGTGTTCGCGTATCCTCTAGCTTCTGTATCTGTTTTGTTGCTGCTGCTGGTTGCTTCTGTTTGTTTTATTCGTTTGCTTTGTTTTGAGAAATAATGTTTGAATACTTCTGATTATTTCGATACTATTTACTGGTGAGTTTTGTGTTTATTTAATTTTTCATCATTCATTATGTTTTTTTTTTGTTTTGCTTTGCTTGTTTTGCTGCATTTAAATAGAGAATAAATACAATATGCTTGTGGGTGTGTTTGTGTGATTAAAATTAGATTACAAAAAATAAGTTATACCCCATACCATACCGACCGCAGACCGAGAATGGCGACCGCAGCTTGCTGGCCGCTTGGACGAAGGATCGTTGTTTGTTAATGTGAGTGAGTGTGTGTGTTGCGGTGTAAATGTATTTGTGAGCGTGTGAATGTATTAGTAAGAGTGCATTTTACGCACGTAATAGGAATCATCATTTATCAGTCCAATCGTCGACACCGCAGGCCGACCGTCATTAGCTCAATCCCTGCTCGAAACTACGCTTGGTGTGCTCGACCGTTGATGAACCCGTTCAGCTCGATGCGATGCGCAAGACAAATCCTTGCTAAAGGAGGACAACATCAATGTAACACCTCACACGCAATGACTCAAAAGGGTAGGATTTTTGTTTGGTTTTGAATTTTGTTCCAAAAAAGCATCAATTTTGAATTTCCACAATGCAAAATGTTTTCATCTTTGATTGATCTAGTGAAAACAGTGGGATCGAAACACTTTTTTTTTTGCGCCATGTGTCTGACGACACCCGACCAAACACGTTGCAGACATCACGGGTCGGTAAGCATCATGTTCGGTTGGAAATCACTCCTTTCGCGGTGCATCGCACGGTGAAACGGTAGGAAACGTTGAGCATACACCTAACCCCTCGAACCACGTGCAAGTGCCGACGGGGGCCATGCACCCTAAACCGACACGTAGCCAATAAAAACTGCCCATCATACTTTCACTTAAATCTACTAGCAAAAAATAGTTGATGACCCTTCGCCACAGACCTGGCAAGCCGCCGGTTCGCCTCGAAGCTCACTGGATCGGTGGATGGAAGATGGGGGATTCTTTATGCATTTTGTTTTTGTTTTCCACTTGGTTCATTACTCCTTTATCCTTCTTCTTCATCGTCTTCTTATGCTGCTCGTCGCCACGGTGCTTGTATTAGGTTTATCTGTTTATATTAAAATTGTTTGCGTGTTGTGTAAGAGTGGTTTTGCTTCTTAATCTCGCCACATTCCTCCGCATGCTTCGTTAGTTAGGTAAATGGGTTTGCTTACGCTCTGTTCTGGGTTTTACTGTTACAGTGCGCTTGCAGTTTACATTGCTTATTTAGTAATGTGACACAAATTGTGGCAACAAAAAATAAAACCTGCTGGGTTTTTTTAAAGCCCGGTGAAATATATCGCTGCTCTGGAGCGCCAAATTACTTCAGTTTTAGATTAATGCTGCGTATAGAGAGCGGTGCAGAAGGTTCTACAAACACTTGTCTTGCTTGTCTGGGCGCGTGTGTTCCGCGATCTAACGATCGGTACCAATCGGTAAGACACTGAATGCAACACGACCGGAGCCTTACACTTGTTTCGCTCTCGTCAGTATCAAGCAGAAATCACGTTGTTAGCCTTCTACAGCCAGCGGAAAGAGTTAAATGTGCATGCGTCCCTTTTGAACTAGCAAATAGGGAAGAACTCGACAAATGTTCGCTCAGGCGAGCGATGAACAAAACCCTTTAAAAAAAAAACAAAACAAACCAACCTTGTCTACTATGCCTAGTATACTGGTAACTGGGACGCTTCTCGAAGAAGACGTTTCAAGTGAACAGAAGTAGACTGATGGTTAAAAGTAACCAACCACAAAGGAATCTTCTTGCTTCGATTTCCCTGTCGCACACAATAAGAGCTTGTCTTTGGTTTGCTGATGGCTTGTCGTGCTAGTAATAGTTGTAGTGCTAGTAGTGTTACTACTACAAGTTGTTACTATTTTTTAAACCGTCAAACAGCACATCAGCGGTCGCACTTACTGTCACCTTCCTCGAAGCACTGGAAGCATTTTGGCAAACGGCCTTCCGTGTGATCGTTTGCGTGGAAAACAGTTTGCGATGCACCCAAGTAAAAGCATGGTAGGAATGGTTTGCGATTGATTGCTAATCTTTACCCCCTTTTTTCTCTTTTATGCGGTCTGCCTAGTGTCTCCCTCAGTAGAACAGTAGTGATGTGGTCACCCTTCGCTTTGACACTTGTTGTTTATATAATTTGTGTTTCGTTTTTTGCGTTTTGTCGTTTAGTGATAAGTTTTTGGAAATTTTCTTCTCTCTAGGAATTGGGGTTGCCTTTGCTTATGATTTGGCGTTGGGGGGGGGGGGGAATGGTTGTGGTTTAAGATTTCTGGTTTGTTACTTGTTTATTAGTAATTCATTTGCTTCTTCATTCTGCAATTGGTTGCTTAATGTTAAAGAATATGTGTGTGAGAGCATTGTATTGTGTTAGTGTGGTTGTTTGCCTTCTTCCTTTTTTGCATTGTTAAACTATTTACTTATACAGCTTTGCGCTGTTGTTTGGGTTGTTATGATGTTTTACATTAAAACTAAAAACAAACCAAAAAACGATGACTAAAGTTGGCTGACAGTCGTTCGCTGCGGACGATTTGCACGCACGGTCGTACGTGTAGCATGCGCAAAGCGGTCCCTCCCTGTATATAGTAATTCGGTAATTAGGTGAAAATCGGGAGGCAGTCCCGCTTTGGCACGATGCTATCAAACCGCAACGCAGCGTTAAACGAAGCCGCAAAGGTGAGCCAAAACATACGGTAACTTAAAGGTGTAACTCATCGTTCGATAATTTGGTAGATTTTTCTCTTTTCTCTGCTTTGCATTAGATTTTTCCTTTTCACTTTAATACAATTGCGCAACGGCTTTCGGGCATTGCCGTTGCCGCTGAATGTAAATAGGATTTGATACATTCCCGTTTTGTTTTTCTTCCCTTTGTCATAGAGTATTATGGCCATCTCGAGTTTGATGCTTGTAAGTTGGTTATGCTCAGTGTTTTTAGTTTGCTGTCTTGTTGCCTTTGTTCACTACGTACTAGTATGTTTAATTTTGTCCCTCTGTTGTTTTCTCCCTTCCTCTTTCCGTTAGATTTCTCTCGTACAGGACAAAGTCTGAACCGTGAGTTCTTTGACATTTTGCTTTCTTAAGTTTTCATTGCTTTCCACGAAATCGAGTTACATTTGATCGACAACTATTTTGCACATGCAAGTGTTATCGTTTTGATATTATGGCTTTTAGATAGGTTATCTCATCGTGGTAGTGTGTAATTTTACCTTTTTATAAGTGTATTAATGTATTTTTTTGTAAATTTTCTTTTTTTTCTACTTTCCCAGCTCGTGTAACAGTGTAGTTTTATGGTTTGCTTTTGCATTCGCTTTTTTGCTGCATTTTTATATCTGTTCATGTTCTGAATTATACATTATTAAACTTAAATTTAGTCCTTTCTTCCCTTCACTACCATGCCTCTCTTCCACTATCCATTTATTGATTAGATTTGGTTTGTGTTTTGTTTCGCTACTTACTCATTACACGAAAAGTGACATCACACCGTTCAATCTCGCCTGCCGGCCCGCCGATTCTGCTTTATTTCTAAACACGTTTTTGAGCTTTCCAAATGACTGTTATCTTCTGTTTGTTGTTTCTGCCTGTATTTTTTCTGTGGTTTTGTGCTTTTGTAGAGGTGTTTGTTCGAAAAATAAAAATGTGGTCCAGTAGTTCTATTGCATCTGATCTGTTTGGTTTGGCTTGCTGTTGCTGTTGCTGCTGCTGTTTGCTACTCTTTACACTCTGCAATCTGCAACAGTATACTCTGTATTGTTGTTGATGGTTTGCTGCTGTTTATTGTTGCTGTTGTTGATTGATTGGTAAGTGCGCATCAATTGACACGCTCTATGACAGTAGAATGGAACAAAAGATAAACAAAAAAGTTACACAAGATCGCGCACGAGTAGCCGAACACTTTGGTTTGGGGCGAGAAGTCTATTAAAGGGCCCGTTTTATACTTCCTCATCGTTCCGCTTTTTCGTCATTTTTCATCATCGTCGCACTTTTTTTACGCATTTTTTTACTCTCTTTTTTCGTATATAAAACTTATTAATTATTTATCTTTTCCATTTCTTTTTTTTTGTAAAAATCAACATTATTACTTTATTATTCTTTTTGAAGGCACTTTAGATCGGACGTGGCGGCCCAAGTGTTACCTTTTTGTGTTTGTTTTTGAATGCCGGTTGAAATGTGTTTGTAGAGTTGCTGTTTACTGTTGATGTTATGTTGACGCGCTAGCAATTTTGTTTCATTTTGGATACGTGTGGTGTTGTTTTTGTAATGATTTAGTACCAGTTACATTTTACTAATTGTTCCGAATGCTTTGTATGTGGCCAAAGTGTCTTGGTAAAAGTTTAGTTTCGTGTTTAGTTAGTTTTTGTTCAAGTGTATTTAGAATGTTAGCCAAAGTTTGTTTGAAATATTTGTGGCATGCCAAATCGATTGTACTAGTGAAGTTGATACTCACTGCTAGCGCGCTCATTATGTTTTGGTAGATGTTTGCAGCCATAACGTACCGTCGTTAGTATCGCCAAAAGATGTTTTACGCCAGAAGGATGTAATTTCTGTTTGACGTTTGCTTTGCCATGTTCGATCGCATGTTCAATCAGTATCGTTCGTTTGAATTTCATTTGCCCATTGCATTGTTCCGTGCTGCATAGTGAACGCGTGAGCTAGTCGCACGATGCGCAACGGAAACAACATCCACCTAAATTGGGCATGCGATAATGTGTGGCGTCAGCAGACTGCAAAAAAGAAACTAAAATATCTAAATGTTCCATTTTTATTTCATTTTGATTGCCTTCATTTGCTATTGCAAGAACGGTTTTGGATTATGTCAGAGATTAAAAAACGTGGCTATTTCAGTTTTGAGAATGCTCGGCTACTCGTCCGACGATCACAACTTAATTCCCATGATTGTTGGGATTTTCTTCCTCCTGGTGTGTGTGTGTGTATGTATGTTTGTGTGGTGTATGTATGTGAATGTGGTGAATGATAATGCTGCATTCATATTGAAAATATGCATCCAGAACGATCATGAAAATACTCGATGTTGCTTTGTTATACTTAATGAAAGTATCACACCGTTTGTTTTTTGTGATGATCCTATAATAAAAACTTTTTTTCTGTTTCCACAAGATTTTTTTGTTGTTGAAAGATTTGCCGCCGAAACAGTATTTTCTTCGGTTCAGTCGAATGAAAACATTTACCAACAGTCAAATTTACGTTCCAAAAGTGCTTTTTTGCGCTCGGAATTTCGTATTTTCTTCGGAATTGTCTGTCCATTACAGTGTGATACGGAATTTTGTCAATGAAGATGCACAACTGCTTACCAATATACAAGTATCTTTTTTCAATTTCATTGGAGAATCGAAAAGTAGCCAAGAATCAAGAAAAGTCTCAATATTCTCCTTTACACACTCGTCAGAAAGCACTGCGTACGAGACGAACAGTAATTTCTAATTTTGCTTTTGAGTTTGTTACAATTTTGTTCATGTAGTAGTTTACCCTGCAGACCCATCAAATTCGAGGAGCATTCGTTTTCGAGATTTTACAGTTGGTTGCTGCGCTTGGATTGTAATCGTTGTCGAATAAGACAAGGGTTTATGTTCTAAGTCGAAAACATAAGAAAGGCTCCTACGGGACACATATGTCCTACTTGCGATTGGTACGGAGTACTAAAAAAATCCAAATAAGTGTGCCTCAGGCCCTGTAGATACCACACACACGTTCAATACATATTGCAATTGTTCGCTTGCTTGTGTTGTTTCAGGGCAAGAGCACACATTACTATCTGAATATGTATACGGTGTATGTGTGTATGTGTGTTAGTGCGTGCGTGCATGTTGTTAAGTATCTTGCAAATCATAAATCTCAAATATTATTTCTCTGGGGGTCCATCGGCAGGAGTGAAAGATCGATTGATCTGGCGTCACCCGCCTAGTAGTTTTCTGCCATCTGCCGGTGAACCTGCGGTTGTCTGTATGTGTATGTGTGTGTGTGTGTAGTAGTATTAGTTTGCTTAGTAGTTGCTGTTGCTGGGTACATAGCAATAACTAACCGAAAACCAGTTTCTCCTAACGTAAATTTCAAATTGAAAATAAAAGAGTGGAAGAAAATTATCATCAACGCCTTTAGTTACCATTGTGCATCCAACCAGTGCCGCCCAGGCCTTCCGCAGACCACGGGGCACCGAACGACACGGGCCGTGTGCTCGGTATTTGCCGGAAATGGTAAACGCAAATTGATACCAAACTGGCAGTTGGGGTGAACTTAAAACGTTGCCAGCTTTGGTACATCTTTATAAAATAACGCTTGTTTGAGGTTGTAATGTAGTTTTTTTGTTTTGCCGGTTATGGGGTTTGGGGGTTAGAAGATTTCTTTTCCTGTGTTCTTCTTGATTCAGTTTTTGTTTTAGTCTTTTGTTCAGCTCATTTGGTTGATCTCGTTTTGCCCTTAATGGTGCTGCTTGTTGCTCACTAACGTTGGCCTAAAGTATTAAATAGTTTAGAAATAACCGCTACCATGACTTTTATGTCTAAATTTTACTTCTTGGTTTGGTAATGCGTTTCTCTCTTTCGCGTCTCGCTTTCTTGCTGCTTTTCTTCTTCTTTTATTTAGTTACTAATATTTGATTTATCTTACTTTGGGATTTACTTTTCATTATTAAGGAATAAAATTACAATGGTTTTTGTGTGTTCTCTTTCTGCCTTTCTCCCCACTTTGCGCTCTTATACCTTTTTTGTTTTGTTAATAGTCATGTGAAATTTTATTTCTACTTTTCACCTATGCATGTGCCTTTTTTTATGCTGCCTCGCTCTTTCTCTCTCTTTCTCTCTCTCTCTTTCTCTCTCTCTGTATTGCATTACTTTAGCACTTTACCCCATTTTTCCTTTGATGCAATGTTGCACGTTTGTCCACATTTTTTGCCTGCTTTAGCAAACGCTCTGCTTGCATAGTATTGGCCTAGCGCATTCGACAAGATTTGCGGAGATTGCTCCTTTTCCGATAACTTTACACATTATTTATGCTACATCCCACGAATGAATGAAATAAAACAAAAATGTACCTTCTCGTTTGCTGCTCGTTGATGTACTTTCCTATCTGCCTCTTGGCAAAATGGTTACATGCTTATACCTCTCTTTGTTAAGAAACGTCCTAGTAAATAAATCTACACGGGCTCGGCATCCTATGCCATAGTGTGTCTGTGTGTGTCCTTTTGAACATTTGGAAAAACAAAACCTTTCCGATGTTTCACATCCGATGTCTTCCGGTTGCGTTTTCCGGTGTCAGCCAGATAGGTGCTGCCCTGTTGGCTTCTCGATTAGTAGTAGGAATAGTAGTAGTTTGTTCCGTTTAGTTTGCTTCACACAGTATGTGTCTTTTTTCTCCATTCCCTACCGTAATTATCTGATCTGCACTGATGAGAGTGTTGTTTGTACTGCCATTGTTCACGATCATGTAAAAAGTGTACCTTTGGTAGTTTTCCTTCGTACTTGCAGCCACTATAGTACCTGGTAGGTTTCTAACGCTTCTTCAGTGCGCTTCGATTTCTCAATAATTTCTTCTTTTACTTAACATTCGTTAGCTTGATGTTTGGATGGTAAAATCTCGCTTCGATCATGGATGCGCAGCGTTAAGAGAAGGACAGCGGCCCGAAACTAACAGGTACTAATGCTGTACACAAATTTACCTTTACTCTCTTTAGGTATTTCTGTTTGAAAAAAAACATGACATGGACCTCATCCGAATCAGGTTTTGGTTTTATCAGAAGTAGTTGGTAGCAATTTCTTGTAAAAGTTTAAAAACAAACTAATTTGCTTTTCTTCTGAAGATCCCAAATGAAACATGGTGGAACACTCTGAAAAGCTCCGTTAAAAGTGTAGTTTGATGGTACGTTCGTTTTCTTGTGTGATCCATACATCGCGTGCTTTAAAAAAGTGTTTTGCTCATCTCACAACATGTTGGTGCATGGTGTTTGAAATATGTACCTTTTGTTTGGATGCGTCGCTTATGCATGACGTTAGCCATTTACTGTTTTGTGGCCCGTTTGTTTGTCCATAGTACATGATAGCAACACCTAAATCTACGGAACTTAAGCCGTTGGGAGTAGTCAAAATATGAATCCTGTTCACTTTAAGACCTGAATTAGTTTCTCTGCTTTCTAGTGCTTCCCTTAATATAGAATTTCTCCTCGCTACCGCACTTTCGGTTCGGAACACTTCTTCTGCTACTGCTTTCAGTTTTGTAATGTTTTAGATTCTAACCGCAATATTTCACATTTTAAATTTTATTTGTTTTTGCTTTCTTGATTTCCATTTCTTTTTTTGTATATAAGAAAATATAAGTTAAGGCAGATTTTGGTAAAATTACACACAATGTCTTAGTACGCGTAGTATTTCTTGCTTGATTTTGCACGCTCATTTGCTCCGTGACTTGTCTTTTGTTTGTTTCTTTTTTATTTTGTCCAAATCTGTGAAACGACCGTTTCTTCGTTTGCTTTTATGTTTTGCTTTCGTTTTGATTCACACGCAGTTCACACGCATACGTTCATCCCTTTACCATTTTGCGGTTGCGGTTTTTCGCCTTCTCTTGGTTTCTATTTTCGCCACTACCGTTACTTTGCTGAGTTGTTTTGTTTGTTTAAAATTGTGTTTCTTAATTACGTTTCTTAAGATTTGTTTCACAAGTTTTCTTTTTTGTTTTAATTTTTTAAAGATAAGGCGCGAAGGTGCTTCAAATAAGCTTGTACTTTTTTCGTGATATTTTTATCTTCTTCATCTTCTTCTATTCTTTAGACCGGAAATCCCAAAAAACATTGCCGAGAACATCTTTTTTTCCTCTGTTTCCATTCTTTTCGTAGGTTTGTTTGCCTGTTTGCTGTCTTGTCTTTACATCTGTTCGTTTGTTTTCTATTGTTATTATTGGTTTGCTGCGTTTTTAGTTTTCAACTTTGACCTAGATTACTCCTAAACAAGAGACCGGGATATATTTGAAACGAAAGTTTAGCCCCTTCTGTTCCTACGCTTGGTCCACCGCACGATTCCAGATAGAGCGAGCTGTTTCATTTGGATGCGAAACTAGGTTTAAAAATGCATTAAAGTTTTTTTTTGTTTCAATCATACTTTTGAAATCTTTTATAAAGCCTGATTTGAAAATAATTAAAGCAATGATTGAAACATTGAAATGCTTTGTTATATTTAATTTTTATTATATTTTTAGCATTACGTTCCTTTTTTAATTTAATTAAACTAAACACAAAAAAACTATTTTAAACTATGCGTTGCATTTCAACAGACATTAAATCGAAAACACGTTCACCAAGAAGAATCTGACGGTATTGTAATATACTGAATTTTTTGTACGAATGAAAGGGTTTACTATATCAAAGTTCAAACCATGCTTCGCATACGCACCTATCTGGAGTGTGTGTTTTTTCCTCGTTTTCGTCGTTGGCTATCGTTAATAATTTTGCGTTAGTTTTAGTTTTCCTTTTTGATTTCAATTTTGTTTTGAGCAAATCAACAATAAACAACGTTTTCCAGCATCATCATCTTCCGTTGAAATTTTGACATTTTGTATGAATTTTGACTGTAATTTTGAACCGCGTTTAGTAGCTTATTTTTCACTTCGTAGTGCTTCTGTTGTTTGTTGATGTTACTATTCACTTGATGGGTAAGCTTTGATAGTGTCTTCTCATTGTAAGCACCTCACCTTAGACCTGATTTTTATTGAAGTTTGCCCGTACTTTCGCTTCCTTTTGCTATTGTTTGATTGCGAATGTGTTATCAGCTGCTGGATTCGTTTATGGTGTTGATGAACTGAATTCCACTATTTATTACTTTTTCTCTTCCTTGGCTGTTTCTTTCCGTATTACTTTCAAATTGTTTGTCTGTTAGCTGTGTGTGTGATTGTTTATTAATTGTGTGTAACCTGAAACCAAGCGTTCTTCTCAAAAACATAACTTTAAACAAACACTTGACGGAGAGCAATCGGTTGCTGCTTTCCGCAAGCAACAACTCGATTTCTTCCGCCGAAGCGTTCATCGAAATGCCCGTTAAAAGTTATTTATATACATTCATATTAAATTGATTTAATGGTTTCCAAAGTATGGCCTAAAATAGTAGCGATTCATATCGCATCTCTATATATTTCCAGTTTGTTTCGGTGTTGTTGGATTGTTATTAAAAAATAATTAAGAAACGGGAAATCCGTACGCAAGGTTCAGACGGAACACTCTGCGTGCGGCAGCCCAACGAAACTGTCGAAATCAGACAACGCATTTAAAAAAATCCGATATTTGTTAGAGTTGCTCAATTGCTATTATTATGTTCCTTTCCATTTTATGTTATGATTAGATTGTTCAAATATTTTATTTTCATTTTTGTGCGGTTTTCTTCTATTGATTCACTCGCATGTTGCCCTGTTTTGATGTTGCCCGTACACTTCTGTCGTACTTAGTGAATTCATTATGATCGTTTGCTTTCTCTTGAAAATCTGGGGATGATGTGTTTTTATACAAACAATAATAAACGTTGTTGACTAGCTTTCGCACAGCACGTCGTTTGAATTGAACTGCTTATTTTCGAGTTTGCCAATGACAAACGCTTTTCGGAGCGTTTTGGTTGCTTGAATTTTCTTTGGTTGCTCGGTACTTTCGATTCGAAATATTAGTTTACATAGGTAGGAACGGAATTCCACAGAAACAAGTGAAGCTAAGTGTACCGAATGTTGATCAATTCCGTAAACATTTTTTGTTTTAATTTTCTCATTCTTCCGATAGTGAATTTATAACCAAACAGTAACTGTAAGATTCAATTGTTTCACCACAGATGGCGCTTTTGGGTGAAGAAAACGAAGCCGTAGCCGTACCTAAGTATTCGAGCGTGCTGCACAGGAAGGAAATGCTAAATCCTCTCATGTTGAATTTAGGGAACATTCTACCAATGACATGCCAAAGCAAGGGGTGGGTATGTGTATGAGCGTTGGATAGATTATCCCGTCGACTGGTCAGCCATCGAGATGGGATTTGAATCGTTTTCCTTTGGTTACTTTTGCATCGTACGTTCTCAAACAGTTGGTTCCTAAATGTGGGATGGTTTTAGTTGTGATTAAGTGTTTTTGTTTTGTAATTTGTTTCCTCTTGATCCTGGATTGGTTTCAAAAATATTGTTCCATAGATGTTTTTCATTAATAATTTCTCGTGTTTTTGTTTCCTTGCTCTCTACTTCTCTTTTTACCTTTCTTTGGGGATACGCATTTCTGACACACCGTTAGTTGGTATGTCCGTTGTTGTTCGTTTTAATTTTAGTTTTGAGAGTAGTTTACCTTTCACCCTGCTATAACGTCATTGTTAGCGCGTGTTTTTTTTTTAACTTTTTGTTATGTTTCTTCGCCTTCGCTTAAAAGTATACGTTAATATGAGGTAGATTTTAGATTACACGAAATGTTAGACAAAAACGACTCAAACTGGTATGCAACGTGATTGTGAAAGAATAAAACACAAATCGCCCTTTTGCTTTCAAAACACAATTTTCTCTATCTCCTTTCCTTTTTGTTTGTTCTTTGGATTCTGTTCACGTTAAGGGACTTGTCTTCCTTTTGCTTTAGCTATAATATAGTATGTTCGCGTTCTCGATGGTAATTTTGCACTAGGATTATTGTTGTAAAATTTCAACCCACCTTAAAACGAAATACACGCTTCTACTGGAAACTGTCCCACCATCGCAACTGATAAGAAACAAAGTCAGAAAACTGTTTCTCACCTTTTTGTTTATTCCACTTCATTCGCTGTCTAGCATTAGTATTTGGTTCTCGTAGCGTTTGACCCATTCTCACGGCTAGGATGGTGCATTATCGCTGCGCCTGCTTGCAATGCTGTTCCTTGCACCATGTTACGATACGAGCTGTTAATGAGAAGCTATACGTGTTTCTTTCTTCTGTAACCAATATTTATCGACATCGTTTGATCGTGATCGTTTGTTTGATCCAAATGTCCGCTGTCGTTGACAGATGTTCGCTTGCTCTGCTCATCTGTTTCGTCCTACATGTCCGGCATTGAAAACTGATTGTTTCGCTTTCCATCATTCAGATAGTTGTGTTCTTTGCATTCAACCAGCAGCTCACAGCACTGCAGTGTGAGTTACGTTGCTGTTTGACTGTTCATTCCCTGGCATCATAGCTGGTTTGCCATTGTGTTGTAGTCCCTCTTCGAGCCTCCCCCCAATCCGGTACCATTTTGACCGGATGGAACCCACAGCGTTGGATGGGATCTGAAATACCTGCGGTGTAGTTTGAGGTGCCCATTTTCAGATCCATCCTTGCCTTCGGTACCATCTCGGATTGTTGGGTCCGGACCTAGCACGGGAGGAGGTTGTTGGTTTTGTTGGGTTATGGTTCTGTGTGTAAGAGAATTGCCTACGAACCATTCGATAGCTCATATACTGCGTTTTTGTTTGGTTTAATTGGTATCTGTTATGGCTTGCACACTGCTGTACAATGCATCCTGTAAGTTGTTGCTGACTTTTTTAATACCTGGGTAGATTCAACGACTGCGAAGTGCCTTCATTTTGTGCGTTTGTAGTTACGTACCTTGATGGCGCATTGCTGGCCACGCCGGTCGACAGAAACATCACAAAACTCAACTTAGAGGCTCGATCGTTCTTACTACGGGTACACATAATGCAACAAAAATAAAAATAAAGTTGAAGGACTAGGATCCTGTGAAGGAGTACAAGAATGTTAATTGGAGAGCATGAATTGGTTACTTGGGAACACTAGTTCTGTACACTGTCGACGCACATCGACCAACTCTTCAGAGCTATTGCTTGGTAAGTTTTTTTTCTCATCAACAAAGACCTATCGGAGAATTTACGGATGTATGGTGCACGCCGGTCTTAATCCGGGTGAGTGGTGTTGATCTGATGGATAAGATCAGTAAGATCGTGCGCCACACATATGAGTGGTGCGGTTAAATTTGACTGAATTTTCCACCTCAGAACGGGCGAATTGTTACATCAATTCTTATCTTATCTCGTTCACCCCTCTCTCTCTCTCTTTCTCTGTCTCTCTCTGTCTCTGTTTACTCTTTGTGTTCTGTACATACTTATCTTGCTGGAAGTTGGATTCCTGATCATGATCGCGGTGAACCAAATCGTAAACTAAAACCGTGTTGTGCGCTGTTGTACAAAATTATTCCCGTTATTCTCATTAGTTTGAATTGAATTCTTGATTTCATGAGTCCTAACCGGAGCGGATTTGTAGTTGTGTGGTTGTGTATGTGTGTGTTTTTTTTTCAATCTACTATAAGGTAGATCCAGGCTTATTTCACATACTTCAAAGTGACGATGTCGCTGTGATGGCGGCTGTGGCGCTACGATCGTAGAAAACGCGGTAATGGTTAGATTTCATGAAACTCTCTCGCCCTCTCTCTCTTGCTCGCTGCTTCTCCCATAATCGACTTATTGTTTTTAGCAATTTCGGTGCGTTTGGGGTTGTTGTGACTATGTACAGGCATTATGGTACAATATTTTTATTGGAGTTGCTGCCGGCGACTACTCGCTTGGCTAGATGGCAGCCATGTTGAAGTTTAGTTTTCCAAGTTTCAAATCTTACACACTACGGCTATACAAATTGAAGGAATACAGTTTCATGCTCGTTTTCCCCCGTTAGGACCGTGGGTCGCATATGGGTTTGTTTGTGTTTGTAAATGACAACTTTGCTCTTGTCATTCAAATTAGTTTTGCTTCCTCTCCCCTCCCATTCATTAGTATTAATTCGCATGGTTTTAAATCGCAATAACGTTTGTGCGACTCTTGGCACCGGAGTTTGATGCAGAGTAAAATTGTTTCCCAACAGAATGAAAATGGGTTTTGCGATACAGTGATTTTTACAGTTTACTACTAAGATTGTTTAACTGACTTCCACTGTTTCTTATTCTTCTTCTCTTTTTGCTTTGTAAGAGTGCAATCTGGTCAACGTACGTGTTTTCTATGTTCCAGTTCCTTTTATTATTCATTTTATAACATTATTGTAAACTGTTGCTCCCTCTCTTTCTCTATTTCGCTCTCTTTCTCTCTATCTCTTTTTCTTCTATTCTTTCTCAGCTGCTTTAATGTTATGTTTTGGTAAAAATACTTATTGCAATCAAAAATAAGATTGTATTGTTTGTGAAAATTGTTACATTGGTAAAGTTCTCTGGCACTATTGTTTGAAATTATTATTGATTTGTTTGTTTTCGATATCTGCAAGGATCTGGTGCAGCTCGGCACAGGCCCTGCATTTATCCTGCTGTTGATTTGTTGATGCTATTTGCTTGTTGCCCTGGTTTTGGCATGGTGCATTTTGATCTATATAATAACAAATAACAGAAGGTGGTGAACGGAAAAAAGCCGCGCAAAAAGTTTGCTTGCCAAATTTGGGTTTGTTATATGCTTTTCGAGTAAGATTGTTGATTGAAATGAAACGATGTTAAGGCTCGTTGGATGTCATTGCTAAGGGTAAGCCGGTGTTGTGCAAACTAGGGAGAGAATAAAATAATGTCTATATTTATTATAGAAAACGGTACCCGAAGGGAAATTTTATTTAATTATGAAAAAGAACCACCTAAACAACTGTATCATAACTTTGAGCTTTTGGAAGTTCTAGAAGATATTTTTTGTGAATATGCCAATTTTGCTCAAGAAGCAGAATGGGTCAAATTTATCACTTTAGGGTATTCAAAGATCGTTTAAATGGCGTTCATAACACATACGTAATGAGTATTTTTTGAATAAATGTTCTTTTACCAAGTAAATGGTTAGTAATCGCAAACTTCTCCCTAACACCTTAGCAATGACATCTCACGAAACATGTACTAGGCAATTCAATTGACGTAATCACCCAGTACAGCCTGCTTTTTGGAATATCGCCGAATATTAAATTTTATTGTACAATTTTGTTTGTTGTTATTCTCACGAATCCACCACAGCACTAGATGCTAGTCGTGTTGAAGGTGGTTTCATCTTTTAATTGGTTCCTTGTTTTGTTATGCTTCGCACCGAGTAGCGAGTACGAGCCGTAGCACTACTAGCGTGTCAGTGTGCTAACTGATCGTACTAGCGAATAGGATTCAACGCTCTACATGTGTCATTTGTTGCTGCCACTGCTGCGGCTATTCCGGCCTTCGGTAGTGACAAAAATTCAAATGCTCGATTCCACCACGCCTGGCGTGAAGCGTGGCAAAAATCGTCCGATCATGCCTGAATAAATAGCGACTGGGAGATTTGATGGTGTGAATCCCCTGCCCGCGGCTATGTACTCTTCCGATGGTGCCGGTGTGCTTCACAATCAGCGACCCACAATCATGCTGCTGTTTTGGCAAGGGTCGCAGCTTCGGCACAGCATCGGCACCGATCGGTCAGCAAATCAGTTTTGCAGAGGAATTTGGAAGCTGTCAACTCCAGCCGACGTAAACTGTGAGTGTGAGTGCATCAGTATTTCGCGCGTCCAGATCCAGGTTCGCCGTTATTGCGCTTTTATTACCTACAACTTTCTTAAAAATAAGGCAAAAGTTGCTGTTGTAAACTTTAAACAATTAGTTTGTAGTGATGGCTAAACAAAAACAAAACGAAAGCCGATGTCCATATCTCTCGAATGGCTCACGGGTGGTGAAAATGTTCAGTTCTCCAATGGTTCACGAAAACAAAATGTTCTCTCAGAGCCTTGGAAACGGGTACGCGTACTATACCCGTACAACTGTGCTTAACGTTTCACCTCCGCATCAGGTATAGTTGTAATCCTAAGATTTGTGTTCTTACGCTGTTTATTATATCACAAACATTTGTTGTCTCCAGCCGCTCGGTTAGCGGTGGTTGAGTGTTCACAATGGCTTTTTTATTTCGTTTCATTATTTTACAATAAAAATCATAAGAAGATTATCCCTGTGTTGGCTGCGTACTGTGTTCCGGGCGTGCCTGTCGCCTTGCCACTGGCGGTCCTCCCTACGACCTGTAAAAAGGTTCGGCACGGTCACTTCTGGAACAGGGTTGGCCAGGGTCGGGCTACGCACGGGCACCGGAACCAGCACACAGATATGGCTATTTCAACTGAACTGGTAAAATTGAAATCATTCCGGTTTGGTTGTTTGCATCTTTTTTGGTCCAAAGGGGCAGCCGAAGCCGGGAGTTGACCCAGCGCCGACCAGCCCGTTTGGCTTTTGGCAAATGGCATTTTCTCTATTGCTCACTATTGTTATGGTGTGTGTAAAATTATACTCTGTATAAATATATACCTATATATCTATATATATGTATATCTATCTGTTTCTCTCACGGCTTCGACCAGCTTTGTGTTGCGCACGTTTAACAGTACTGGCTTCGCTTTCGGTTTCGCGCTTTGTATAAATACTCTTCCATTAGCGTTCCTACTAGCCCTCTCGTAATCTGTCTTCGCTTGTTTCGGGTCACGTGTTTCTGCTCGGTTCCTTCGCATAGCGTACTCGCGCACTCTTGACACTGTATATATAAAAACAGTTTGTATATAAAATTTCAATATTAAACAGCGAATATTCGCAAAAATTTGTAAAAAAAGAAGAACAAGAAAAAGTAAATCATTCACTTGTAGTTTTGCTTTCTGTTTGCTTTTGCTTCTGTTGCCAATTTCGCACTTCCATTTTCTGACGAGCGTTGCGGGTTGGTGCTGATGATGGTTAATTAATTATGGTTATGAGCGTATCGGGCGTGATGGTCGCGCCTAACCCGTAACCGTCAAACTTCCTGGGCTTCCCTTCCGGTAGACTTCCGAAAAAAAAGCTCGGAAAGTTTTTTGCACCCCGCAACCCCGTAGTCACTCGAATATTTTGCGTTGAGGAAACAATTTCCCCCACCCGAGGCTTTACCCCGCAGGAAACCGGGTTTATCGAGCTCGGGTTCGTCGCTAGCGTTTAGTTGCAGTCACCGCTGCCCTAACATACGCTGCTATCGGCATCGTTGGCTTTGTTGCAAACGGTCGCTCGTTTCGATTGCGATTAAATATTCTACTCCTTCTCCCTTTTTCTTTGTGCCTTCTTCTTCTTCTTCTTCTTCTTCTGCACTTTGCTCTATTGATTTAGTTACGTTGCTAATACATATACAGGTATGTATTAATATATATTTATATACTTTATGATATATATATATATCTGATCACATTTTTAACAGTCTGCTGAGTGTTGCCGTTTTCTTCTTCCTTTGAGAATTGGATTTACGTGTTGTATCATTTTTTTGGCTTGTTTCAATTGTTTTGCTTATTTTTTTGTGTGGGTTTTGTTAAGCTTCAATTTGTTGATTCGTCGTCAGTGTTCGCGCATATTTCTATTTTTTTCATTATATTGTGTTGCTTTTGCTTTTGGTTGCTGTTGTTGTTGCTGTTGTTGTTGTTGTTGTTGTTGTTGGTTTTGGAAAAGAAAAATGTTTAAAAATAAGGATGTTTAATGGTAAAATGTACTGATTTCAATATATAAAACGACTATATGGTTTGTGTGTGTTCACTGCTCTGCTTCCAATGCTGTTTCTTTTTTCTGTTTCGTCCAGTGGATCCAGGAAGGTGGTAAGAGGGTGGTGGCAGCCGGCAAGGTGGTAGGGCATACGATGGTTTGAGCAGTGTCGGAAAATCCCAAGATCCTATCCGTTGAAGGACCTCCATCGAATAAGCGCCCCACCCGTCTTGCATTCGCGTGCCTGCCACCTCTGTTGTCCTGTCTTCCCTTCTGGCTCTGAATTACAAATATTGTTCTCATATTTGTTGTTTCGCTGCTACTGCCGGGCGCTACTACACAGATGGTTACGTGTGGGTAAGGTTTTTTGTACTCCATGTGTGGTTGTGAAGAACGCCACATTAGAAGAACCTTTTGCTTAAATATTTCCCCTTACGCATTACCGATCCGCTCTTGGTCTCCCTCTTTCCGCGTCCCCCAGGGGGAAGGCGGTACACCGAAAGGGAGATGGTTTTGGTGCGAGATTCGCACAAAACCACGCACACTCATGTGCATGTGCGTGTCCGAGCACCGCGGCAGCATGTTCGTTTGGCTCTTGTAATAAGATTTGTATAAAAATATAAATATATCATCTTTGTTCCATTTTATTACTATTGTTGGTTTTCTGGTTTTTACTGTTTTTTTGTTGTTGCTGTTGTTGTTACTGCTTGTTTTGTAGTGAGTTGCGGTTTTTTTTGTTTGTTGCTTTGTTTAGTTGGTTTGGTTGCTTTGATCGATTAGTTCTCTTGTTTGCTTGCTTTGATTGAATATATTATTGGTTTGTTGCTTTGCTTTTTAAAAAAGTGGTTTGTGTTGTACTTTAAATCATTCCGGTTTATTTCATTTACTTTAGCCTAGTTTTGAGTAGTTGTTGCTATCTTGTCGCTTGTGGTTTGGATCTATTGGTTTTGGTTTATCGATTTCAAACCACCACCGCGGCCTTGCATGGAGTGATACCGTCAATCTGCGCTCACAGCACGAACAGCCGCGCATTTTGGGGATGCATTTTGATTATGTTCATTTCTTAAATACACCATTTTAAAATCTGTGTTGCTGTTTTGCATTATTTAACTATTGTACGGTTTGCACTGATATATCGGAACAGCCGAAGGTCGATAGTCCGTCCGATCGTGTCACTATATGTACAAACACACAAACATACACGCGTTGCTAGTTTTCGGTTACTTATGATTAAAAAGTCACTTCCGATCGGTCGGTCGGAGGCATGACCTCAGGCACTTCGACTGTTTTGAGTGGGTGGTGGGACGGGGCGGGAGCTCAGGGAATGCTTGGTTGATTGTTGGAAGGTGGTGGTGGTGGTGGTTTAGTTCTATTGCGTTGCTGCTATTGTTTGTTGCTATGGTAGGGGTGTGGTGGTGTACTCTTGGGGAAGGAAACAGGGAGGCTGATGAGGTTGCCCATGCTGTTGCTGGTTGATTGACACTATCACTCCAGGGTGGTGGTGGTTTTACTCCTGCTCTATCGCGTGCTTGTGTAATGTACTTTTGGTTTTGTGGTAGTGACTATTGCAAATGAAATGGCGAATAAAGAAAACTAGAGATTCCTTCGGTTTCTATTGGTTTGGGTTGTTGCTGTTGATGTTTTGTTGCGTTCATTTTGTTGTGGCCCTTTCTCCCCGGATGTACCGGCCGCACAAAACCGAGATGTTGCTGTTTTGTGACCGGTCAGTTCCAGCAACATTACTGGGCCGGATGGTGAAAGATGCCCAGCAGCAGGGACACGTGACCGGTGGCACGGTTCCACCGGAGAGGAGCCTTCACTAAGGTAGAGAACCGGGCGGGGGGCAACACCAGATGGCATGCGTCTGCCCACAGGCCCGCGTCCTTCTACTTTGTTGCGTTTGTTGAGTGAAAAATTATGAGAAATAAAATTGTCATTTCGCTATATTCAGCTGGTGGTGATGTGTTGTCATTGCTGATGTGATTATTTTGTTTATTATATATTAGTTGAAAAACGCACGTGCACCTTCCCCGCCCGCGACTCTGCATGATCTCGCACACGGCTTTTGTTATGTGTGCGTGGGCCATGGGAGAAGCGGGGCGGGTGGTGTGGGACGTGCTTTGCCGGTTTCTATTGTAAACTAAAAACTGTGCAATATATTACCATCCAGTGGCTGCAGCTGAGGGATGCTGCGAGTTGAATGAGAATATATTTTTTACTATTGCAAAAATGGAAGTGAAAATTCTTCTGTGAATTATTTCTGTTAGTTTGCATTATTTTTCTCTTCCAGATGGTTTCAGCGTCTTTCCTGACCCGGTGATGTTGGTATACTTCATTCCTTACGTGATTAGATATTTTATTAGGTGAGCCGCCCAACCGCTTGGCGATGGGCGGCTGCTGAGATGTTCGTCTTTGTTTATTTTTGTTAGTTGCATTTATCATACATCAACAAATTTTGAATTTTGCTTATGGTTTTGTTTGGTTTGTTCTACATGTTTTGGTTGTTTTTCCAGTCGGACCACTCACTCACGCCGCGGACGGCAGAGACTGTGTTCCGTCTAGTAGATGTTACTGTTTTCATGTTCTTTTAGCTTTTGTTTGTTTTTTTTATAGATTTAAAGAGCAATTTAGTTGTTTTAGTGTGTGTTTTTGGTTTTGTTGTTGTTGGCTTGATCCCGTTCAAAACTATGTAACTGTGTACAAGAGATTCTGAATCGTTCTCCATTTGCTTCTCTGGTTGCAAATTTTGTTCATAAAAATTGTACGGATTTGACGGCTAGTTGCAAATTGAAATAGTGTAGTTGGTTAAAGGTTTGAATATGTTTTTCTTCTTTCTTTTGTTCATAATTGCTTCATTTTTATGCTTCAAACAAAGGATGGTTACCTCAATTGGAAATGAATACGAGATTGGTTAGGTTTTGTTTGTTTGTTGGGTTCAAAGATGAAAAATCATTCCAGTATATTTTATATGTCCTGTTCTGAGCAGATTTATGACACTGGTTTTTACAAAATGAAAAAGTAGAACGATAAAAATCTAAAAAAAACGATAATGAATAAATAGACAACGACAAATACAAAATGGAAGAGATTATGTAAAAAGAGAACAAAAGTTTATGAAATATCAACACCAAAATTGTGAAAAGAACAGGTTAATGTAACATATGATACACAATTTTAATTACAAAAGATGAAAGTTTAAATTTAAATACAGCGAAATAAAACCATAGAAGTAGAACGAATGACATTCAAACGCCAGCACCATAAATCTGCTCAGCAATCTGTATAAAACGTCTATTGCTGTTGTTGTTTTTGCGGTGGTATTTAAAAATTAAACCAACATATTGCCAATAATTCCAATTGCTTATTGGTTAAAAGGATGATTTAGTAAATTCATTCATTCGATTGATTCAATTGTCAGCTTGAAAAACTGCTACAAAAACTGTGTCGGCTGTGCACCAACAAAACATAGGTCCGGTTTATCCTGTTTGATGAACTCAACATAAACATATGTGTATGTGTTAGTGTGACTGTGTTTTTCGTTTGCCCAATTCAGTTTTTAAAAAGTGCCTGCATATGCTTTTCTCCCGTCCAACTGTGTACGGTACGGGCAAACACACACACACTGCACGCAAATTGTTTGATTTTTGTTATTCATTTTCAGCATTTAACTGAAACGTTTTTGGGTTGTTTTGTTCGCTTGTTGCGATTTTATTCGATCTTATGTTTGTGATCAGATCAGATTCCTAGCCAGACTGTTTCAAAACGTGATACACATTACATTAGCCAAAGTTGGATTGGTTGCTAAAATCATATTTCTACCATTGCTCGTCGCGGCCCAGAGCTAGGTCGTCCCACCCAGTACGGATGTTTGCGGATGGGAGTGCAGATGGGGTGCAAATGCATCGTTACGGTACGGTACGGCCACTTGATGGTGACTGTGGCGTTTCGGCACTGTCACGATTCGCTCTGGTCCGCTTGGGGCAAAACTTTTTCTTTGATTTTGTTTTCGCATTTTATCTTCCGCGGCGGCCCCCCGATCCTGGTAAGCGGATGGTGTGCTTCTGCAAGCCGAGGGGCCGGCACCTTCTTGGCCGTGGAAGATATATGGGTTGTTTTTTAGTGTTATTTTTGTGATCAGATTTTGTATTTTGGTTTGTTAAAAATGTGATTTTATGCTGTCAAATGTGTTTCTTTGTTGTTTTTTTTGCATTGTTTTGTAGTATTTTTGTAAATTTATTTTAATATTAGCATGCGAGTTTTGTGTTATTTTGTTCGGTGTATATAAAGTAGCTAGCACGCCAGTGCACCAATAGTTGACCGAAAGGCTGTCCAGCCTCCCCTCCCGAGCGGTCGGGGTCAGCCTGCACAGCCGGTGAAAGGCAGCGAACTTGCACAGTACACGGACCGTCCACCGATCGGGTGGCATATATGGTTTGGCCACTCTGTTCCCCCTCGACCACTTGGTAAACGCTAAAGCAGCAGACGAATCGTGAGAGTTTGCGGCCTTCATTTTTTATGTTTTTTTTTTTACTTTTTTTTTTGGCCTGCATTATCATCCCCCTACTCATCTGCACTGCAATGCTCTCCCAGCTTTATTGTCGGTGAGAGTGCTGGAGGAGCATTCTCGGACAATCGGTGGGTTAGAGGGTTTTACTGCGCTGCTTGCCTGGGAAAGGGGGACAAATCCGATCGTCCGGTCGCTGTGTGCACGTTGTGACGGTTCACCATCGTTCGCGTCAACCATTGGCGAGGCGTGTGAAAATTGGTTTTTCGAGTTTATTACAAATTTAAATGATTAATTTGTATGATTTCAATATGTAATCAAACAGCAGTTTTCCGTTGACTCGTAATTATAGGGTTGTACAAATGGAGGAGGGGATGGGGGCTCAAAAGTGTTGCTTTCGTTTGGTTGGCCTTTTTTTCAAATGGAAAGGTATGACGACTTTATCGTCTTGTTTTCGGGGGTTTTGAGGAATAATGCTTTTAGTGCAATCTTAAAATCAAAAGCATTGCCACAGGCAATGAAATAAGATGAACAGAACTGAGAAAAACTAAGCAATTCGAGGGTTTCAATGCAGTGGAAAACTTAGAGAGCAAATTTTGAGTTGATTTTTTCAGTTTCTTTTACTTGAAAGCTTCTTTAGCAATGTAGGACAGTTAGCCGCACATTTTGCTACATTTATACAGATTTATTTCGTTCCTCGTTCTTTGTTGTTCATCAGTTCATAATTTATACTGTCAGTTTTTAAAAAGGATAGTATTAGCAAGTAACGTAGCTTTGCTTCAATTTTAAAAGAACATATTGGGTCTGCCATTAGGGAAAATAGTGTTATTTTTTTGTCTTTTGACTGCCAAACGATGATAAATCAACTTAAAAGACTTTTTTGTTTATAAAAACTCCTTCCAAACGGGAAGCACAAATATAAATGTTTGATGGGGATCCTTTTTCCCCGCCTAATATAAGAACATCAGGAATTTTAGAATGGGCATCCGTTCGATTCCAACGTGCTTTGATAGTTTCAACCATCGTTGCTCTAATGTTTAATATATTTAATCGCTTGAAAAGTTTGTTCACGAAGTTTTGTCCAGTTAGTATGTTAATTGGTATGTTGGTTTTTGGTTTTGCTTTTGTTTTGGTTTCCACCAACCGTCGCAGTCGGTGGTTGCAGTAGCCAATCGATATCGAATTCTTCAAACACGCAACATATCTTGCGTTGATGTGTTTTTGTTTTCCATTTGGTTTGGTTTTGTTTTCGGTTTTGATAGCTGTTCAGCTGTTCAGCATTTACGCTTCATTTATCTGTATCCATTTTGCTATTGTTGTGTTGTTGGATTTTCAATTCATGTTTTTCACTTCGTTAAACGAAAAATAAAAGCATTACAGGGCCAGCATTTCCAGCTTACCTGGCGGGCGTGCAGCAGGGTGGACCCCCGTTGCGAGCTTGACGAGCCCACCGAGGTGTTATTTCTGACCTTGAGCCGAAGCTGATCAGCTGACTAAGGGAAATGCTGGGCTGGGATGTTTCCTTATAACCGGTCTCCTCTTTCTTGGCGTTCTTCATCTTGATAAACAATAATGTGAGGACGGTGGATTGTGATGGGGATGATGATGCATTCATCCCCAACTCCAATTCCACCAGATCCGCCACGGAACGAAAGTGTACTTGGTTTGCGAGTTGTGAGAGTTTCATGAAATATTACCCACGTTATGTTCGTTTTCTAGTATCACAGCGCCTGTTTATAGTCTACGGTTAGGTTTGCAGATTTGCTTTGTTCGGTGTGTATGTTTGTGACAGTGTTTGTTTTTTTTACAAAGAATTGGCAATATTGGGGGAGTATATCAGGTTCCGGTATCGTTCTCATGGTCAAGCGGCTTTATACAACATTCATTGAATCTTATTATTTGCAGTTAAATGTAAATTACGGTTAATTGATTATATATCCTGTATATTGACTGTGTTGTCACACCTCACACACACACACACATTGACCGACCGACAGCCACGGGGAACCGGATCCGGTTGCCGAGCTGGGGTCGGAACTATTTGTATTTGTTGCGTACAAATAGTATCCGCTTCACGGCACTGTAACTCAGTCAAATAAAACAGAGAGCTATATTTTCTTCTTTGCCTCTCCTTCTCTTCTGTCCCTCTATAATGTTCTCTCGCCATATCTTTACAAGCGCAGTATATGGAAACTATCGAATGGTTTGTAAAACTATTCCCTGAGTTGGTTTGCAATCGCTTATATACCCCATTTGCAGGTTTAGTTCGTACCTAAGTATGGCTAGTCTATTTCAGTATCAGGTTTGTTGTATCAGAGTTTGATTCTGTGCGGTGTCAAAGTGGATCAATTTACTTTGTGTTATTAGTAGTCCTGGCCTACTATCCTGTCGAGAGGAGCTTGTCTCGTTACGTGATTAATACAAGTGCTCTCATTCTATTGTTGTTGTGTTGCTGTATTATTAGTTGTTGCTGTTGATGATGTTGTTGCTTGAGTTGCAGTATTGTTCTATTCAGTATTATTGTATTGTTTAGCTATTCAAGATCTTATGCTATGTCAACCGTCGAACGCACCCGTGTTCGTGTTTTTTTTCGTGCGTTTCCCATTCCTCTGAATATATGTGCCGAAACATGAAGTTGTTCCAAAAATGTCATTTTCTCCTCTCAAGACTCCACTCCTTTGGTTCGCACTGCCTACCGTAACACTGTCAAAAAGACGCCAAACATGTTATAAAACAAATATATTGGCCAGAAGTAAATGTTTGCCCAACAGGTTTTTGTTAGCTTCGGTGTTTCCCTCTTATTCGGTTTCCTCCCATTCTCCTTTAGGTGGTGTGCATGTAGTTATTGCGAAGTAACATAGTGCTGTGTGCGAGTGCACACTTTTGCGAACGAGTGTGGTTCTGTTTCTGACTGCATTCGACTGTAAACTGTATTGCATTGATTGTTTTTGTAATATTTTTTAAGAATTTGGATAGTTAATTTTTATCAAAATCTTACACGTAACGAGGCAAAAATAGTGGGACAAAACTTTACGTCATTCTGCAACGTTGAAGACAATGTTTGAGCATTTGAATAAAAGATGTCATTTAATAAAGATAAATAGAGAAACTATTGATATTGATAACTATTGAATAACTCTCGAACAGTGTATGTTATTGAAGACACAGAACAAAACAAAAACTGTAAACGAAAGATTGTTCACCATTCTATTGCAAGTTTTTTTTTTCAATCGTTAGGTAGACATTGTCCGTCATCCGTTGAGAGACAAAAAAACTTTACAAGATCTAAATGATACTGCTTCTTCTACAATTACTATTCGCTGTACGTTTGGAGGACCATTGCTTGCGGTTGAGCTGACGCGTATGAGATGGGTTTAATTTGTTTGAGTTCAATTTGGTTTTAACTTACGGGTGGTCATGAAGAGGTAATTTAATGAATGATTTTGCGTTAAAATAAAATGATTGCATTGGTCTAAATACATTCATTTCGGTTTAGAAATGATATGTTATTAACACTAAGATGGAGATCTCTGCTTTTGGAGGATCAAAATGTTTGAAAATTGCCTTAAATTAGGTGAGCTGAATAAGCACTGCTAGAAGAACAAAATACACCACACAACTTATCATGTAATCGACCAGGATAACTTACCCCGAAGAAAACGGTCCTTACATGTCTATCTTATTTATACGCAACCGACGAGACGTTTGAAGAAACACACAACGCTGACGCTGACTGCGATAATTTTTGTTTTCCTTCCAAATCGTGACACCAATACATCCAAAATTCATATTCAAATTAATTTGGAGCTGTTTTGGCAAGCTTTGAGTTGCTCAAATTATTCGCACAATCAAGAAAAAATCTCCACAATTTGCATAAATAGAACGAGGGACATTAAATGCAATAAAGAGCCGACAAATGTCAAACTATGTACAATGTGTAGCAGTTCGTCCCCGCAATAGACTTCTGGTCCGCCTAACAACTTCGTTGGCTCCGAATCCGATGATCGTACAAAAGAATACAGGTACAACATGTTTTCTTCGTCTAGCTAATACACATTTCCTGAATAATTCTACCACGCTGTCAGATCAGATTAGTAGTGTTAGCAGCTCCGGGTTGTTTATGTGTGTGTGTGTGTGCTTTGTGTGCATCCAAGCGATCCAGCGAACGGTTGATAAAAGCACAAATAGCACCCTTTGGCCTTCCACATCCCTGTGTGTATATGTGTATTTGGCAAGTTGGTAGTGGGCCTTGCATACTCAACAGAAAGGAAACGGGCGCACACGTTTGCCCCAACGGTCGAGATGCAAGCCTGCATGTTGCGCATTGGGCGTCACACCATGTTGCTGGATGAAGTTTTCATCTCCACCACCGGGGGAATATTCGATCGAAGCGAGCGAATCACACGCGCATACCGACCCCAAGACGCATGCGTGGTGTTTGCATGCTCATGGCGATGTACTGCGCAGAAAACGCGTCTGATGCCGCGCCGGAGCTTGGGAGCGGAGCAAGTCTGTATGAGGCCCGTGATGAAAATCGCGCAAAATCACTGACTCCAAACAGACCTCCCCGTGTGTCCGGACCGGGCAGATGCCTGGTGCCGGCATGCACGTCCGCATTGGTATGCTCCAAAGCAGCCCAATGTAATGGTCGTTCCAACCGAACGCAACCGCCGGCGCATATATGACATGACACCATTCTGCGGGAGACTAGCAGCCTACCGGGAGTGGCAGAAAGTTGGCGACTTGGTCTGAAGATGCCTCGCAACAACTAGATCACAACACGCACGCTTAGGCCTGGTGTGTTGTGCTTTTGTACAGTCAACTTGTAAAGTTCCTGGAGATGAGGGCACACAGCTTTATGCCCTCAGCAGCCCAGAGTCCCGGACATTCGGCCCGTTCGGTGCTTATCCCTGGAAGGTGGAAGCTTGTCCGAGTTGGCAAACTTCCCACACCCATACACACAGTAGAGCGCTTGTTCAGAACCTTGCCCGCGGCACAGCGACCAAACTGTAAAAAAAGGTAGACCTGCTCGAATCCAGAGCAGCTCCGTTCCCTTCGCTCATACCGGGCGGTGATTTGGGTTATTTAGTTGCAGTTGTTCTGTATGCTGTTGTTTGATTGGTTGAAGTATGGGGAATTGAAAAATGCGATTGAGTTATCTGGCTATTGTGTTTGTGGGTTTACTATCTTTGCGGATACTGCACTGTAACTCACACCGATTAATATGGAATTGATTAAATTGTACTGCGCTGCTGCATTGTGTACACACACCACAATACCACACTCACACGGCAGGGTGTTAAGTAATGTAAAACACATGCACGGTAATACATACATATCTATTTGTGTGTGTGTTGGGGGTTGTAACTCTACCATTTAGTTATGCTGCCGGCCTTATTATTTCTGCTATTACTGTTAATGCGTTTGAGCTGTGTGAAATCTTTACTTACAAACTAAGTGTGTACGCACTGTGACTATCCATTAATTACTGTTACTATTTAAATGCTTGCTTGCTTTGCCACTTGCGAGCTGTCCACGCCGGGCATGAGCGAAGCGCTGTGCCACCGGGTTCAGGAGATGGTGCCACATTGCCATATTCCAAGTTGCCATGTTGACTTGTATCTGTGCTGTCGCTACACAACAGGACCCAGATCGGAGCCAGAGTCGTCTTGCGGTAACTGCCCCACAACTAATTTCTATCTTTCTAAAAAAATTCAAACAAAACGTACAAGCATTACCGCAGTTTTTTTTTTAGTAAAACTGTAAAAACAAATATACTTATTAACAAAGAGTACTCTCTTTCTCTCGCGTTTCCCTCTTGCTTTACAAGCCCAAATGTTTTTTGCCGAAAGATGTGTGTAATTTGTGTTGTCTGTATCCCCTTCTACACTATCCCTTTTGCTTATATCATATGCCTAAAGAAATGCCGAAAAGACGCGTGTTTGTCTCGAGTATGCCGAAAGGTTAATTTGATTTACTTCTTGGTTTTAACAATTAATCCCTAAACTAGAGCAGCTACAGCAGTTCGCTGGCTGCACGGAATCATCCACAGGCTCTCTTCTCACGGGTGGGATGGGCAGGACGGGCTGAAGAAATGGGTGCCACAGCTCGAAAACTGTTCCGCTTTCCCAATATATCTCTTGATGCCATCGCCCTCACTGCCCAAAAAAACCAGAGCGAGGAGTTTGTGTGATTTTCAATTTTTTTAATATCACAATTTCAGTTACTTTCGTCGTTTTTTTGTGTAATTTTGGAAGGCATGATATAGTAATAGGATCTTTCACTAGCGCCGCTCGTCCGGTCGCGTTCGATTTGGAATTTTGATTTAGAGTCACTTCAGAAAAAAGAAAATAAAACAATAAGACAACAACTGTAAAATTTAACAGAACGTAACACACATGCAGATCAATTGTTGCACACCTAGTAGTCCAATTCGATTTCGGAACAAAATAATAAATAAAACGCACCAAACCGATGACAAAAGAATACACAATTTTAGTTAGTAAATACGAATTTTGAGCACAAGTTAATTTAATAGATTTGGAAATAGTAATAATAGTTTTCTTTATTATGATTTTGTTTTTTTTTTGTACATTCACGCACTTCTTACAAACCTGAAGGAAGGGTGACGGTTAGGGTTCAGGGTAGCACCGTCGATAGCGTTGGCACTACCGCACCCTTCCCGGCTCACCACAACCAGAGCTTGGAAGAAGCGCTTTTTCTTCATATAAAGCCAATTATAGTTAGTAATGGTTGTTCATTCAAAACGGTAATATTTGATAAGGACGAAAAATATATCTCTTAAGCTAACTCATTGCCTCCTTGCCTGATTCACCAAATGTATCGCTCTGTCGCTCTATCGTTCTCTGCTTTTTTTCCTTTTAAACAACTTTTACAACGTACAAAGCATGTAAACGCGATGCAATGTTGTGTGTTGAAATTTAAACCAGTCAGCAAGGTTTGTGGTTGGTTCGGGCGGGTGCCGTTGATTAGGCAACATCTCTCGATGGATTAAAACGACTAGGAGGAAACTTATTGCGGAGATAAGTTGCAATCTTTTGTAGTTTTTGGTTCAGGGTTAACTTAAATAGTACATCTGATCAATTTTGCATCATTTACTTCAGATGATGGTTTATGTGTGGTTTTTTTTAATACACGATCGATTTTGCTTCAATATTGCGCCTAAATACTAGATAGCATACCCTAATGCACGCTATAGAATTGCTTTGGTTTGGTCACCAACATTGTAGATTTGGTAAAAGATCTCATGAGCCGCCTTCCACGGCGGTTACACCTTTGGTTGCGCAGGCAAGCGATATCGCGTTGATGCTACAATGAACTGGATCGGCTGAAAGGTTTTTGCACCCTTTCTACGCGTGCGTAGCAGGATAGGAATCTATTGCAATGATTTTGTTTGTTGAATGTTATTGGTCTAATACATATTTGTGGTACATCCGCAGACGACGCCAAATTCTCACCGCCAATCTTCATTGAGCACACGAACACGACACGCCTGCTCACGCGCAATTTAAGATGTTCGTGTACGCAGAAAGATCATTCACCACCACAAAAAGAGGCTAAATAATAATTTAAAGAAATACTTGCACACAACGTGCGCTGTTCACCGTACCGATTCGCAGCGAAACTTTCCGAATTTGTGTTCGAAAGAATAACCACCCGTTACATGATCGAAACGAATTTTGCTTCCGAATTACCATCCATCACGTATACACAATCTCCTCCAAACTGTGAGTGTACCTTACCCGATCTGTTCCCCAAACGCCCCGCATGGTGTTCATGCGAGATCATGCGAACCTTAGCTTTGTATCTACTCGAAGCAAACCGGATCAGGACGCATTCAATTTACTCCCTCCTCAAACACAGATACCTTTTACGCATTTTGCCCTTTCTTTCTAACCGTAGATTTGAGTTTCTTTTTTTTTGCCTAAAGTGCCGAAATAACGCCAAAACAATAAACAAAACTTACGCTTTCTCGACCCCATCATTCGTTTTTTTTCTCTCTCTCCATCCGCGCTTACCAGAAGTAACAAATTTTGCTTATAAATTTCGATCACCCGCGTTTGCGGTAGCGGCTCGTACAACGGATATACCGACACGAAAGGACGCAGCGCCAAGGAGGACAAAAAATATCATTCCTATATGCCCGTCCCTCGTCCTGCTTGTAGCCGATGGCGCCGTACCGCAAACAGACGGTGTGAGTAGTTTAGCCTAAAAATATTCAAACATTTTCTTACGTGAGCCATACTCTTCCGCGGGGGGTTTGGAAACACCGTTTGGAAATGATAGCAATACACAACAAAAAACACTTTCGCTACCTAAATATACGATCAAAACAGCCGACAGGAGAGCGCGTGGCTGGCGGGCCAGGAACACGATCGCTGTCTGAACTTTGATATTAATTTGGAATTTTGATAATTTTGTTTAATAGTTAGAATTTGGTCTCAATAAACATAATTTATTTTCAACGCTAGAGCGCCTCCTGCTGCCGCCTGAGCGCAAGAGCGGAAAAATAATAATAATAATCATAATAATAATCATAATAATCATAATAATAAATAAACATATTTACAACTGCCGAGAAACAACAGGAAGTGTTCAACGCCTCTGGGTCGTCCGATACCGTTGCTTCGAGTGATCCTGCCCAAGGACTAATCTTGGAGTTCGCGATCTGCACTGTGTAGTAGAGTTAATTCGCCTAACACACCGGCGGCTTCTACTAGATTTTGTATTTGTACACAACGTTTTGCTCACACAGCTTTCTAAACGATATCAGTCTCTAAACCTAGTGCATAGAACATAGAGATTAATAACTAGCTATACAGAACTGAAGAACCGCGAAAACCTTCGTACCGGCTCGCGGTACATCCCACAATTATAGCTCCCACGACTTTGGTTTTCATACTGCCCACGACGACTGACGCTACGTCATTTGGATGGGTGAAGCATAAAAGGAGAAGGCTGGCTCTGGCTGGCTGGCAGGCTCTAAAACACAGCCCAACCCGAAAACTGTACATCTAATGTAAGACGCCGATTGTAAATTAGATACCGCCGATTCGACCGATACGCAATACAGTTTACATCTCTCTTGTGTTGTCATGATCAGAAACGCCGCATTGATTCGTCAATTCTTGTTTTTTGTCTCTTCCGGAACGGGGTTTCCGCATCCGCTTTGCAGCTTCAAGTCCAGGTTTTTTTTCTCCTAAAACAGTATCTTCACTTTCCATTTCTCATTTCATGCTCTTTGTTTTTATCTTTTCGAGAGCCGTTGTTGGCGATTTTTTCGGGCAGCACTTGAGAATTTGTGTGCTTTCAGTTTTTGGTTTGCTTTGTTTGTTTTTTGTTTTTTTACTTTTCCTTAAATATACTAAAAATTGGTAAATTTTGAGGTTTGCCGTGTAGGTGTCTTGCTTTTTGTTTTCAACTTTTGTTTTCATCTAAATGCATTAGGAAGTGCTTTTGAACGCCCGAATAATGATTCGCGAAAAAATACCTCACATGTAAGGTAGCATTGTATATATTCTGGCCGTCTTCAAAGCATTTCTGTTTTTTTGTTTGTTTGCTAATTTGTCTGTTTTGTTTCTGGTGCTGCTACATACGGAGAGTGGATAAATTTGAAGGCCTTTCCCGCGGATTCTTTGTTGCACGCGCACGAGCAAACACACGCGCACACAACACTCGTACACGCTTGTGCTTGTGTACAAATGTGGCACACAGTTCTTGTAGGAGCGTGTGTTTGTGTACATGTGTGATTGCTAGTGTGTGTTTGTGTGTTTTGAATGTCTGCAGATGCTCTTTCACTGTGGGAAAAGCGCACTACATTATAGGAACCACAAATGTTTTCTTCTTATATGTTTCTGTCTTTTTGTTTTACCGTTTTTTGCTAGATATTTTTGCATTGTAGTTTTCTCTTGTTCAGCCTTCGTTTACTGCGCCTTGCCTTCGCCTAGATTTGTTTTTTACTTCTTTGTTTTAAATTATATAGTCTCTTTACCGTGTTTCTCTTCTTTTGCTCACTCGTTTTGTTTTCTCTTTCCCTCCTCTCTTTGCTCCTTTTTTTAGTTTACGTCTTACTTATTTCTTTGTTTCCGTACCCCATATTTCATAAATTTGTTTTAAGATAACAATTTTGTATAATTTACTTTAATTTTAATAATAAAATTACTCTCTGTTTTTCGTTTTGTGTTTTGTTTTTCATACACAGTCCGTGTATCATATATTACTTACTCTTTTGTTACCTTTTTGTGTTTGTCCCTTTTTTCCTATTATTGATTCAGTGTAACGAGCCTTGTTTTACGGCTGCACGCGATTCTCTCTTCTTTTGTTTTTTGGTATTACTTTTGTTTTGTTTTCTCTTGTTGTGGTTGACAAGCTCTAGCTCTCCAGCTTTCTCTCTTCACCAGCTTTCATGTTTGTTCGTTAATTTCCCGCCTAGTTTGTCCAGGTAGTAGTAGATAGAGAGAGAGCTTTGTGTATTAGTAACGGGACCCCGCCCGCTTAACTTACTCCAGCTGCTCGAGGAAGTTCGGAGATTTGAAATACTCCGGCACAGGATCATCCATTCGGGAGATGATTTTGTAAATTGATTTTTTCCACGACTGCTCGGTGTCCTTGCCGCCTTGAATCGCGCGGAAGAATTCACGCAACGTCTGCTCAACGACGTATCGGAAATTTTGGGGCACCTAAAGAGAATGGACATTTGGGGTAAAGCGTTCATAATTTAGCCTCTTTTGTGTTTCTATTAGCCAATTAGGGATGTTACGGGGTGTGATGGTTGCTGTACACTACATGATACTCGTGCAAGAAGAATGCATTCAGCGGGATAAATGGGACGGGTGCGGGGAGTCTTACCTCTATGTGATTGTTCCGATTGTAGTGTAGGTTGAGCACGCGGTAAATCTCGCTGTCATTGCTTACGTGGATGTCGTCTGCGTTCTTCATGCCCTCGCTTACCGCCTGTCTGGCGTACTTCTCCATCTGAATGTAGTAGAATTCCCTGCGCAAGATAAAACAAAACTCATTAGAGTAAGCATCAGAGGCCTGGCTCCTGTTTCTTCCTCCCAGTGAAAACGGCTGCCTCACCGGCGAAGGCAATTTTCCAGTTTTCTTTTTCAAAAACTGCTTTCCTTCAAACTCTTTTGATGATGCTGCATTCAAGAGTGCTAATAACATATACATCCCGACACCGAGAGCCCATACACCATATTGGGTGGTGGCAGTAATGTATAGACGGTCCGTTCAATTGGCCAATCTCGAACGATGTGTGCACCAGAGAGTGTGCAAAACGCTCTGCTCGGCCGTCCTGAAGCGCCCGCAACTTGTCAACGCGCTTTCAACCATCTTAAGTGGCAAACCGTAAACATAAATGCTCGACTGGCAAGTGCACTTCAGCCGCGTTTTCCCCGAAAGCCCTGGTAAGGTGTCTGCTGTGCACGGGGGCTACTGGGCTGCTGCTGTGTAGTACACACATTTGCAGCAAACTAGACGACATTACATACGCGTCGGGCCGTACCATTCTGCGAGGCGTCAAAACAAGATACTTTCCCCGGATTGCACCACGACGTCGTGGGCGCGCGATGTGCTGGCGGTTGTTTCCTCATGCAAATATTTTCCCATTCACGCCTCGCTTCAACGCCTTACCTCCGTTTGATGACGTTCGGGTTGGTTTGTGGTGTGCTGCTGGTACATGCAGCAGGCGCTCGTACAACAGAACCGTGCAGCAAAAGACAGGGTTATGCAAATGGGACGAAGAAAAAACAACCACACACACACACATAGTCATACAATGCACAGGCGCCAACAAACAGCACCGGCAGCAACACCCAGGAGGTCCTTCAGCACAACCAAACGAAGCGCGCGGTACGATGATGCTCATGTGTAGTGTTGCAATTTAGCGTAAAATGCTGCACTCTTCATCATTGTGGATAGGTGCCAGCATGCGAAATGTGTGAAGCTGAATGACAATGCATTCGTACACACACACACGGGGCGAAAATAAATGCTGGGCTTGCTTTTTTTTAGTACACAGACAGGAGGCAGGAAATTAGCCGTTTCCCGTTTTCCGAAACGTCAACGAGAGACGGCACACGGATGCAATGTTTTGCCATCGCCCAAAACTAGGCAAAAGAACATGATAGGTTTTCAAATCAGCTCATCATTAGCTCAGTAATTAGAATGCTCCCTGCAACTGTAACTGCACACTGAACCTTCTGCATTACAATGCACACGTCGATTGCGATGTATTTGCGGCATTCGCTGCCCTGTCTGCTCATATGCGCACGGCTCCAGCGTTTTCTTTCTTTTGTTACGTGTGTGTGTGTGTGTGTGAGCTGCACGACACACCGCGTGCTGTTTGGTTGCAGAAAGAAAAGCGCATCATGCTAAACCTTATCCTCGTGCGGCCTCGAGTGTTTCCGTCACTCCCGTCCCAACCGAGAACATCATATGCGCTAAGAACATGCACAAACACAGTGACCGGCACGAAATAGCACACAATGTGCATGTTGAACTGGCGCGCGGAAGACAGTGAAATTAAGAGCCCACTTGCATTATCATCACAACACACCTCACCACACCACCCAACAACAACACCACCCAAAGCGGGCTCATAATAATCGAGCAATCGTTCAAAGCCCTCCCCGCAGTGCTTTGTTTGGCCGTTTATCCACTTCACATTATGCGGAATAATGTCGCTCCTTGTTAATGTGGCGCTGGTGGAGTGTGGTTGTGGTTTGTTTTTCTTCCATGTGTGCATGGGCATGCAGGGATAGGGTCGCCAACAAAGCCGGAACTGTCTAGCACCTCACACTTCCGCATATCATTCTTCGGGTTTGTGAATTAAACAAAAAAAAATCCTGATAAAGAATGAATAGGCATATAAAAAAAGGAAACAATCCAGCTCCAAGTAAGGACACACACACACTGCGGAAATGTCACATTAAACATTAGTGATAGAAAGGCAGCGAGAGAAAAAGGGGAGCGAAATAGCTCCCACCCCCGCTAGCGTTCCTAGTTGAGGCGGTATCAAAAATTCATCACCTGCTCCACAAGCATCATCATATGGCGCTGGTTTTTGTGAAGCGAACATTTACATGCATGCCCGCCGCTAGTGTATAGGCGTACATCGTGCAAGGACACTCGAGAGAGTTGGAAGGCCGCCACCATAGGCCGCGTAAGGTGGGAGCAATGCACAGGACGATAAAGCACACCACTTGCCAAGGATAATCATTAGTGTGTGAGGTGATCCTTACACACATAAACTACACAGATTGCATAGAACTGAAGAGACAGCGAGACATGGTGGTTGAATTGAATAAAATAGCGGTACACTCTGCCGCAGAGTGGCCATACAGGCCATTTAACCTCATTGCCAGTGGGTGGATTCTACAGACAGGGATCCCCATTTTGTTCTACTACTTTTTCGCTCAATTTCGCCGCCCTCCAAGGGAATGATTACCATCCACTCTGTGTGCCTATCTGTTTGCTCATGTCGTTAATATTTGAATTAACGAACATAATTAATTGCACCGTACCACCTTTCAAAACCCGCCACAGCAGCACACAGGTGGTGTTCAAATTTTAAAAAGAAACGTCTTTCCAACTGAATTGCGTCCGTTAGTCTCGTCGCCAACCGGCGTGCAGTACTGGTGTGTCGTCTTTTTCTCACGTTATTTGCTTTCCACGAAAGCGTTCGCATTGTTCCCCTTAGCAAGACAAAATGGTAAGAAGTACGTGTTTGATCCCTTAAGTTGCGGCGCATATTCCACACCGGAGCACAGCGGAGTTCCCTCAGCGTTTCCAACGGTCAGAATCAGCGAAGCGCTAATTTTTCCGTTTGCCCTAACTCGGGCTCGTGTGTGTGTGTGCGAGCTGTGAGTAGTGTTGGCTTCCTGTCCTTTATTTTCTCATTTTCCCATACGGTGGTGCTGGGTGGTAGATGGGAAATAATCAACCCTACGCCACATTTTCTACTTCCCACCGAAAATCGATCGTTAGAGAAATTAAAAGCCACCACAACCGGGTAACGGACGACCCGGCGAATGTATACAGGGGGGAAACAAAACGCATTCCAAGAATAAGGAGATTGATAAAGAAAGAAACGAAAAAAACACACACACGCACACACATGCATACAACAAAGACGAATAACGATCATAATATTCCCCCTTCGTCTTGTGCGTTCCCTGAAGGATGAAAAAAAAACAATATCGCACAGTAATGCAGCTAGAGAAAGAGCGGGAGCAGAGACCTTAATGCGCTACACACGGCCGAGGGGAATATTTAAATGCCCTTCTAATTCCACTTCCTACCCATTTGTGTGTGTTTGTGTGTGCTTGTGTTCGTGTTCGCGCAGGGTAAGATGTTGCATACTGCAGGGAAAGATGCTTCTTGGCAGCACAGCCCAACGACTTCTGGCGTGACTTGCTGATGATAATTGCCGGTTTGCGAAGCGAGGCGACAACTCGAACCTTTTTCGGGTCGCAAAGAAACGGAGAATTGCCGCCTTTTTGGTCGTAAACTTCCGCTCCGTTCAATGCCCGCACCCGAAAGGGGGAAGAAACGAAGCGGATCAGCAGTAAGGCACACCAACGGACTGACGTGCGCTCGCGCGCGCCTGTACACACGTCTTAGGGACCGGTAGGGTCGGCAAGAAAAGCTCAAGACCGGTGCGACGTTTTCTTAATAAAACGAACACCGTCTTAAAGACAGCAAGCTGGATGCTTGACGGCCAACGGGTGCTGGGAAAGGGACACAATCAAAAATGTTAAACAATGGAAAGCAACCCTACGGAGGTACGAAAGGCAATGCAGCAGGATCTTAGGATTGCTTGCGATAGCTTATTCGCTTACGACGGGATGTATGCGGGCACCACCAGGCTGACGGCTGCAGCATCAGCTCTTATTCCCGCCAAAATCACACACACACAATCGTAAGGAAAGTGAGCGTGTCTGTCTGAAACAAAGATGATCGCCAGGTACCCAAGATCTACAGAGAAATGGCAAGCGAACAGAGCAAATGGAACAAAATTCCGCCATAGTAGCAAAGGTGATTATCCTTAAAACCGATTTCGCTCATAATTTGGATGATCTTTTGCGGTGCTTTTCTGCCAACTGACTACCTGTCACGCACCTTACATATACAGCCAACCGCACGCATGATCAAACTAAGTGCAAAGTTTTCTTGTCTGAGGGCATTTTTGTAAGAGAGCAAGAAATAAAATATTGCAATGTATCTTCAAAACCATGGATTAAAAGACAATTCATGCAAAAAAGTGCTTCTTCTATCGGAGCTGAGATTAAATGCTTTTCGCTTCCTTCGATACTGCTAAGACAACAATAAAATATTTGTGTCCATAAATTGAGCATAATCTCATTTGGGTCCTTTCTTTGCACTGCGAGTTTTCACCGTCTTGGTCGTTGTTGTCAATTCTATCCAAAGCGTTATTTACTAGCGAACGGGTTTTTCTCTTCTGCAAACAACTGCGAGCGCTGCGCTGGGCACTATTACTCTCCTATTTACTCTCTTCACTTGCACTTTTTGTCTCTTTTCCTTTCCTAATTAGCAAAATTACATTAATTAAGCAATTTTTAATTAAGCTCCTTTGGTTGGAGTTTGTGAGTGTGTGTGTGTGTATTCCATTTTTTTATTCGCGTCTACATCTTCCCTGTTATACCCGGTTCCGGTGTTTAGCGCGCTGTGCCATTTCTTTTGCTCTCGCGTGAGCCGAAGAAAAGAGAAAAGTTTCCTCTTTTTTTTGCCAGACGAGTTCAGGCCGCGACAACGTGGGCTTTTGGCGGCTAGAATTGCGCTCCGGTTTAGGGCGCTGTTTGCACCCAGTTTGCACAACTCAAACTCAAGCATCTTCTGCGCTGCTTCTTTCGCTTCACTTACTTTTCTAGCGGTCGCTGAAGAACCTGGCCGTAGCTCGCATTGTGTGCGTTGGCAGGGCCACAAGACGACACCCATCCACAGAGTTCAAGTCGGTGGGCGTACTTTACCATGCTGCAAGTTATGTTATGCATTCCGATTCCCTCGATTCTCTCGCTTTTTTTCGCTCTCTCTCTTCCTTTTTCTGTTTTGAATTGAATGAAGAGTTGAAAAAGGCGCTAAATAATCTTTGCTGCTGGGGCACCAACTGAAACGCGGTACACAGCTCTTTCTTTCCGGGTGTTTGAGCCACTTTTTAAGGACATTGTTTCGTATAGCCTGCTAAAATCGATTGCGCTTTTGTAAAACGTTAAATTTAGAATGACTTTTAGCAACCATCCTTTGAAGAGCATTAAAGTTCAAAATATAATTTGATCCTCTGCTCAAACTAGTCTAACAAGAAGTAGAAACTATTCATGGAAGAATAAATCCCACCCACCTTTCGTGGACTCTCCCTTTTTTGTCTTTGTTTCATGTGCTTAGATAGCTAAAATTGAACATCGGTGTACATCGAACTATGATTGCAGTGAACAGTGCATGTCTATTTTATCCATTGCTGACCCTATGCTTTGGCGTTGGAAATGGGTGGCAGGACATCAGCATCATCCCGCACCAGTTCACCAATGTTGGTTGTTCTATTCTATTTATTTCGTTCGGCATACATAGGATAACCGTCCGCTGCGCATAGGTCCGCACAGCCACCCAGGTCTAGACAAAGGGGATTTTACGCTAAAAACCACGACAACTTTCCCCGATCGTTTCCTATCAGCCCGCCTCGCACACACGCACGCAGGATCCAAAAATGCAATAACACGCCGTTTTATGCAACGGGCTTTTGCTTTGCGTAGTGGTGGTGCGTTGCATCCCATTTCGGTGCGCATCAGCGTGTGACGGCGACTGTGCGTGAGTCTGCAGAATAGCAGTGACCACCACCACCATCCACCACAACACCGGATGTATCGCATTTTATGTATGTACGCTCACAAATCATTCTCCCAATTTCGAATCGCCATTGGTCGTCTCGCTCCTGTCTCCCCCCTTTCCTTCATCTCTCTCCCTGGCGTTTCGTTTGAAAATGCACCACACAGCACACGTACAAACTCGCGCGCCCTCGTGTCCTTTAGGCGTTTTCGTTTTCCGCGCTCCTGCATGTCCCAAAAGTAAGGATCTAATTCGGGGTGATTTCGGGAGAACCTAGCGAGTGCATTCCGGTGCATCCTGAGCGCTGGAAAAGGCGTTCCAAACCTAATACATGGAGTGCAGAGAGTGCATCTATGGGGATGGCTCACTGCATGCGCTTCACAAAAACCACACGATGCATTTTTTTACAACCACCCACATCCCCCCCCCCCCCCCAAAACAAACGGACGAAATTCACACATGCGTGTGTGTGTGTGTCTGTTTGCCAGGGGTGTGAGAGTTATGTGTTTACAGTCGATTCGTGCCAATAGCCTGTAGCGGCACGGACTTTTGCAGAGAGCCGCCTTATGTGCTGTTTCGGATGCCGCCCGTCCCCTCAGGGCTTAGATGACGGACTGAAAATGCAGGGCTATGCAGCAAACAAATGCATGTACCTATGCACACGCATTTCGGTACAACCCAGTCCAATTCTGTCTAGTGAACGGTCGTACCACCACCACCACCAACACTATTCCACTCACGCACACACTGAGTCGGGTGTGCGCGCGTGACAAAGCAGACATAATAACAAATGCTATTAATTCTAATCGAATGTGGATGCAATTTATTCTCCTACGTAGGCACATCCATCCCGAGTTATATAGGCTCGGTTGCTCGGATGCACCAGAGAATAGGAAAAACATAGAATATGCTGCCCGCTCTTCAACCAAATTATTCGCTGGTGTACATAGCTGTTTTTTGCAGCTCAGATTTTGGGATCGTTTTGGGATAATTTGGAGGTCCCATGTCAGCCCCTGCGTGTGTATATGTGTGTGTTGGGATTAGTCTGAGAAATGACTGCACATGAGCGCGTTGCATATATTGGTGGATGCGTTTCCATGCTTTGCCGCTCTTTCCATCCTTAGCAACAACAACAAAAAACAAGCGTTATGAAAAAGTGTAGAACAACATGAAATGGCGAAGGTTAAATACTAAAAGCATTGAAGATCTCTTCATATGGGGGGTGGTAAGTTTCGTGCATGAGATCGAACAATTGCGTCAATCGGTAGTAGAGCTAAAAAAACCTAACGAAAATTGAACCGAAAAAAATAAAATGTCGCTCCCATCACGATCATCACAACAATCGGTTTGATGGATGGATGGGGCAACATAACATCCCCGCCACGCGTCCGTACTAATCCGCTACAGCACCTCGACGGACGAACGAGTTGTACGCAAGTGGCTCACAATGTGCTCGCCTATATAAGCACGGGTAAAACATAGGTCCATGGAGGCATGAAGCCATATTAGTTTTTGATGATCGATTTTCGCGAAACCACTGCTTTATGCCATGCCCAGTATCTAATGGATTTCATTCCCACTGCTGCTGCTCCTGGAGCCGCCAATCTAGCCAGTCCCCAGTAATGCATCGAATGTCCCGCTTGCATCGATTGATAGCATATCCGAATAATTTATGGTCCAAAACCGAGCTTAGCTTTGCACAGAGCTAAAGCTGCCACCTCTCTGCTATCCTTTCAGCTTTCCTGTGTGCATTAGACCACCCATCGCTGGACACAAAATGCTCCCTCATGGGACGTTTTCTTTTTGCAGTGGAGTGAGCACCAAGGGGACAGAAGAGAATTGTGGTTCAACACTAAGCAAATTTGCATTTGATCAATTACTGGACGGAAGCAGCAGGTTTTTTGCTTTCCTTCACTGCACATCTCCAACGGGACGGGGACTCTTGATTGCCATTCCGGCAATGGCAAATAGAAAACGATCAACGGTCTATTTGACTTGTGGGATTATATTGTTTGATTTTATGTTATCCGTTTTACGGAAAGACCAAAAAAAAACAGGAGTGCCAGAAGACCTCAAAATGCATAGAACTTCTTCGTGCAAAGCACCGCCAAAGAGCTGGTCTTTTGCGATTCTGCGAATGTCCCCAGTGTATCATTGGAGGACACGCGAAACACGAGTCATGATGCCCTTTCATAATAATTAATTTCTGAATAATAGAACAAGACCCTTTTCAATTTCATTTTGCTATACACACACACATATACGAAGAGAGGCACGCTTAACCATGCCGTGTGTTGCTCGATTTCAAACAAATCCTGCCTACTTCCGGCCGAACTGTTTAACCCAGTACATCCCATTTCCGGACCGTTAATCTATTGCGTGCAATTATCAGCAGTCAAGGGGGCCCCTGGTGTCACAACCCTTGTGCCTTTCGGGTGTGTTTGTGTGCCTCAAACGAGACGTGATGGAATTATTCACCACTTACCTGAAGTTGGAGAACCACTTGACCAGCTGGGCGGTGTTGTTCTTGTTGAACTTGATGTCCGGGAAGTACATCTTCAGCACGGCGGAGCTTGGGTACCGCACCCAGAAGAACATCAGCTTCGCCTTGCGCAGGTGCATCGGAGTCAGGGTTGACGAGTTCACCGGAGTTAAGGATTGATTACTGTGTTTTTTGGGAGGTTTTTGATTTGAAATTGGTTCATGAAATAGTGACGGTAGGAAAGGGAAAACGATACGCAGCTACTAGCAATTTGTGAAAGGCTTACCAAACGGGTCCTGCATACGATTCAAATTTGATCGCGTGGAGAGTGGGGGTACTGGTGGTACAAATGGATCAGAGGGTAGTGCGAATCAGATATCTTCACATATCCACTTACTTCAGTCGGCTCAGCGTAATAAGGGAGGAAACTATAAAAGTGTCCGTACAACCCATTCCGAAGAATGGATTAGAAAGTGTGCGAAAGAATATCCAGCCGGAGTAAATCTGATTAAGACACACACCGATTGCCCTGGCCCTGCCATTCGATGCAGTCTATGTAAATCTTTTTAATGTACTTAAACATTCAACACGAATGTCTGGACATGTTTGGCAATGCGGTCCAAGAACAGTACGTACGATTTAAATTAAAAAAAAGTAAAATAGAAATAGATACACAGAAAATAAGATTTAGAAACCCCTACATGGTTCCATGTGTGCAAAGAGTTATTTAATCAAAACTGGTCTTTTCCAGCCATGAATCGTAAGCAGACCGTCGCAAGCCGTGACCTTCCACAAATGGTAGTTGCTAATAGGGGGTAGTTCAAGGAAAAAAATCTTACGCTGCAATGGAAGCTTCAAGCAACAATGATTGGTTTGAAAAGGATATAGTAGGCTCCATTCCGTTGTAGGCGATGTCGGCGGAGGTACAGTCCGAGTTGCGATCGTTGACATCCATCGATGCTCTGATATGTCCGTAGTCCGGCGAGCTGCCGTGGTGGGCCGCCAGCAGGGCCGGATGCAGCATCGTCGGCGGGTGGGGCAGGGGAGGGGAATCGCGTGGGTCCAGCATGCCGTTGATGCCGGGCGGGCTGGACGACACCTTCATGTGGTGAAACTGGGACGGCTGAGGCCCGTGCGGGCCACCGTGCGGACCGTGCGGATTGAAGAAGGGGCTGTAGGGCGAAAAGACTTGCGACTCGTGCAGCGATGGGTTCGGAATCGCAACCGAGGTAGGCAGTGAGACGGGCAGCATCGACGAGGCGGAACCGTGGAACCCGGCCCGCTCCGCCTTGCATTCCGTCGGGGTGGTCGGCCCGGTCGGCTGGACTGTGCCACCGGACGACTGGCTGCTAAACTGGGCGGGCGGCTGCGATTGTGGTTGCTGCTGCTGCTGGCCTGGGGTTGGCTGCTGCTGCTGCGTTGATGCCTGCGACTGAGGCTGTTGCTGCCCGCTCAGTGCATTATTGTTTTTGTTGCAGCTGTTGTTGTTGTTGTTGTTGTTGCTGCTGCTATTACTGTTGTTGCTGCCATTCCCCAGACTGCTCCCATGGCAGTTGGTCGCTCCACCCATCGGAAGCTGCTGCTGCGTTTGCTGCTGCGATTGCTGTTGCGATGGCTGCTGCTGCTGCTGCGGTTGTTGAGATTGCTGTGAGTCAACCTGCACCTGATTCGAGGACGGAATAATGCCATCCTGTGCTAGAATTCTACTCACTGTTCGCGGCGTAATGCGGGTGTCGGTCACCTTGTGCCGCTTCTTTTTCGGCGTCACCACCAGGCTGAGGGCCTCGTTCTGCTCGGGATTGTGCTCGCGCGGTTCCGGCGGCGGCAGGCAGAACGGATTCACCTGACTGGGCGTCCCTCCGAGGGCCTGGTTCATCGAGTTGTAGAGCGCGGCGGCCGCAACCGAGTTGATGTTCTGGGGCGTTTTCGACGCTTGGAACATGGCTGTAGAAGGAGAAGGACGTACATGAGGAGGCATGCCGATCGAGTTCATACTGAGCTGTTGCTGCTGTTGCGGTTGCTGTTGTTGCTGCTGCTGCTGCTGCTGCTGGCCACCCTTGGGATCAACTCCCGGTCCCGCAGTCGGGACGTGCATCGCGTTCATGCCCGGCATCGGGGGAAACGAGCTCCCGTTGAGCCGCGCTCCACCACAGCCGGTCACGTTGTTTGCCAACGTTGGCTGCTGCTGGATGCAGTTACCATTGCCCGCGGGCGTTCCTACGGACATACCGCCCGGACCCATCGGGACGGGCTGGGACGCGTTGTTAAGACTAGGTGTACTTAGCATAGGTGCGTTACCTGATTGACTGCCACCGATGCTGCTCCGGTCCGACTGACTGATCTTGGTGCGGGGCGACTTGCGGTCCAGCAGCTGCGACGCCATCAGCAGATCCTTGTTCAGCTGTTCTGCCGCCGCGGCTGCCGCCTCCGACTGCTTGCCGAGAAATCGGCGCTGGTGCACGAACCGCGTCACGATCGAGTCGACCAGGTTGGACAGCGACGCCGTGATCTCCGTCTTGAGCACGTCCGCCAGTCCCTCGAGATCCGTGCCGGACATGGGACCGACCGAGCTGGCGCTCGAGCGCATCATGTTCAGCCGGTTCGTCAAGTCGGACGGAATGGACGATCCCTTTGGTATCGCCGGCATGTTGTGGCCACCGATCGCCGCTGCATGGTTGGTCTGGGGCATCGCGTGCATCGGGACGTGCGTCGGCGACAGCTGTTGCTGTGGCGGCTGCACGACGGCCGGATGCGGCTGAGGTTGGTGCTGTTGCTGCTGCTGACTCGGCGGGAGCGGCGGTAGCGTTACGTTTGCCGGCACGGGTTGCACCAGCCCACAGGACTGCTGGGACGGCTGCGGATGCGTCGGCGAATGTTGCTGCTGCTGCTGCGGGTGTTGACTCTGCGGATGTTGAACAGGCGATTGTAACAGTGCCTGGGAAGTTTGATTTTGTGCTTGAGGTTGCGGCTGGTGCTGCATAGTTACCTGCGATTGCATTACCTGTGACGAGTTATTGCTGGCGTTCCGATCTGGCTGATGTTGCTGCTGTTGCTGCTGCTGTTGGGGCTGCTGTGGCATGATTGCCTGCTGCTGCTGCTGCGATTGCTGTTGTTGCTGCTGCTGCTGTTGCAGAAGCTGCTGGTTCGAAGCCTGCAGGCTCCGTTCCGCTTGTTCCGCCTTCACTAGCCTCGCTTCCTGCTCGAGAAACAGCTTCTGGTACATCGCCGCCGCATTGCTGATCTGCTGGCTATGCTGGGGCGCCACGGCCGGTGGCGCTGGTGGCTGCTGCCCGATCGGCTCGTGCGGCATCGAAGCGGCCGCGGCCGCCGCCTGCTGCATGTGTTGCAGGAACGGGTGCGCCCCGTTGAAGCCGCCCGCCTGCAGCGAGTGGGCCGCATTGGGCAGCGAGTTGTGCAGCTTGGCCGACATCATCTTGCTCATCATCTGCAGCATGCTGGACGCATCGGCGGCTGCTGCCGCTGCCGCCGCCGCGGCTGCCGCGTTCGACTGGCCCTTCGGTCCGGCCGCCGCCACCTCCTTCATCTGCGTGCTGGACGCGGACAGATGGTGGTGGTGGTGGTGGTGGTGGGGCTTTTCGGGCGACAGGTCGGGCGCGCTCGCGTCATCCTCCATGATGTCGCTCGACGAGCTGTCGTCCACGACCTCCTGCGTCGTGTCGGACTGCTGCTCCATGCGCGAGCACAATTGCACATACTTCTGCTGCATCTCCGCCAGCTGCTCCTGCATCGAGCGCAGCTGCGACTTAAGTACGTCCTTCTCCACCCGCTTCTGGTGGATGTGGGGCGTCGTGACCGTCTCGACCAGGTCCTCGTCGTCGTCGGTCGTGGCCGGATCGGTGACGGGCGTCGTCGTGGCGGCCGTGTTGGTCGCCGCCGCAGCCGCCGCCGCTGCCGCCGCGCTGCTGCTCAGCATGAAGTTCTGCAGCGTTAGGCCTAGGTTCAGGCCGGCCGCTGCCGCCGCTGCGTACCGCTCCGCCGCACTGTTGTCGTGCTGCTGGGGGTGGTACAGCTTGCGCTTCTTGCATCCGTTCACCGGCGGCTGGGACAGAATGGCCGGGCTAGCGCGCATCGACGACACGATGTTTTCCACCCGGGCCCGCTTCATGTTGAGCGCTTCCGGTTCGGCTCGGCTCGTCGGCACGATGCCGCTGCCGGGCGTGGGCGTCCGCTCGTCCCGCTCCTTATCGTCCAGGCAGCAGTCGTCCAGGTCCATCAGCTCCTGCTTCGCAATGAGCCCCCCGTTACTGCCGGCCCCGGTCGAGGACGCCGGCGACGGTACGGTTTCGTCCACCTCGTCGTCCTCCGGCAGGGACGCCACCAGCTCGTCGATCACGTCGCTCTTCTCCTGCTTCGGGTTGATCGTTTCCACCGCCACCGCACCACTGCCGTTCGACTGGCGGCACGCGTCCGCCGACCCGCCCAGCAAATCATCACATTTCGCACTATCACTAGCTGCACCGTGGCTCGCTTTCGCATTTTGATTATTGCCCCGGCTCTTGGCCTTGGGTGTGCACGCGCCCACATCACTCGAATCACTCAGCTCGCCGCCGTTCACGATCGCGCCGAGGCTGTTCTCACTGAGCTTACCCATGTCGAAGATCGTGTTGGCGCCGCCGCCGCTGCAGCTGCTGTGGTTGTTGTTCTTGCTGCCGATCACATTGTTGTTGTCGGGCGATATCCGACCGCCGGCGGCATGCTGGCCACTCTGGTTGCTCTGGATCGTCGCGCGCAGCTCGTGATCGAGAGCCATCAGGTCCTTCTTGCCCTGCAGGATGTTGCGCAACATGTGGTGGGCCAGCTCGCTCGTGGCGGGTGGTGTTGTAGAGTCACCGTCAAGGTCTATAACACCACCGAGGCCATTACTGCAAGAACCGTCCGCCCCACTGTTGTTGTTGTTGTTGTTGCTGCTGCTGGTAGTTGCGTTCCTACTGCTCGATGACTTGGGCGCACCACTGTCACCGATCGTACCGCCACCACCACCTCCGTTGTTTTCACCATTAGTGTTCGCAACAGCATTATTGTGATTGCTGCTGTTGCTACTGTTGCTGCTGCTGCTAGTGCTGCTGCTGCTGGTACTGCTGTTGCTGCTCGTACTGCTCGAGCTGCTACTACGCCGGTTCGAGCCCATCGTCACATCCGACACCGGCACAGTTACACCACTACAACCACTACCACTCTTGCCGCTCTTGGCAGCCTTCGCACTGCCGCTATTATCACCGGCGCCAGAATTGTTGCACGCGCTCGTATTATTATTGTTCGTGTTGGTATTGTTGTTGTTCAGATTCGTCACACTTTCGAACCCGAGCTTGGCGGGATTGACCGCACCACTGGCACCGTTCACCACACCACTACTGTTGTCCTGGGCGGTAAGCCCGCAGTCGCCGTTGTTGCCGATGCTGCCGGCCACACTGCTGCTGATGCTGGCCGCGGCAGCCTCAATGGCCGACAGCATGCTCAGCGTATCCTGGTCGGTCGCGTCCTGGGCCTGCTTCACTTGCCTGCCGAGCAGTTCGTTGAGCATCTTGCTGGCGGCCGCCGGTCCGTAACCGCCGGGACCGAATAGTCCGCTGAAATGTTGCTGCTGCGCCTGGCTAAAAATAGCCCCGTATAGACCGCTGCTCATGAAGGACGGCCGCGAACTGAAGCTGGGTATCGAGGAGTAGCTGTTTCTTGGCTCGCCCGCGTCTACGCGCTGTCTGCTGCGCTTGCTATTGTTGCCGCTGCCGTTGCCGTTGCTGCTGCTGCTGCTGCTCCCGTTGCTGCTGTTGCTGTTACTGCCGTTACTGCTGATCGTCACTGTGTTGGTAGGGTTGTTCTTTAGCAACTTATCGACGTACAAACCGAAAGAATCAGAGTCTTCCTCCGATGACATCATAAGCAGGGAGCCTGCTGCAGTTCACGAACACGACGACGGCGGTGGTGGCGGCGGTTGCTGCAGCGGTGGTGGTGGTGGCAACGACAAAGACGACGACAAAGGCGGCGAAGATAACTTCCCCTGCAAAATAGACCGCTGTCAAGCGGGTGGGGGAACCGTTCCCCTCCCGGTTGCCGGCGTCGTCACGCACACTACCAACGGTTCGGGTCGCTGCAAGCGCGTGGTCTTTGTTTTGCGCACGGCGATTCCTTAGCGTCGTCTTTTTCGTACTGCTGCTGCTGCACGAGCAGCCCCCTCCAATATCCGAACGGTCGCTTAACCCGGCCTTAGCTTTCCCCTTCCATGGCATGGACCTACAGTACGGCGCAGTGGCGAAGGGCGCACGAAAGAGAGGCAAACACGCAACGTACCGAGCGAGTGCGAGCGAAAGAACAACGATGAAAAAGGAACGGAGAGCAATCGAAAAGGTGCGAAAGAAAGGGGAGAAAAAGAAGGAGAGCAGAGTTAGTTAGGTTATTTTAGTTAGGCACGGACAAAAACACAGATTACACACACTTTATTCCTACATAAAAAATACATAAAAAATACAGCGAATCGGCCCACTCGGAAGCACACGAATGTCTACCCGTTTGCTTATAAACATGTTTGAAGAACAAACGCCTGTTGCAATATTTGTTGTTTACCACTTCATTACGATAAAGATGAGTTTACTACCAACATTTCACAGGAAAACTAGAACAAGATCTCTTTACAATTTGGCAATGTTTACGTTTCTTTCCAAATATACAATGTGTCTGTTGTGGCAAATTTCTGAAAAAAGCCAAAAGCAGGATATTGTTTTGTTGCCGTTTCATTCCACATTTCCTTCCCATTTCACACCCCTCGGCCAGCAAGGATCGGGCCGCGAGAGACCAGATGGAGATGTTCGAGAGGACCAAAAACCGTCCCAACAAACGGGCCCGAGACCGGCAGTGATCGAAGACGCGCGTCCCTCTCTAGTTCACTGCAGGGAAAATAATTCACTCCGATGCACACCTGGATCTTTGCCATACCACCGTACACGCACACTCACAAACACGCGGACATGAATGCATCCGTATCCAGAGCACGGGCGCATTCAAAAGGAACGGTGTTGTGCGTCCTCTGAATGTGCCCCGATGTCCTGTGGTTGCTGGAATACGGGGACGACGAAGGCAAAGTCAAAGGCAACAACAAAAAAACAAGGCAACCAACTGCAAGGACGCCCTTCCGTTACGATTCCGGGTTCGGTGTGCGTTTGGCTTGCAGGGAAGAAGCAGTTTTTGTTCGAAGCCTCACGACCCAGAGTCAGCTGTTTGTGCGTTTTGCGTTTTGTTGAATGGATGCTGTGCCGTGCGGCGCCTTCTAATTACCATCCAATAGAGTGACTTATAAATATCAATTTAAGCCGAGGCGCGCAAGGAGCGAAATTAATTACTTACTCCACACACCAGACCCCAATCGGTACACCACCCATCCCATCATCGCGACACCCAATCTCAAGTTCTCCTCGATTGTATCGCCTTCAATGCTCGGGTGTGCTTCATTGCACACCCGCCGGTATCATCAGATCATTGGAGTAAAATAAACTAAGAAGTTTACTGTCTTCCCATGTCGGTTCCCATCCGACCATCCGAGAACTCATCAAAACATTCGTAAATTGGATAATAAAAATGTGTCGCAGTTTTCCCTTTCCAGTTATCTGTGTGCTGGACACTCCCGTGACAAGTTGCCGCGCGGCAAAACAGGCAGGCAGACGGTCGCGGTTTGATGCATCTATCTCGAGAGCATGTATTTGCGTACGGCAGCGCCAACAACGTAGCTGCTCTTCGCTGCAAAGGAGGAGAGCGCGTCTTGGCTGTTCTGGACTGTGTCATTCGGCGACATTCTTGACGATAACGAGATTGACGCCTAATGATATCATCACCGGGTGGGGACGTGATGCTAAGCGTCGCTTCTTCAAGACGCGTGCTTCTCGAAACCAAAACGGCGCAAGGAGAAGAAGAAGGAGGGGGTAATTGTCAATTGGTTTCAAGACGATTGGAGTGGACACAACTTTTTTATTAGTGAGGTCACTTTGAACAGCCTTGCGTCTGTTGTTGTGTGTGTGTTCGCTTATTCGCGCTTATCCATTTGAAAATTGAGTTATTGTGCTGATGAGTTTGCACATACACACACTATAAAAGTTAATCTAATGATAGCCGCTATTGAGCCTGAATGCGTATTCTACTGTGAGAATATTTTCTACAATAAAAAATACTGATGTTTTATGTTTCTTCTTGAACTAACGTATTTTAGATCCTGGGCCTTTTAAAATCAACGACAAACATTCTTGCGACCTTACAAAACAGTCGTTTAAAAAGTCGGTTACTGCCGTGATAGTTTAAAATCAGAAGAAAGTGGCAGACACAATGAGAAAAAAACCTGCCCCTAAAACGACCGTTACACACACGTATACGACGGTTCGGTGAGCACCGCCGGTGAGAGTATATGCGTTCCAACTGCCGACTTACACACCTCAGGAGGGTCTTCTAGAGGGAGCGTGTTCTGTCACATTCCGAAAGGTGCATTATCGGTCGATGAAGCAAACGGAAAGAGGACATTTAAGAAAACGTTGAACTTCTTTAAGACGTTGGGAAGGGTCGCTGCCAACGTCTTGGGCTGGGCAGAGCTCGCTATGCTCCGGTACATGGCACACGTTCCAGTAGGGGGTTAAATCGCATTACCAACCCCTCTGTGCTTTCGAGCATACCTGTGGCCGTACCGTGTGCCGCAGCCGTGCGCACATATGGCACCGTGTGCGGTGTTGTGAAGGATCGCTGAAAAGAGTTTGCTGGAGCTGTTAGACCAAACGGAAATAAAATAATTGCACCCTGTTCCATATGGCTTGCAGCAAAACGCAAACGCAGACACGCGCGAACGAGGAGTTGTGTCCACAGTTGTTGTCACCGTTCCTAGATCGTTATCGCTTTGCGGCTAGCGCCTAAGGTGTGTGTCTTCAGCTCCAGCAGCCCACCGTCAACGGCTCTTTTTTTTGTATACATCCAGATTGAGACCGACCCACTGCAAGCGGTGTCTCCTCTTCTACACGTTGGTTTCCACATTCCCTTTTCTTTGCGCTGGTGAGGCATTCATATTTCAGCGGTTTGTGGCTAGCTTCCTTTCCCGGGCGGCGGCAGCGGACACAATACTCGTTGGGGACCTTAGCGACGCGTGTGATTGTTACCCTTTTCCCATATTTGACATTTGACCGATCGGTCGAAAGTTGTATGAATTTCGGATTGCAGTTGAACGCAAAGCCGGTATTTCGTAAATCAGTAACGCCCTTTCTGAGACGAACTTGAGACCGCTGCGAACCGTACGGTACGGCTCCCCCCCACACACACACCCATTCGATCGTGCACTTGTGTGTCTTCCTTTTCGGGGATCCTTCCGTACCGGCCGCATCGTCAGTGCAAACGATATCTTCCGATAACCAACCGCTCTCCACCGCCCTCTTTCGGGATGTTTGTTGCGGTTGAAGATGTTACCCCCCCGAGCACAGTGGTGTAAAGGGTGACCCTTTTATTGCCACGTCTTGCCTTTGTGCTCGCTCTTTTGCTCGCCTCTCTTCGGAGGGTCCACCCTTCCCAAATTTGCATTGTGCCGACGAGGATCCTCCTCCGATTGGTGTGTGTAATATGATGATCCTCTCCGGAAGTGCTGATTATTATTAATTCTCCCACAAGACAACGCATCGAGTCGGTGGAGCAATTCAAAGACATACACACACACAGTGCACACGATACGATTCTCGGCTGCGGTTAAGCGAGGAGGTGCGCGCTACCGTGCACTGGAATACCGTGTGAAAGGAAGTATCATGTCTGAGAACTGTCTCCTTCCGTTCGGAAGAAGGTTGTTTCGTGAGAAGTTTGCAACCGATTTGTTATTTGAAGCAAATATATGGTATGTGTCTTGCTCTTGCTCTACTCTTCGACAAGCTCTGACAGATAGGACAGTTACAACTTACTTAGAATTAATTGGTTTTTATCTTTCTTTTTGCTTCTCAATCACATCAAACACTGTTCGAAACATGCTGGTTGGTTGGGTTGCTATTGCTGCAGTGTTGTTTCAAGCAGTGCCGTTTTGTGCAATTGCAGCATAAATTTGTATACTCTCCGGACCCGAAGACAACACTCAAACCATGCACACACAAAAAAAACAAAGATCAACTAAACACCCACAGTGTACGGTTTTTCATGGTCGTTACTGCAAACAATTATCAATTAGAGCTAATTAAATTCCTGCGTCCGGGATTTATTTGGCAGAAAAGGCCCCAGCAGCTTGTGACTCAGAGTCTTGTACGGAGCAGTGCAAGTGCACTTGCAGCACACAGCTGCGCGCGCGCGTGTTGTGCTGGTTGTGTCCATTGTGTTTGTCAGTACAAATCTTCAAGTTCAATTAGCCTCAATTGAAAGGAAGGAAGGGCACATGACAGATTTCGGGTTTGCCTTGCTTCCTTCATCCTTGTGATGCCCTGGCAACACTTCCTTTCGTTGTGGCTGCTGGTGGTGGTCTTCCAGTCGTTGACTTCGGAGGGAAGGGTTGTTGGCTTTTTTTTATTACTCACAATAGCTGTACCATACTGAACATTAAGGAAGCTGGTAACTGGTAGCGCAAAAGAGTACCAATCAATTTACAAATCACGTACTCTCTTGCTTTATGCCCAAATGCGGCCGAAAATTACCAAAGAGCTGAGCTGTTCACACAATCGAACGGTTTCAAAGGCCTGAAGACGAAACGTCCTACGATTCATTTCAGGGACGAAATAAAAATAAAAGCAAATAACGTTATTACAACGTAGTGCCGAGCAGGTTTTCGTTAACCCCTTTTTTTGTTCACTGTGGTGCTGTTTGAACCACCTGAGATGGAGAGTTAAGATCGATTTTTTGAATAAAAACATCCCTTAACCCAACCACCGCCACAACCCGGAGACGACGACTGCATCGAGAAAATGCGGCGCACCATTACAATCGCATCCGCCTCCTGATTTGTACGGCATGCGTCTTGCCAAGTGGGTCTGTGTCATCGTCTTTCGGTTGAGGTTAAGGATTTTAAATGCATCAAACATACAGACACACACACACACGCACATGTTCTCGCGCTCGCTTGAGTGATGGTGCGGATACAATGCAAACGCAGCAAACAGCACTGGCAACGCGGGCCGCGCCTCAGGAAGGGAAGACCGATGAAAAGGTAGGGGAAAAAATCCTTGCTCAGTAAATGAGAGCGAAAGGATTGCGAAAGGACACCACACTTCCGTCCGCCCGCAACCATAACTTTGATCGACTTTGTGACTCACGGAACCGGGCCTCATGGCTCTCAGATTGAAGCCCACGACGACGACGACGACGTTTTCCCCCTTTTTTATACTCTACCGAGCACACAGAGGACGCGCACCTCAGCAGCGACCAGGACCAGGCACGCGTGTGGCAAACGGCAAGAAACAGCAAAAGAAGGGAAAGAGAAGAAACAAAAAAAAAAGCTACTACGGAAATCATCCAAAGATTGCACATTGCGAGAAGCGAGTAATTAAAACTCATAAGTTCATTCTGCACGGTTTATTCATCACATCATCGTCATCGTATTTATCGTCCTACGGGGTTCTCGGGGTTGTAGTACGCGCGCACGCTCGCGTTCGTCCTCTGGCTGCGTTCTATCTGCGTCTTCCTTGCTTTATAATCTCTACTTAGTCGCCGGGCTTGGGCTGTTGAATGTGCCGACTCTCAGACACACACCCGCGGACACACCAGCCGAGTTCCCCGCAAGTCATCCGCCGCTAGCATCCTTCCAAACGGAGCGAACGACATGTTGCAGCAGCACCGCACTAGGAGCGCCTTCGTTCTTTTCTTCCGCATTTCGGGCTCAGCGATATCTTACACCTACCCCTCTATTTGGGGCTGAAGAGAAGCCCTCCTACACCACTCTCGTCATACCTCCCCGCTCTTACAATAGAAGAGGTGGTGGTGGTGATGGTGGATAGGCGTAAGAAATGCAACCGTTGGCAGAAAGCAAGAAAAGCCCGAAGGAAATTATTGCATCGCCTCCTAGCCGTGCACCGTCGGCTGCAGTGCGGCGACGACGACGGCGCAGCGCTCACCCTTCCTTTGCACTGGGACTTCTCGTCCGTCCCCCAATCGAGGCAACGCAGCAGCAGCAGCAGCAGCGCAATAGCAATAATACTGAATGTGCGCCCTCCGCCAGCTGCCTTCTTGCCGTCGCCCAGAAAAGTGGGCCGCCCGCTGTTCCCCGAGGTCTGCTTCAGAGGAAACGGAGCAAAGAAACGTGTGGCCACCAAACCGAGATGGTAAATATGCACAAGTTCTTCCAGCTCTATTTGAGTTGAATCTTTGAGGCATGCTGGTTATCAACATTTCAGCACACGTCGCCGCAACCAAACCCAGCCATTAATATGCACTCTCCACCCCTTTCTCTCTCTCTCTCTCTCTTTCTCTTGCGTTGGAAAGCGGGGACGAGCACGAGTCCCTTAAGCCATTCATATGAGGTTTCTTATGCAACCTCCGAAGCAAATAGCTCCGTATCCTCGGACATCAGCACTGCTTCCTGTGTCGAGCTCGTTTCGGGAAGTATCTGGAGCAAAGTGCGAAGGAGTGGCACAACGAGGATTGGGGTGGGGATTGGTGCTCCATGAAAAGCGGATTTTCTTTCCTCGAGCTCGCGCTGGCTTTGGAGCATCTTTTGCCATTTTTCTTGGTTTGGGCTAGCGCACACACGGTCAAAAGGAAAGATGTGTAGACATATCTGCCATGGGAGTGTATGTTGTGGCCACACTCCTCCCCCAACGGGTACCATGCCGCAACAATGATTATTACTAGGAACTTTTTTAATGTGTTCGTGTTTATGTTCATTGCAACATTATTTACATTCGTTTGGGGAAGTGAAACGAGCTCGCTGTGGTAGCATACATTTTAAATGTAACACTATGCCGTCAACATACTTGTTCCTTGCAACACACGACGTGGCTTTGAAAAGGTTTTTTTCTCTAAAAAAATAATTTCATCATAAAACTTTAAAAACCAACGAAACATGTTTGTGTAACAAATGTCAAGCCTTTCGCATTCAAATATTTTAGGAAAAAAACACTCAGTAAAATGGGAAAACCATCGACATCTAGTGCTTTACGTGCAAATAGATGCAGCTGAAAATTTGCAAATGCCATCTCAGCCATGCAAAAATCGGCACCAAATCGGACGGAGATGGGACTTAGCGAGAGAGAAATCCACACACACACAAAATAAAAACCGAAAATAAAACCTCCATCGTAATGATTCCGAGTTTCGATACGCCTGTGCGCGGTAGGAAAATGCATTTCTACGTTCGCTGTTGTACGGATTTTCCTGTTTTTCCGCCTCTCTTCAGCTCCATCAACGGCGAAATACGTTAACCTGATTGAAGGACAGCATAGGGCGAAGGGAGGAGACACGGGAAGTAGGAGACACGCGTCAGTACGCGTTTGGATAATCTGGGTAGCTGTGGAAACACCCCCGTCGGGTACTCTCTACCAACTACTACGGTGTACTCAGTGTGCGGCGAGCCGGCCTTACGATTATCGAGCCGAAAAGAGTTGGAAAATAAAAATGCAACTGAAAAAAACACAACATAACGCAGCATCATTGCACTTCAGCCCGTCGTCCTCGGATATACTATTTTTCTTCTGGCACTGTAACCACTTTCCTGGCATTTGCGCGCGAGGGGTTGGCGAATTTTTTGTATAATTTTTTACGAACACACGCCCCCGCCTGTTTGCCGTGCCTCGAACGACATTTGCATTATTAAAGAGTGTCGCGGTCATGTCAGGGGATCTCGGGGGCCCTGTCACATCCGGTCACTGTTTGCTGCTGCTGCTGGTGTTTGGTAGTGTGGGCCGGTGTTGCAGTGTGACGTGGTGCAGCAAAACATTGCTTGCTTTATCACACCGACCTGTCCGAAGAATTGGACGTTTTCTCGCCGCTGCCTACTGCTGCTGCCTCGACACACCGGACAACAATGCGAAAGCCGGGTGCGGTGGTGCCGGTGTTGTGCAAGCGTCAGTGTAAACGTATTGCCCTCAGGCTAATGCAAGAATAGCTGCTGAGGCTGCTTATCCAAGGACTCGTCCGTGATGCTGGCTTTGCAGATAAATGCCATTGTCTTGTGTAATTATTTCCTTTCCTCGTTTGGTAGGCGTTAATAGTGTTTGCAAGTCCGCCGGACTCACAGCATACATTGGTACGTGGCACACACCCACAGCCACCAATCAATAAGAGGGCCAGCAAAAAAGCGCAGCTTTCGCTCGTATCAAATACAATAAGCACACGCCCACATCCTTATGCAGTGCCGCGCGATGCTTATAATGAAAATGCATATTTTATTACCAAAAAACTCTCCCTCAAGATATCGCTCGCCGCCGCTAATGCTCCTACTTGTCTTCTCTTTGCACAATCCGTAAAAGTTTGCGAAAAAATATTGATTTTTGGCTCCTTTTCCGGCGAGAGAAGAAATCAGTCATAATCGCCACAACGGCCCCGCCCTCACTCTCCCACTCCCAACACGTGCGTTTCAAGTTGTGCGGCAGAAGTTGATGAAAATTCAACCCGTTCACCCATCCATGGGGCCGGCTGGACGGAATTGCCGGAGCGGGAAGTTTTCCATTCTGTTTCCTCATTTTTGTTGTTGCGTTTTTGCACCGGCGAAAACGAGTTGAAGTAGATCAGCCTATTGAGGTTGCCCCGACGCTGCTACCACCATCTCCCACACCCCCTATTTCCTCCTCCTTTCCGGCAAAGTTACTCTCGAGAGGAGAGTCTCGGAGTTCCCGAAACCGAAAACAAAGACACAATTTTGAGGAAAATCTCTGCGAGCGAAAAATGCAATGAAAAGAAAACGAAAACAGGACATAAGGGAAACTCCGACCAGTGTGTGTGTGTCTCTGCCGGTGTGTTGCAAAGGGTTCAACTTCGCATCAGAATACGCATCGGAGTAAGACAACCACGTCAGGATAGGGGGAGAGGCCACGTCGTTGTTTGTGTGCTGGTGGGCAGGTTGCCGGCGGGAGAGTATGTGCAAGAGCATGTTTGAGCAGTGGAGAAAATTAATACAAAGCCGGAACAGATTCTTCTTGCAGCAACGAAAATGTAAAAAAAGAAGGCTCTACCCCTTTTTCGCCTTTTCGCTGATGACTTCTGAAGGAGATGAAACGCATGAAAACATAAAATTTCATGACCGGTCTTTAGCCCTCCCCCCCCCCCCAACTGCTGGTCTTCTGCTACCACTAACGATACGTTCCAATGATTTGGTGGATGAGGTGGGGGGGGGGGGGAAGGGAGGATGGTTGAAATCTGGAGGCCTTTGTCTTGCTATGCTGCCGTCGTACTGCAGCAATGCCTCTTCTGTTTCGTTACTCGTGTCTTAGTTTGTGCACCCCTTTTTCTCAAACCGGATCATCCCCCGCAAAAGAAGTGTACATAACACCACTCTTCTGCCCCCCCTCTCCCCACCTAGCATACACACTGTGAGGGGGAGGAGGAATATTTGCATGTGGTCTTAGGTGGCAAATTATGCAATCCCTTCCAGGGTGTGCTTTTCGTGGGGTGAGTCGAGTTGTCTTACCGAGCCGCAAGAGGAGTTCCGTGTGTTCCTTCTCTCGACATTGCGCACACAAGAAATGGTTTGTCACGCACCGCGCCATCGGCTAGAACCAAACAAAGTGCACAGGAGAGCGGGTCTGTATGTCTGTGCAAGTGCATATAGAAGAAGTACTTTTACCGCAAAACTCCAACCCGCTCTCCCCCCTCCCCCGCATCCGCCAGCCAAATGTTGAGAGGCATCACATATCCTTGGGTGCATCTTGGTGCATAACATCCTTGAGAACGTATTTAATGAGTTTGCTCCTTGCGTGCGCGACCGGCACCACTTGAAGCATGTACTGCTGGTTGGGGAGAGGAGCGTAGGAAGGAGCGAGAAAGCGAAAGACAGAGAACGAAGCCTGCTTTAAGCGAGCAGAATTTGTTGGTTGTTTGCCAAATTTTATAGCAACATTAATATATTTTTGGTTGCGAAGAAAGTGCACATGAACAACATAGAAACAGTTTAGTGCAGAGAGTTTCGCTTCCACATCGCAGCATTATACAGTATTGCTGCATTAAGTTGCAACGCAGCGAATTAGCTGCACGTAATGCACATTTGATAGTACTTCGCCGCTGCTTTGGTGTGGAGTTTTTCATTTTCATCCTTCTGGCGGAAACAAAAAACTAAAAACAACATCCCACCATTACGATCCAAGCAATAAAGTGCATCGTCTGAAAGGTAGTGTGCATTACGATGCAGTTTTCAGCGGCAGCTGTTTGTGTTTGTTGGGTTGTTTGACTTTTTTTCCTCCTCCTCCTCCTCCTCCTCCTCATCCTCCTCCTCCACCTCCTCATTCTGTGCAAAACTCAGGCTTTGCTGCATTCGGCCTATCTTTCACGTCAGTTGGGTTTGGTTGGTGGGGGGATTTGCATTTTTCGTCGAGTAACGATTAAAATTTCGTCTAGCCAACTACACTGCCAGCGCGGAACATTCAGTTACGCGGAAGAGGAGCCCAGTTTACCCGCGCGTTTACCGAAACGAACCCAAAGTAACTCGCCCTCTCTCGCGCGTTCTGAAACGGGCTACACACCTCGTTCTTCCTGTGTGCTATGCCGGTTTTTTTACCTTCTATCCTTCAATCCAATGGAAAGAGGACGAAAGAGAGAAAGCGTGCGCAACTGCAGTATCGCTTCTAAATGTGGAATTAAAAAAAACCCTCGCCCCAAAAAGTGCATTTTCGTTTTCATTTGCAAAAATATAAAAATCACATATTAAGCAATAATGAAGGGCAGCGCTCTCTACGCGCGCGCCGGTTCCTCGGCTCCTCTGGGGCAGGCAGGCACAGAACGATCACGCTGCTCTTGTGCCAGAACGGGGTTTTTAGTGGGAGGAGGGTGGACGCGGTGGATGCGAACCAGGGGCAGAGATAAGGTCTATTATTTGATTCATCTAGCCCGCCGCCATCGTCATTTTGCCACGTGAGAAAACGCGCGGAAGCAAGCAAACGATGGCAGCAAGCAACGTATAGACAATATTTAAGGAACCATCAAATCAAATCCAGCCTTCCAATTTCTGCATAGCTGCCTACTATGAAAGGCGCTGTGTGTGCGTTTCTGAATGCACTTTCCGTGGGTGCAGTTTTTGTAGCAAATCCGGGTGGAAAAACAAAAGCAAAGAATAAGTATATATTCCCATACATTGTTCGAAATAGCGTTGGAAGGCGCTGGGGAATAGAGTTTTTAGGCTTTTTTTTGGAGGTGCGATTAAGGAAGGAAATGAGTTGCCGTTGAAGTTGAATGTTGGACGGAATTATTTTTTGTGTCTATTATACTCGGATGTTTTGATGCAGAACCAGTCGAGAAAAGGGAAGAAATAGCTTTAACAAAAACACTTTTGCCTTCATAGAACTATCGAGAATATCTTCGGGCAGTTGCGTATGAGTTGAAGAGAAACGGTGTAGAAATTCATTTGACGTTACTTTAAATGTCGTCCTTTAAGACGTGGAAATGCACATCCAACAACCGTAAAACGACCTTCATGTTGGGTTACGAAATGGAACCCGTTTCGATGAGTCATTAATTGACAGCGCATTTGTGCTAGGCGTGTATCCAATTCGTTCTGTTACGGACGGCTCAAACTGCGGAGTTTATCAAGCGCAGAAACTGCGGTCTCAAGAAACCCACGATACGCCGAAGGGTTTTTTTTTGTGTCGCCCCGAACAGTGTCCATTTCGTGTGAGTCATGCAGCGCAATGCGATTAATTAATTTGCATCTTGATGCATTCCGTGGTCGTCATCGCCCGCGTTCAGCCTTAAACAGCGCTCTGGTGGCGTTTGATGATGATACACCAAACCATTCCTTGATTAACGCAACAGTATCATATCATGACCACAACCAACACCATGAGCGAACCAAGTTTAATTGAAGTTGCTGTGCACTGCCCCCGAGAGGTTACAGCCAGGCCCAGTACTTGCGCAACCGGACAACCGATACAGATCTTATGGGAACCGCAGACAACCAGCCAGCACCACACGAAAGGATTCAAGTTTCTCACCCGTTTTTTAATGTTTTGCTCTCGCGCGCGATCGTTCCTTCCGGTGGCGACAGGAAATGGCATTACGCTGGATGTAAATGGCACCCGGCAGAAGAAAGAGTTATTCATGCGAGCCCGGCAAATCTGTATGCGAAAGAATCGTTCATCTGCGGGAGATGGGGGACGAAGACTCCCATTGGGTGGGTGCTGAGGTCAATTGCGCCATTGCATTGAGGTGGGATTACGCGCGGCTTGCATATGGTTGTGCTCGACAGGCAATTGAACCACCGCCACCAGCAGTACCTAAACGACTCCGGCTGAACCGGCGTAAACCGAACGTTGGAGCAAACGACCAATTGACGAACCAGACCCGTTGACGGCACAGAAAGGAGGGAGGCAAGGATTGTGGACCAAGCTTTTCGTTTCGAGTTATTTCCAGTTTCCCGCGCATATTGAGTGCGCTTTGGAGCAATTCCATAAATTGCTTGTTCCGTTCTGAAGATCACCGCGCACATGTACGGAAGACACGCATCCCATGTGAAGATGACAGCAATCGAACAAGCATTTTCTGATACATTTGTACCCCAAACAGCACATTTGTTGAATACGGCACCGAAGGGCCGAGCAGGAAGAAGGGCGTCTACGAGACAAGGTACCTAGAACACTGCTCATATGGTGGACGTTGGATGGAGCCGTGTGAGGGTTCCGCACCCGGAAGACGATTTATTGAAAAATTGAGCAACGTTAAGCCGCAGACACAGTGTGCATATGTTTAGCGCCCATTACATTCGATGGCCACGCGCAGTGTGGAGAAAAGAAGCAATTAATGGTCGTAAAAGCGCTTCGCTCATCAAACAAAGAGATCCTTGAAGTTATTAAAACATTTGGGCCGCTCGAGGGATTGAAGGCATCTTGGAAGGAAAAATTGATTACACTGACCATCTACACACCGACACATTCAATCAGCCGTTAAATATGGATAGGGCATAGGGCACTCGCATGGTTTCGTCTTGAAGGCGGATTGACGGGCGCGCGTCAGCCAGGTTCCAGTTCGATGGATAAATGACAAGTTCAAGAACAAATTCGTTTCGCGTGACTGCTGATGAGGTGGATGTAAAACACACACACTCCAACTCGCACTATCGCACTACATAGGCGAAGCTCTCTAACAGACGAACAAGGGATGGCAATAATTTTGAAGAGTGTTGCAAGATACGGGCTCGCATTGCTTGTGCTGGATCGTACAGGGAAAGTGTGCTTCGAATCGGGGGCGTCTCGCAGCTCTCTTTATCGGTACCACATGGCCACTGTTACGAACCTAGTCATAGGTTTTACTTTCTGTAGACAGTTTCCAATTGCTTTATCTTGTTTTTTTTTGTCTCGCGAACAATCAACGACTCGGGCTAATCTCCGTCCACACCATTCTTAGATGTTGAAAAGTAAACATGAACCGCTCATAACGAATGATGACGGAACAATACTGGGCGTTTTTCATATCCAATGTCCCCTTTTGAATATGACATGAGTAACACAAGAACGCATAACATCCCAAGCACATATTTGTATTTTAACACATATTTTGTGTAGTTAAACAACAAATAAATTACCATTGAATTCATTTTGACTTGCAATAGGAATGAATTGAAGAGGACAATTACGCTACATATTACTTTTTCATGCTGGATTGCCGAAGCTATTTTCTGGAAGTTTAAGTAGCTCTGCAATGATTTCGAAATTTGTTTTCTGAATTGGCCCATAAAACCTGGAACCCGGACGTAGTATCAACATATAATTATTAATGACTTTAATAATCCATTGAAGTTGGTCTGATCGGCTGGTTCTCTGAAATAATTTCTTTTACATTCAATGAACATCATTCAATTTAATATCTCTAACTAATTTCTCTAAGCTGAATAGGCGGTTCTATTACCAAGAATATCTAAGCTTAATCATTGAATGTCTACCCATGAACACATTTGATTTTACGGACAATTGATTGCAACAGCTGGTGGAAACTTCATAGCTACATAGTTTTGTTGATGTCCCTACCGATGGATGCTAAATCCCTCTAGTGCCAACTTGTCTTCTAGTCTGTCTTGTCTAGTGCCAAGTATGTCTTCTTGCAAATGATCAATTCCAAAGTCATAGATACACAGTACACGAAGTCCATTAACAGCATCATCTCATTATGTTTTTTCATGTGCCTAACGTAGTTTTATTGTGATCCGAAGAATTATTTTAGTTTCTAGTGTAAGTTTAGTATAAGTAATTAATTTAAAAAACATTCATTAATTTGTATTGCATTCAAATTTGAAAGGGGAAATTTAATGGCAAAGCAATGAACGTGCAAGCTCATTTAAAACATATTTTCTCACCGACCCGTGAATCCTAATCAAACAACATAAGGTTTGAGTTTCGATATCAAAAATATTCATGCACCTCGCGCCACACACATTTAATTAACGCGTCCATGCGAAGGAATTCGTCAAATTAATTCGGCCGATTGTTTAAAACTATGCAGCTCCCAACACAAAGCCGATCGGTATCGTGTAGCGCACGCAAAGCCCATAGACCCCCCGCTAGTAGAGATTTTGAATGCTCATTCTCTACGCTCGTCTATGCGCGTTGTATGTTTGCCTAGCTAGTGTCCCGTAGTGTACACGGCCGTTGTATCGAACCGCCCCATAGGCCCAACACAACACAAGATGAACAGCAAAAGCGAATTGTGCGATGGGGCACAATTTCGTACTAAAAACTTGATAAAGCCCCCCTTCGAGGCATTAATCCTATTTTCTGCTGCCCGACCATGCGTATGCACTCACGTGTGTCTACGTATATGCGTGTTTGTCAGTGCGCTCACAACCATCCGAATTCTCAAATCCTTTCCATCTTCCCCGGAAAACCTTCCTGTCATGCCCCTCTTTGATATAGCTTGTTGGTGTACACACCAAATGCAATCGAATGCACTCGATGCAGTCTGCAAAAAGTAGCATACACTTGTGAGGAGGAATGCACACGCACCGCATCGCACCGTCCAGCATCAGCGTCCAGCGGAGAGGCATAGAAAGCGAAGCCCAGCGTGCACGCACATAACACGCACATAGCGCTTTGCGTAGGCCCTCGCGCCCACCCCCCGGGGGAGGCGATGGTAGCTCGATCAGAAGTGCATGTGCATGGTACATAGCATATATCAAATGGCATCTGACAAGCCCCATGCGGTCCCCCAGGCACTCCAACCGAAACTCTCCCCAGCCCAGAGTTCGGAGATTGGATCGATATCTTCGGGTGGACCAGAACGCGACTGGACATCAATTGGAGCAAAGCACCGCACACACCGCACCAGGTCGACGTGGACGTCATTTGCTGCTACTGGCGCTGCTAAGTTTTACGAACGTTTTCCCGTCGCTTATCCCCGCCCCACTTCTCCCGCTCCAATGACCATGATATGCGTTTGTCCATCTTTTCGTACTTCCGTACCAATATGAGGTGCGTTGTATTGTGCGCCCTTCGCTTCCTTTCCCGCGCCACTTGTACAGCCCCCCTTCTAATAATGCATATCCACCACCAAATGGAGACTACTACTATTCGCGGGTTCGGGTTTTGCCTAGCATCGTTTCATTTGTCCAGCTTTGTATGCTGAGCGGAGCATACATTCTGCACATTCTCCCTCAACCCTTCCCATCCCATCCCATCTCGTTTCCAGCCTCGTCGTCTGGTCAAACACAAAACAAACCTCCCTGCCCGGGCCGGTTGGAAAGAGATGCAGAGTGAGAGGGAGGGAAGGGCCGTGTGTTTGGGCTTTGTTGCCCGACGACTTGTCGGCCGGTGCATTCCAGGTCGGGTCGGAGCGAAAAGAGCCTTATGTATCCATCCAGCAGCCTGGATATGCATGGAGCGCATCCAAACGATGTTGCTAACGGCTCCGGCCAAATGCATCCGGCTCTTGCATGCGTAACTCTCCCTCCGCGTGTGTGTGTGTGTGTGTGTGTATGTGCCGTGCGTTCAATTTTTTGCCGGCTTTCTCAACTCGGCAAGCGCTCAGCTCAGCGGCAGCACAGGATATTCGTCAGGATATGCGCACTAGCCCGGGTGGGGCAGGCGCACGTTGTCTGCCCTACTGCAACGCTGCACAAAGTTCATCCCCAACGCATCCGGTGCATTCGAAACGCTCTCAATCTTTCTCTCTGTCTCGCATTGGATGGGATGTATGATTGCGTTTCGTTGCGACAAAAAGGGCGATGGAAGGCAACAGAAAGAGTGGCTGAGGTTGCCCCGCACAGGGGGAGGGAAAGTCCAGCACCCAGGCACCATCGGGGTTGCGAAGTTGGTGATGGTGATGATTAATGCGCTTTTGCAAGCAAAACGCATTGCCAATAATGCCCAGTTGATCTCGATTTTCCTGGGGCTTGTGGATGTTAGTGTATGTGTATATTTTTTTTTATGCTAGCTGCCTTTAGCATACTGTTTCCTCCCTCTGTTTTCGTTTTCTGCATTCGTTCGCTTTTGGGATATTTGTGCACTTTCCCGTCTCGAGATGGAGTAGAGCCAAGCGACGAATTGTTCCTCGATTTTTTTCAGTAACCTCAATGATCTCCATATAATTTGTAACATTTTTCTTTAGAAATTCGATACTAAGAGCGATTGCGCCGTTTTTTTAACGAAATTATTTGGCAACAGTTACTTTAATGAGCAATGGAAACAGTTTTCATCGTCAAATAATATTGAAATAACGAAACATACACATGTTCGACGTAAGTTCGACATAGTTATAGCATTTAGTAGACAAACCAATTATTGCACTGATAAGATACAATGTGAATAGTGGCATTGGTTTATCATCAAGCATCAAGTTAAGTTGGGATAATATTCGAAACACAAATCCTCCGTTTTCCCAGTTTTTTCTAGCTTTTCTCACACTTGTTTCCTTATCAATTGCACTGAAGCCTCGTAGCAACGCATGATTGCAGTGTTGTTTCGAGGAAACAGCATTTGCTTATATAAAACCGGACAACCTTTCCCTGCTAACATCATCCTATCTTCCTCTGGTCCCTTCGTGCGTTCAATCCCATCCGCGAAATTCTCTCTCTGTGGACTCCACACTACCAACAAGCAGCAGCAGCAGCAGCATTTGAAGTAAATAAAGTTTTGAAATGCAATTTTTAGCCTCCCATTCCATCCAGCTCGTTCTCGCGCGCCGTTCGCGAATTTGCATAAACCCCCGCACGTGTACACATAAACACATACACACACACATACAACGCATTTCAAATGTTGGGTCGGACGGTTTTGTTCGCGAAAATTCCCCGACTGAAACGCGCACGGGTGGATAGCGCTTCATTTTGAATGCACTTTTTGTACGCAGGACGCGCGAGACACGCGTCCGGCTTGCAAGGGCTGGCCGGAGGTAAGGGTGAGAAGTCTGTCGGACACTCGCATTGGTCAGTGCATGTGCACTGCAGCACACCACGAAGGGCCCATCTTTTCCTGGACTGCTTTGCTGGCGATGGTGATGTTGGTGGCTCTCTATTGCACCTTTTTTTCTCGCTGCAATAAGGTCCCCGAAAATATCGCGGGTTAGAGGTAAATGGACGTTGCCTAGATGCACTTCTTTATGGTTCCGTGAGCTGAAGTGATTGAGGTGGACAGGGAGAGAATGGGCTGGGGTTCCGATTTTCCCTCGCTTTCCTGATGATGCTGTGTGTGTGTGGGTGAGTGGGCGCGCGAATTGGATGAAACAACCAAAAGCTCGTTAGGTTCGGTGTCGTTGTGCGATACGGTGCATATCGTTGGTTTTATTTCTTCTTCCTCTCCGTATGCAATGCCCGCCTGCAGTTTGGAGTCTGATGCAGCTGCATAGCAGCGCCACTGCACTGAGCGACAGCTTGTCAATCTTGTCAACGTTCCAGGCAAATAGGCAACGGATGTGCGCGAATGCGAAGCATGAAAAGGCTCCCTGTACCCCCGGTGTCAGCGAATGACCGTGGGGGTTAGTGCAGTGTTTCCGCCCGTCCAGAGCTCGTGCCCGGTGTTATCGATCTGGCATCAGCCGGAAGGATTGTGTCAGCGCGCAATGCGAGCAGAGGCGAATCACCCAACGACGGACAACTGGGAAATCTTTTCGATTGTGCTACAGCCTACCAACGAAGAAGGAGGAGGAGTTCGGCGTTAGGAGATTGGGGACCTAATACCGAGCATGATTCAATTTATATGCACATAAGCCATGCATCGCGGATCGAAACGGGAGGTGCTCCTGGGTACCAATTATTCTCCAGCAGTCCGGCTACACCTCCCTTCAGCACATGCAGCCTATCGCGGAGGAAATAGCGCGATCGGGGGAAAAAAGTAAACATATGTACTTTTCAGCAGCAACACCGGAAGGGAAGAAACAGCCTAAAACACCAAACCACCGATTCTAGGCTGGGACTGGGATGCACCTCACAGCTCGGGACATCGATCGATTGGCGTCCATTTTGACAAAGACCCTTGTGTATGGCTCGATGGACCGTGCTCGACAGCAACCGCCGGTCGAAACGGGCTACCTGGTGCATCTCAATCTTTTTCCAAGGAAAAACAAGCCAAAGAATGCTAGCGGATGAATGACGTTTAATTTGGTTCATTAATAACTACACCATTACTTGCTTTGAAGGTGTTGAGCGGTTTGATAACATGCCGGAGTAGGAAGTTAACATCGACCACGGCGCAGGAAGTTAACATTGCTGACATCCTACATGCCATAAAATTGTTTAATGAACTGCAAGCAATGTGCATTCGAGCCAATTCTTTTCGTAGGCTTTCAAAATGCTCGTTACTTTATGCAGGTGGATTGGATGTGCAACCATGGTAAAAAATGTTATTCGTTGCTCTTAAATTCATTAGAAGATTTGGTTGGGGAATTTGCAAACAAAATAACTTTCAGCGGATCTCATGGATGATAGGCCTTGATTGAATTACTGTGAAAAAGACAACCATCTATAGACTTTAAATGCATCGTTGTTCTGTGAATATTTTTTTAATCATCTAAATGAGATCCTTGCATGTAGTCGTACGGTCAAACGTTGGACATTGGGAAATGGTCGCTTACCATGTCTGGATAATACTGGTAGTTATTCGGGATACTACTGTAACTGCTTGATTTTTTTTTGCTTTTTTTTGTTATTCGAGTGGTATTTACTATGCCCAAGGATTATTTATTTTTACGTTAATATATTAGAAAAGGTCCCAAACATTTTTTTTGCAAAAGTAACACAATTATACCTCATATTATTGAGTCAAGTTCAATGTGCATAATTGAACACTGGGTAGACGACTGTAAAAACAAACATTTTACCTTCACGTACAGAGATAGCTTCATCCAACTCCAAGTCAATATTGCATGCACTTGGGCGTTCCGGTACGATTGATGCTACTCAAGCAGCATCAAACAATATGAATAGATCCGGAGAAGCTCCTCCTTTACGTTGGTGAACTGAAACGGAACCCTTTTTTGCTATAACAGTTCCACACTCCCCCAGGAGTAACATTGGACGGTAGCATCGAGGGTGAATGAAACTGGGGAGTATAATAAAAAAAAACTTTTCCTCTTTGTTTTACAATTAGAACCATCCACCAGTTACGTACAACGGTAGAAAGCGGTCAGTGTTCGTGAGCTCAATGTTGTCAAAGTTTCATCTTTGATTTCTATACGTCGTTCGTAACTCATTAAGGATGCGTAATGCTTACTAGAGACTAGTGATAGAACTCCTCCACAACACAATAGGGAGAACGGCTTCCCTCACTTTCTTGTTCTCTCTCTCTCTCTCTCTCATAAGGAACTGAAGTAGCTATTGCCAGCAGCAAAAATGCGATACCTCCATCCATCTTAGCCTATTCATAACTTCCTTCTTCTCCTAACTGACTGACCCGTTTGCGCCTGGCAGACTACTACTAAAGCCTTGTGAACTCTATTTGCAAGTGATACGAATGTGCAAATATACGCAGAAACCGACAAGACTGTGCAAAATTAAAAAAAAGAATATCCCATTATAAATAGACATTTCTTTCCAGTAGCATCAGTCCCTGTGCGTCATTCTTGCAGCGATAAGATACTGCCAGTGTGGATGGATCTCGATTTCCTTGCTCAAGGATACGGAAGAGATCCAGCGGCACAGAAAGTCCTATTCATTTCAGTAAATAATGAAAGCTAAAATGAGAAGGTACAGTGGCTCTTGGGAAGGGCACAAGTTCATGTGCCACAAAACCATGAACACATCTTTACGCACCATTGCAAGTAACCGGAAGCCAACGTATAGCTCTGCCCTACCGTCAACTTCTTAGACCGGAGGATACACCCGAGTACTCGAGCTCCAAAGAAGCTCCACACAGTCACACACACATATATACAAATTCTGACGATAAAGCTTCGAAGCAATGGGAAATGTAAATTTGCACTGCATGATGAAACCATTGCCAACGTTTGTTCCTACTCCACCATCGGCAAATGAAAGAGACCGAAACCATTAAAAACGAGAAAGTGGGAGTTCACGTTCATATTTTTGGGGGGGGGCGTCGTTTGTGGGTCGCCATCGTTTGACTCCTCACCATCCCTCTCGCGAGACGATACATGCAGGTGGAAATGTAAATACAACGTGCAAAACCGGCGATAATGACGCTCGAAGCAGTAGAAGTTGCTGGAGCAATCTCCCAAGACATTAGAGGACGCAAGGCCGGTGTAGTTGGTGGTGGGGTACGCCCGAACTGAAGATCTGGTAAAGCACCCATAATTGTCAAGTCGGTGGGGCCCACCAGCCACCACCACCGATGCTGGTCCGTTTTTCAGGCAAGCAGATTTCGCCACAAGCCAGAGCAGAGAACCAGAAAAGACGTAAAAAGGAAAAAAAAACTCCGGGTACTTATTAGTCAGTCCGTCGGTGGGTTCACCTTCTTCGTTACCAACCGGTGGTGGTTTTGCGGTATTTGGTTCAACCGCGCGTTCTTGGTTGGATGTGGGATGACTTGTCGGTTTGCTGCAGCCAGTTTGCGATGCTTTACCATCTGCGACAGCCTCGTTGTTTTGGTTGATGCGGGAAGACGACCCGGGGCTAAGGTTGAGAGTGTTGTGTATATATTTAAAACGTACCATTTGGCTCAATTTTTACACTTATCACCCACACCAGAAACCAGAAGCGGTATGGCTTTTCAAAGGCACATAACACATAACCATCACCATCATAATCGTGCGTACTCTCCCGAACAAGGCACATACGACAATCAATGCCCATTCAAACGAAGCATTGACGGCTGCCAGAATGATGCATGACAAACGGTGTTGGAGAAGATTGCAAAAAGGATCGAACTTGAAAGAAATCAGAACCAAAACCAGGTCGCACCAAGCCAGTTGTGCAGCGAAAAGCGGTGCAATCCTTCCCTCAGCCACGTCACAGGTAAAAATGGTGTCTCATCCCGGTGTCGGTTGCTGGTGGGTTATCCTTTGTTTCACTTTTGCATATGTACCCGAACCGGTGTCGAAAAGAATTATCATAACACACTTATCCCCGGAGCAGCAGCCCTTTCTTTTCAACCTGACCCCAAACCCGAAAGCATTTCAAAAGGGTGCAAACGTCTCTTTGGCTAATCGATCGCATACAGGACGGACACTCAAAGAGTTTACGAATCCGTTCTGTGCCGCCCGAATTTCCCGGGCATTATGCTCACCGGGCCGTTTGGTTGTTGGCCAATGTTTACTCATTTGCACCGCATGCGCTTTCAACACACTCGAAACTGGCGGTTTCGGGCTTCTTCCCATTAATCATCCATTTTTGGTGAAAGTATTCCCGACCATCCGGCAAGATTGGCAACGACCGAAGCTTCTAAGGAAGATGCATCGCGGTGCAAGCTGCGCCATTGGTTTAACATTGTTGTTTTACCCCATCAAAAGTATCGCATTACAAAACGGCTTCACGATCACCATGCCGGACGGACATCGTCCAAATCTTCTCCAAATCCCGACTCTTCATCTTCATGTCCTGTGGTCGGATTTTTTGCGCTTTTTTGTTGTTAGAGTTGATTTGTGGCAAAATAAGTAAAATACATCACTTTTCACAGGACTCGTTTTTAATTTGCAAAAATATCTGAAAGAACTGATGTCCTTGTTTTGGGCTGATTTTGATCATTTCTCCTGATGTTACAACAGCAGCTCCTCTCGATTACGCACTCCAACCTCAGGCGGATATGAGAAGGTTGGCGCATTCCGCATGGATAAACACACAAAATATGCCGATCACGTAAAAAACGCATTAGGCAAACATTTCTGTATCACCCAGTTTTTATATTGTTCCTTCCGGTTAAACCGAAGGGAAGAACCCCCCAAGAGAGGACTCGAGGTTCAGTGCATCCGTCAGCTGAAGCGTGCCTCCGTTTGTGCCAGTGCTGTAAGGAAGGAAGAGGGAAGAAATAGGCTATACCTCATGGTGCGGTATGCCATACGTACCGCAGCATGCGGTATACGTTTGTCCGGGGTACGAATGCAACCAAAAGACCAGGTGTCGGTCCTCTCTTCCGAATGTTCTGCGATCCGCGCACTACCACTACTGCTAAAAGTCGATTGGCAGATACGGGAGCCTGCTGAATCATGTTTACCATCGGAAAGCAGGCGTGTGTTGAGGTGAGCGTAAAAGAAAGATTCGATTTGACTTGCACCGATGCATCAGGGTTACTCCTCCATCGCGAGGTCTTTTAGGAGGTGCGCGCGCGTTAGGGTGCGCTTCTTCTCTACCCACGAGCGGATAGGCTAACCTAGGCAAACGTGTGGAATGGATAAGCTAGAAGGAAGAAACTAATGTATCCGCTTCTCTACAGTGAAAAGGTACCAGTTTCCACCTTTTTCGCTTAAAATGATTTTCCAAATATTCGAGGGCCCCAGATCGAAGGGATCTGCGAACACCTTATGGCATCTACGCGTGGATTAACCAAATAGCAGTCTACCATACCGAGCACAGATCGAAGATGCGAAGAAGCGAACGAAAAAAAAAGTGCAACCATCTCGGATCGGGCCCATCTCGAAGGAAATCCAATTCCTTTCCAATGCAATGCGGGCGTGCGCTAATGAATAAGGCGCTCGAAACCCTCGTGCCAGCGAAACATGATTAGGGATTTCAATATATAAATCGGACGGAACCGGCTGCTGATCGTCACATGCTACAAGCTATCCTGCTGGTATCAAACAGAAGGCTATTTCTTGCTGAGCTTTGCTAGATGGAGGCAAACGAAGACACAGAATTGGTGATTGTCTTGCCATTCAATATATAATGTTCCAAAATGTGATTTTTATTTACTACTGCTGTGCCTTACAAAAAAAGCAGAAGCAAATGGCCATCATTCAAGCTCTGGTGCAAATGTGTGCGTGCACAGATCGATAGGCAAGGTGGCTTTTCGTCTAGCTTTCAATGTTCCGTTGCCGCAGTGTCCCTGCATGAGAGGAATCCGTTGGACATGGGCACGGTTCGATGAGCGTCAATTTCACACCTTGCCTCGCGTTACCGCCCGGAACGTAATGACATTCAATTATAATTCAATTTGCCATGAAACGATTTCTACAGCAGTGGCGGCAGTAAACTTCCTGCTTCGTTTGAAAGAGGGAAAACAATGTCCCCCGAGGAGACTTGGGCTCATTATCTAATGTCTTCACCCTGTTGTGCGCGCACCGTTGTGTAGGTGCCAATAAGCGTCACGGCGGTTTTAACCTTTGCGTCCTCTACTGTTAGGACATTTCGGCCCACCTTCCGACGTTCGAGGAAATGAGCCAAGGAAGGATTCATTGTACAGTCAGTCATCCGGAAGGTAGCGTACACAAAAGTATGAGATATTTCCGTAAAAAAACAAGAAGCAAATACCGTACAAGATTTACGGAGAACAAAGTAACAGGCAGCAGAGTAAAACAAAACCCATCTAAGGACATGGTGACAATGTACCCCGATAAAAGGTACGCAGGAAGTTCAAGAAAAGACACGCAAACAGACACATGAAGAGAGCACAAGGAAGATGCGCTTCTTCTGGGTCGCTCGCTGCGCTAATGAAGGACACACGAGATGTGGGCGAATGTAGACAAATAAATATGAAAGTTTCTACAGCAGCTTCCGGAAATGTGCGCCGGAAGTGTAGTTCCTTAAAACAAAAAACTAAATTAAGGTATGGGGTACTTAAGTTGCTCATATTAAATAACAAGGTATAAGAGAGGAGTTGGTAGAGTAACGGATTTCAGAATAAAGTTACATCTTTGGTCGCTCTTATCACCTACGAGGCTTAACATTCGTGGGTTGTCCAAAAATTGCGACCTAATAAAAGGGGACACAAGCCTTACCACATTCAGTGTTGCTCTAGGGAGAAACGAACGAGCAAAAAAAACGATGCCTTTTAATATCAAACATAACAACATTCAAGACCATCTGGCTGCTCGTGCCATACCGGCACAAGGTGATGATCGTTCCAGTGCTGTAGAAGCGGGAGGGAGTGAATGAGAGCGCAGGCAAAAAAAAAAAACAAACAAACTGCCTACTCACAACGCCACCAAACACACCGGTTGCGTAGAGTTAAACGACCTCCGTCGCTTTGCCGTCCTTTGCCGTCGATAATCATCTTCAACCACCAGCAAACAACTGAAACCATATGGTGTGGCGGTTAAAGGATGCCTTAACCTACTCACCAACACACACACACCAGGCGAAGAAACGTCTGATTCTTATAAGAAAATCCCCACTCCAAAATGGTCCGAAGAAGGTCCGCCTTTTCCGAACGCAAGAGCAAAGAACACCGGCAAAGGAACACGCCTTCCGTGACGTAAGCGTTTAAATGGCCCCGGAGAAGCACGTGCATCACCACTCCCGAACGGTGAGGTTTTCTTATGCGCTTACGAACACAAACGGAAGACGCGACGACCTACCGCTCATTGCGTCGTTGCGGTAGGTTGTGTGAAGAAAACAAGGGGAAGAAAGCAACTGGCCCGGAACGTTTTGTTCGCTGCAGTGTGGAAGTGGAAGAAAATTGTTTGGTGAGTTCCCCTGCTTAGGTAACAATAGGGGAAGTGGGCCGATTTTCCTTTAAGAAGTGAGGCCTGATTTCTTTGGCCGCTTCTTTGCCGTAACGGTTGCGTCTGTGCATCCAGATCGTTGGGAGACTTCAACGAGGGAAGACGCGTGGCCTGCCTACTTTGATGTTCCTGGTGCTTGATGCAGTTTGCACAACTAACCGAGTGCGTCAGTTGGCTTCGGATAAATTAAGCACAAATTGTTGTAGCAGCTGTCGCATCGCCATACTTCTTCGTTGTCATCGTCGTTGTCGGTGCTGATGAGGAACGCTCATCATGCTCCGAATGTCAACGAGCTGGGACGCATTAGTGTACGGTGTGCCATATGAGTTCGTCCGTTCGAAACCATTATATCCTGACACCCTTCCCGGTAAGTTGCTATAAAACGGTCGAGTAAGTTCTTCTTTTTACTTCAGTTAGCCCCGTAAGCCCTGGCAGGACCTTCACGCATCAAAGCAACACTCGATTTCGATTCTTGTTCTGACGCTAGTACTTTCCGAACATGGGGACCAGCTAATATACGCACACGCATGCACACTGCAGGGACCTTGAACTTTCGAAAGCCCGGTCCCAGCTTAGCTGCTAGCACATAGATGCGCAAGACATCAGGAGGGTGTCCTGGCGCGCAAACAGCACACAAACGCCGTGCGCCGGCAGGAACTCACCCCTAGGCAAAACTGCCACCAAACGCGCACAACAACTACACAGCAACCCTCGGACGACAATCGAGATCTTTACCGGTTTGCAACTGTGCTTGACAAAAGAAAAAGGACCCGCGTAAACATGGGATGAGGTGTGTGCGTAAAAATGCCGAGGGGTTTGCTGCTACAAACGCGCTCAGCCCTTGGCGCAACACAAAGGTGAGCGACTGAAGGGAGGATCGAGAGCAGCGAAGAGCTGACAGCCCTTGCTGTTGTTGGTTTGTTGGTTTGCTTCACCTTCGACGAGCCGACTTCGAGCAACAGACGCGCGAGCGATCGGGGCCGGGCTGTGCAGCTGCATCTATGACGTAAAGGAGTGCCGTTTTCCAAAAGGGGAAGACACGGAGCTCCGATTCTACGGCAGCGAGCACGAGGGTCCAGGTCTAGACGAGAGGGTCGCAGGACGTTTGGCTCAACACACATCTATTGTTATTGTGTGCTTGGGTTTGAGCCTTTTTCTCTCTCGCTCTGTCACGAATTGTTTTTCTCGTTGTAGTCTTCTTCTTCTCTGGCTTGTTGGTACTGGGTCCAACATGGGTGATGGTATTATCGGGGAAGATTGTAAATTTACTAGCAAAAACTTGTGCAGTTGTGAAACCAAGAGAAGAGGTAGGGGAAACGAGCGAGGAAGGGCAAAAGAATGTTGGTAAAGGTGGTGTGTACCGCTTAGGTTGATAGCAAGGACTCAATCAAGGTACGACTGGGACAACAAAATCAACGCACGGGATTGCTGATCCCTTTCCGGGGAATGAATTTTGTGCAAATTGGAAAGTTTGCTTTAATGCTAGCGGAGTCGAAGAACAGTCGACGCAGTGCGTTTTGATGGGGAGACGATGTTCCCGGTCGAAACGCATGAGACGCGGAAAACACATCTGCCTGTCCGTTAGTCCCATATCCTACTAGAAGGATTGTAAAGAATAATGATTTAACTCCGTGAATGAAATGGAAACGTAGGTAGCTTTGAATACATTTCACACTTCATTTCAAGATAATGAAAAGTTGGGTAAAAACATACAAAATTCAGTTATCTGTTGATTTTGTACTTATATAACAAGTTGTACATGATGTTTCATATTGGGGGTTTTTAACAAAGCACTGATTTTTTGAAGAAACAACTTTTTGTTTCACTAAAATTTTTGTTTAATCATGAACAGCTTCGTTACAACGATACGAAGTAATACATAAAAAAATATTTTCCTTTCTTTACCTTGCTTTTTTTCATTTGGACAGAAAATTACAACTTTAAATTATAGTTTACTGCGATGTTGAAAATACACACAGTAATTAGAGATGTCATTTTAAATTTAAATTCTAAAATAAAATAAACGTTGCCTGTCTTGCATCTGAAAAAATCGTACTTTTCTTTAAAAAGGGAAATCAAAACTAAAACAACTAAAGTCATATAATTTTGTAACCAGCATGGTAAAAGAAAAAAAAACTTACATCATAAAAAAAAAACAGCAATTATCTTAAAATAGATGATACCAGCAAAAATCAGTCCCAATATATTGCATACAACCCGATATATTGCATAGCTGACTATAAAATATTGAAATAAAGAAGAGAAAAATTTATGGATTCACAAAAAGAAACTACAAGTTCTAAATTAAACCAAGTTTGCTCAAACAGCAACAGATTTTCTTGAAAACACTTGATGTTAGTATCAACACAGCAATTGAAAGTAAGTATTGCAAAATAACGAGTATTTCTTACGAATATGTCTTTACTTCAATCAGAATACAGCATGAATTTCAAGAAAACAAAAATGATTAAAACAAAATAATGCTACTGGCATGATCTTGGTACACGTTGAAAAGCATATTAACAAATATCGCATTAAAAAATGAATTGAATATATTTGAATATTGTATTATTTCTGCTACTTTTTCAAATATCTTCAAAAAAAGATACCTTATTGTTAGTGTCCATAGTTTTTTTTTCAGGAAAATAATATATGTTAGAGATCTTGTTAGAGATGCAAATTCAATACTTTTTTCTGAATTCATCTCAACTGAAGTCATTACGTTTCTTTTTAAAAATTATTCGATTGAAAAAAGATGGAAAGGGAACAATCGTCCCAACCTACAAAGACGCCTTAATAAGTGGCCTAAATTTGCAACGATAATTCAATAGACACAGTTACACGACATGCCGCTGCACCACATAAGCAAAACACGCTTACCATACGCCACCCGTTGCAGCTGTTGCCTATTTCCCTGTGTATCTATCACTGGCAGCAAACGCAGCGTAACCCTTCAAGAGGGCACTACCGTAAGTCGAGGTAAGGGCGACAACATTTCGGGCATCATTTCTTCTACCGTCATGTTACGGATGACGCTGCATACAAAAACACACACACGCGCGCGCGTCGTCCCCATATGTGTTGCGGAACCTGGCAAGCGGAACACAGCGAACGGGCAGGCAGGCGCGTGCCCGAATACGAAAATGAAGACCCCTGCCGGGAGAGATGGCTTTTCCGTAAATGTGGGTTCTTATCGTTGCTTTTACGACGCTTCCCAAGTGTTTCACCGAGGGGTGGAGGAAAGGTGAACATCATACATAAAACTACGCGTCCCTCTTTGGCGAAGAGAGCAGTGCGGGCAGACAGAGACAGTGAGAGAGCTCATCGGCGTGGTTCCTGTTTGTGAAAAAGGCAGGAAGAACGCGCTGGTCTCGGAGGTCGGTGGCTTGTTCGCTAGTTTCTTGATTGTAATGTTACCTCACCTGGAAAATTGAGAAGCCGGTTGGAAAGTGAGAATGACGCGCGTGGCCGGCACGCGTCACCGACAGCGATGCGCTTCAAAAGCCAAGCGGTTCCGCAGCGTCACAGCAGCCGTTTATTGGTATCGGAATGGCTTTTTGATGAAAGAAACCCAATCGATCGTTAAATTGTATGTTTAGCAGACAATAGGTAAAACGTTTATGATACATATTAACGAAACGATGATACCTGTATCATTTGCTTAGTATGTGCTTAAATTCAAGACGCTTGATCAATCATCTTTGGTAATTGCTTCATCGGTCAACATATCTTAAAAACACATCAGCAATATATGTTAAGCTTGTGCATAGTAAACATTTTCCATTTCAATGAATGCATGCATCGGATCACCACCTACATGCATCGAAGTTCCCACAGCTAGGGAACTGATTTGAAGGATTATCTTTTCTATAGCGACCCGAAAAAAAGCTTCTTGTGAGAAATACGTGCAATGTTCGTGTGTGTTTGCTTAGAAAGCCTTAGTACAATTAGGATTGTTCCGCTTCAAGAACGCTGAGCTGAAATGCAACAAAGGTAAGAAGCGGATGCAAAAATCCAAAACGCATACAATGTATTTCACCTCCTTCTCTTCTATCCATTCTGCCTTGTTCGGCACACAAAAGGGGTGTAAAAATCGAATGTGTCAATGAAGATTGCTGACCCACGTCATGCAGGGTTTAATTGTCCATATGTACGCACTTGTACTACCTTGCATCCTTTCCCAACGGTAAGCAGAAACCCGCAAAGAAATAAATCGTGAATAAAATTGAACATCTTTCCCAAGGACCAGTTTTACCCGTTAAGAAGGTTAGAGAAAAAAGGGCACTAAGATGTCTGAGAGTGACACACTTTGTGCGACCAGGCAGAAATTGGTTTGGCGAAACGATTGACGAAGTGGACGACGGTGCAGCAACTCCAGGTGCAAAAATGGAAGATGGATATCCGGGGCCTGTGGTTGTTGCTTAGGGAGTGGCAGCGGTACGGCGAGAAGGGTAAAAGTTGTCCAAATAATTTTCAAACCAGAACGCCCAGAACCGAAGAAGAATCAGCATTATTTACAGTGAAATAAGCACACAGCAAGATTGTTGTTCCTCAGCCAGGACCGGTGAGGCGAGTTGAAAGATTGGCGATGATGTGAAAGACGAAGTAAATCTACTTAAATGAACAAAATTTTCCAGCTACTTTTCAAAACTTTATCGAAAGGATTGTTTTTTGCCTTGTTCTGCTACCATGAAATACGAAAATGAAAAAGTTTATCGTTTTCGGATTTGGCAAAATGTTATTCATGGCTGTTTCCTGTACGATTGCGGATGGCCATTGCAGCACGATGTCTAACCGTTCGCTTCGTTGATGAAAAGATGGTTGCCTTTCTGGGGTTTTAAGTTCCACCTTCAAACATTATGCTGGTCAGTTTACCAAGATGCTGGCGGTAGGGACTTTTTGTTTGTTCTCTTCGCTCTCCATCAGCACAGACTGTGTTTCTTGAAGAGTGATTGATCATACCCGCGTAAGTTAAACAATTTAAAACATTTCCAAGAGTACACAAGGGTGGTATTGGATGGTTCGCAAAAAAAAGCGTCGAGTGAAATGAATCTCAACCGAAAAACCACAACGACGACCACGGAAGACGATTTAATTACCATGAAAAAGAAAAGGTCCTTCAGCTTCTTGAATGCTTGCTGGTCGAAAGTTACCGCTTTGTCTTTTCGCTTCAACGCCCCCCGACCAACCGAGCAGTGTTGCGTTTACCCTCAGGATACGCAACACAGCGCGAAAAGACGCTCGTTTTCCTCAAGGAATTAATCCACTACTTCTTCACGCTCTTGAGAAGCCCGACTCTGCGAAGCAGCCGGAGGAGAGCTAGAAGGTGAGGCGTTGCGTTACGAAAGAAAAGCACTTTAGCTGAGCGTGAAATCGTCTGTTGAATGTTGCCACCTGGAGATGGGTAGCGGTGTCAGGATGAAAGAACCTGTCGTTCAGGCGGCAACATCTTCCGAAGGAACGGGAGGGGGAGGGGAGGTTTATGACTACTCTTGGGAAAACAAATAGAACCCTAATTGTACTTATTCCTCGCAGTGGAAAATCGAGCGACCGAGGGATATCATTTCTGAGAAGATGTCTTAAGCGTACAGACACTAAGACAAAAGGGAGAAGAGTACAAGGTTCGGATGACCTTGTCTGTAGAAACTCGGGAATAAAACGTTCCTTCCCTTGGTTGCTAGTAATGAGGTAAATTTTGTGGCAAACTTTTGTGGCACAACAAAAGGTTTCGAGAGCGTTAAAACAAACCACCGGGCAAGTTTGGTGTTAATTAGGAAACTTTTATGATAAAGAATGGTTTTAACAGTAACATTTCTGCGTACATTTTCTCACTAATGAGTTAACGTATTTGAGAAATTAACCTCACAAGCACATCGATGAAAAGCAAACGCATTTCAATCACATGCCTAAAGAGAGTTGGTATCGTTTAACATCTACACTTCTCGTTTGTAAAGTTGTGCTAAGACATCTAAAGAAGCTGTGAAAACGGATGAGTATCATCCATCCCACCACTAAGGACGATTCCAGAGAATAGAAGGAAGCAGATTATTCTTATTTGAACGTGAAATATCTTCCAACATTCAGTGGGAAGAGTCGTCATCGTACTGGTTGGTTGGCTGTCGTTCAGATCTTGTGCCCGGCAGCCTTAAGAGTGTAAGGGAAATCTCTACGAAGGGGATTGGCTTGAGCAGTGTGTTTGACTGGCGTACTAGAACCTACTCCCACAGCTATTTCTGCACGTCTTAAGAAAGCGTCGACGGTGGAACAAAATGCAACAAGTTACTGGCCTGTTTGCCCTTCCTTAGCACAAAAGAAAACAAGGTTGATTGCAGGGCGTGTGAAAGGAGTCTATTGACACTTCAATCGCATAATGAATCCGACAAGAGGGTGAAGCAGAGCGCCCGTTGGTGTAAGGGTGGATGTGTTCGTGGGAAAATTCCGGAAGTAGTTGATATCCGGTCCCGTATCCGGTGTGATTTACCGTAGTGCACCTGAGAGCGCGGCGCAGCAAAACGAAAAACACACACAAAAAATCACGTGGGAGTGTTCTTTTACGCTTGGTGGGCACCCTCCTTTTACAACAGACACACCGATAATGTATGCTTGTTCGCACAGGTTGACGAAGGCAAATTTAAATATTTCCGTAAATTATTCATGAAGCAAAAGAGCATGGGAAAATCGGGGCCCACGGGTTTTGAAAGCAAACGCAACAATGCTAAAAACTAGATGAAAGGCCTACACACATTGGCAAAGAAGTATCAGGGGGCAAAACCCTTTCGGCGGGTGACTTTGGCCTTTTTCTTTTGCCAATCAAGCATGAAAGTGGCTTTTGGGCTGGGATTCGAGAGAAGATGTTCTAATGATTGGCTTTTGCCAATGTACGGCCACAACATCTCCCACTTTCTCCCTTCTGCCCACTACATGGCACACCATGTACACACATGGTTGATAATGTAGGAAAAATTCTATCAATTAAAGTTTGGCGCAAAACTTTTCCTTTGCTCCCGCATCACAAACATTCCAGTGCTTACACATACGCTCAACCCTCCCACCGAGTGCTTGTTGTCGGTCCTGCCAACGTCCGGACGATTGTTTTGTCTTGAACAACATGTCTCATCAGAGTGCCGGCCAGCCCTAGCGCCTCCCCGACTCCCCCATTATTCCCAGGTATCATCACCGTGGTGAACTTGTGCGACACAGAGTCAAATTTTTAATTATCTTCTCTCTAGAGAGAACAAAATTGATTAATGACGATAAGAATTTCCATTCCCTGGAGCCCCAGGAAGGAAGAGAAACTTTATTGACCGTTTACACGAGGGTGGAGCGAAAGGATACAGGACACACACCCTTTGTCTGCTACATCCGCACAACAGGACGGGAATGGCACGAAACAGTAAGTCACAAGAAATCATGAGAAATTCCTTTGCTTGTGTGCGCTAACCCGTTGTACAGGGGGAATGCTGTGTTCTGCTCTGGTGAATATCCTGCGAATTGAACGAGGCTCTCTGCGATCGGGTCCTGTTATTCCTCTGCAGAGGGGTCCTTATTTCTGCACGTACCGGTACTATTGTGAGGTCTAACGACGTAGACGACGACTTTTGAAGAATCATTTTATAGTTCAAGAGGTTTTAAAACCTAAAAACATTAAAAGATGAGATACTAATGTCCAGACATGAAGAATGTTATTTTAAATGATACCAACAAGTTAAAGCTTCAATGTAGACTCCATCTAGAAAAAAACCAAACTCCATCTCACAACCTAAGTACTCTTTGGCACGCCCGATTGTTCAAACACTAGTGCTTTTAAATTATTCTAGCCTCACCTCCACCCCTTGTGTGGACACAGACACTTATCTAATTTATACAATCCGAGCGGAACTCCCCACTTCCGGCGGAGAAGCAATAATTGAAGCTGTTCCGCAAGTCAATCGTCAAGCTGTCCTCGCTCCGTGAGCAACTGAGACTCCCCGAGCGGCCATTGGACATTCGCGGCTCACGTGGTACTTACGCGCTCTGTAGTGTGTGGCCGCACCCTTCGTCTCTTTAGTGCAGCGAGAGGGGGGGGGGGGGGGGGGGGGGGGAGGCAATGTTTTTCGTCCCATGTTGTTGTCGTCGCTCTCCGGAGAAGTAATTACCATTTGAAACATCCATCAACAGAAACATCCTCCTCCGAGCTCTCGATTCAGAACGCCCGCCCGCCTTCTCCACCTTCTGCCAACCGGATCGTGCGAAGGTGAAAACTCAACCGGACACCCGCGCACATGGCTTCCAGAAATGTTGGTGCCCAGGTCTCGCGGTCTCCCGCTTCGCATCACCCACTGTTGTGTGCGGCCTCTCCCCCTCTGGGATGAGGAGATCTCACATTCGATAGGCCTCACGCGCTGCTCTTATTAGTGAACGCGTTTCGTTCCGTTTCGCGGACTGCGGACGACGATCGGGGCCACCGAATCTCTAGAATCAAATCGCATCATGCAATACTACTTCCTCACATCCGGTTTTTTGTAACGCGCAACATCGTAACACGCCGTCCCTTCCCTCGCCATTTGTGTTCTGTTCTCCTTTTTTATTCGCTTCCTCGCGCGTCCATCCACTCCCCAAGAATGATGAAGCACGGAGAAACCTACTATTGTGTTCACCCGTCCCCAATTTGATGCAAAGTGCAAAGCTCCAAGGGTAGTAGTAAAACCATGTACGCCCTCCCCTCCCGCCCATTATATCCGTTCTTGACCCCACTCTGTTGCCCATCCCTCCACGGCTTGCTTCTCCTAGCGAAATCGTTCACTACTTCCGATTCTCTCGGTGCTTCGCATCGCTGATCGCCACGAATCAACGCGCATATTATTCTAGTTCTCCACTTGACTCTTACACACATTGCGCACCCACCCTTTGCGCGAGGGGGAGGAAATGAATATGGAGGGATTTATTTGCCTACTGATTGGCCCACCCGATGCTGTACCACCGTGCGGCGTGTATGTGTGTGTGTGTCGCCAAACCCTCTCAAGCAGCACGGAACGAACGCGCAAGCGAAAAGGCGTCATCATCGGTCGAGAGCATCGCGCGGACACAATCGTGCACGCGGCGCACTTGTCTGCGTTGTTGGACGGAATGTGCGCAATCAAATCGCGCCCATCGTCCGGTTAGTAAGAGGAGGGGGGGGGGGGGCACAAAACTGTTGTTTGTCCCCAGGCGAGCTGGCGTTACTTTATACTTTACGCGGTCTGGTCTGTAGCTTAATAACCATTTTCCTAACCGTGCGGAAAACGGAAGGTACAAAAGGGGAGCAGCAGAAAGGGCAGGGGGAAGAAGTAGGTTGGAAAAATAACATCATTTGATTGTCATCGGTCACCCTGAAGTCCGTACACTCTGTCCCATCTCTACGTTCCCCCCCTCAGCACCCGCTCACCAGAGGCGGGCCTGATTTCTTCCGCTTCACCTAACGGGGTCGCGGTGTTCCGGGGCTTCCAGCGCGCTTGGTTCGGTTCCGGCCGGGAGCGCTTCCGAGGAGTCATGATCTTTCGACAGTAGTTCCGGTCAATTTATACCCTTTTCCCCCTGGCTGTCACTGCTTTGCATTGCATGCCTTTAAAAAACCATATTCATGTGTATGAGCCGTATGGGTGTAGTTTGAAGTGAAAAATAACTTTACCCAACACGCACGTAGCGGGACGGGCATTTATTAGAACGGAGTTAAGTTCCGTTCCGTTTGAGAATTGAGTTTGCCGGTGTATTGTTGTTGCTGCTGCCGCCAACTACTCCATCAACCTCGCACATCGTTCTTTTGCTTCGACTGGTGGAAGTGGGGGTGTTGCCTTCTGGTTTTAAGTTTTTTTTTTTTAGTTTTGTTTGCACCCCCCACACCGTCACAAACAAACAGCGACCAACCCAGGTGGGCAGGTGTGGCGGAGCGCGCACTGGGTTCGATGGGAAGGGGGCGCGCTTCGCTTTACGCTCGGAAATTGCAATCGGAAGTAAATTATGGCTTTCGAGTTCTTTTCATTTCCCGTTCATTTCACTTAAAGAGTAGGGGGAGACCTGCCATCGCTGGACATTATGGGTTTTGTGTGCTACTTTTGAGCGAAGGGACGACGGAATGCTTGCTTCCCGGAATTCACCCAGCGCTGATAATAAGTGGCTTTAAGGAAAGAATTGACCGCAGCAATAGTTCTAAAATAAAACGCACAATGAACAGCTCCTGTAATCCGAAGGCATTGATTTAGTCAAAAACTTTTACCATCAATCATCATTACCCTTAAGAAACTTGTTCTACTTTAGTGAAAAAAGGAACGACATAGGTTTAAAGGTCAACTATTATGGTAGATATATGTCACATTAATACTGTCGATCTCGTGGAACAGTCGTCAACTCGTACGATTTAATAACATGCCAGTCATGGGTTCAAACCCCGAATGGACCGTGTCTCCATACATAGGACTGACTATCCTGCTATGGGTTTACAAAAAGTCCATGAAAGACAATCCCACTAGTGGTATAGGCTAGACTTTTGACAATGGTTGTTGTGCCAAAGAATAACAAATGGTCACTAATAAAAATGCTCTTTGAAGGGGGGTTGCACATTTGAAAAAATCAAATATATAGACGTTACGAAAAAATAAAAACTGTTACATCGCAAGTAGTGATAAATATAACGAAAAGAAATGTGATGTGGAATGCAAATGAAATATTATTATTTCACGGAATACTTAAAAGTTACACCAAGCTGCAATTTCATTATGATAAACAATATTTTATTTTTTTCATTTTGCCTACTTCCAGCATTCTTGCCGAAATCTCTCGAGTTCTTGTTGGCATCTAATGCTGGTAGTTCTAATAATACTACTTAGTGCATTTACACACTCTGAAAAGCTACACATAAAGAATTAAGAATTAGTAGCAGTTGATCACTAGTTCAAAAGTAGTACACCACAATCTTCTTATTCTTTGGCTCAACAACCGATGTCGGTCAAGGCCTGCCTGTGCCCACTTGTGGGCTTGGCTTTCAGTGACAAATTGATTCCCCCCCATAGCAGGATAGTCAGTCCTACGTATGGCGGCGCGGTCTATTTGGGGATTGAACCCATGGCGGGTATGTTGTTAAGTCGTACGAGTTGACGACTGTACTACGAGACCGGCTACACCACAATATAACATCGTTAATTTAGTTATCATACCTCGGTAGGATCGAAATATTACAGCTGCAGTTTAAATCTTAAGTTTCATCAAAACACATACAGTAAACACAGTCTGTTCTCGAGTTACGCGGTTTGTGCGTTCCCTAGGAATCCGTGTAACTCGAATATCCGCGTATGTCGAATTTCTTGGTTTTCGACCAAAATACATTTGGCTACTAGGAATTTGTATTAAATTTAGTACTTTTATACACTTTATCATGTATTTAATGTGATTCGTGCAGAATATTTTGAAATTTTTCGCTTGTAAGTGAATTAAATTTATTAGCAAAAATGAAATTTATACTGCAGTGAACAATTCTTGAAGCAAATTGTACTGATTTGACATTTGATCTGTCTAGAAAACCGCGTATCTCCGAATCCGCGTAACTCGAGAACCGCGCAACTCGGGAACAAACTGTATAGTAAAGCTTCTAATGCATCCTTAAAAATATCATAACACAACATTAACGCTCACCTCAATACGAAAAGCATTCAAAATTCCTGTACTAATCGTTACGTATTCGGAATTTCATTATTATTACTTATTCATTTGTTTTTATTTCTCAACGCAAAAAAGACTAAGCGTGTAAAAAGCAAACTTGCTAGTTATTTGCAGATAAACAAACTCCGCAAATCCCAAGTAAAAGCTCAATTTGCTTCCATTAACACATTGCAGATAGAACAAGACAAATTAAACACTACACCGCTCCAATCCCTCGGTTTTGAATGATAACGCTCCATTATCTCCTCCCCGTTTCTCTAAATCCACCAGCATCATGTCGTCACTCTTTCGTGTCCTGTGTATTGCATCCTTTTTTACGCATCCTGCAAACAAAAGCAAGGGAAACGGTCGCGGCTAATAAGCTCACCCAGCAGCTTCTCCGGTCCTTTTACTTCGCCCCGTGACCGGTCGTGGTGTGTGAAAGGTTGTGTGCGGGAGATGCATCGGTTAGGCACAGCGAATGCATTCTCCAACTCTTGTGTTCTCGTGTGTATATCTGTGTGCAGATCGAGGTGGTGGCCCCACATTTACCGTCATTGGATGGACAAAAACAATAGCCACACGAACAGAAGCCGTACAGTAAAAGCATTGTTTGCTAGTTGGTCTGGTCACAATACTGCAGCAGCAGGCGTGTTGAAATTTCTGGGCTGAGATTGTTTGTAATTTTGCAATGAGCAAGTAAGCGAAATCGTGGGGGAAGAATTGTACCGGAAGGAGGGAAAAGAAGGGCGTCTCTCTAGTGGAAGCTGGCCTGGGCTCAATTACCGATTGTTATCGTATTGATATGCACGATTCCTGAAGGTGCAACACAAAACAGTCGAGATGGATAAGAAGTACAAGTACTGCATCCGATAAAGGTCCTGATAAAGGGGAGAGTGTACGGTCCGGTGTGGGGTGTTCTATTCTGATGATTGCAATTGCCCCATTTCCTTTCACCCTTGCATCGGTTTCCATCGATCTTGCGGTGCCACCTGGTCGGCTTGTATAGGTTTGGAAGTAATGAAGAAAATATGCTAATGGAGACTGGGCGAGTCCGGGTTCTGAGGTGGACTTGCTTCTTCCAGTGAAGTTTGCTGCATTGTGTGGTCAAAAACATCAAGGAGCTGAGCAGTGTATTTTTTTTTCTCTGCTCCTATTCCCATCCCCAAAGCGCCAGTCGAGTCGGATTGATTCAAAATGGCTATTTTTGCAACATCCATTTCGTAATCATTTTGCCAGTGGTTCTGGGTCGTATGATTAGAAAAGTTCTGGATTAGTTTCTTAGTTCCTTTTAGGTTCGGTGAAGCAGGCAATGGTCAATCAGGGCCCCGGAGATTGTGCTCTTTCATGAGGTTTACAGCACAACCCCGAGGACGGGCGACCAATCCTTGCTTATTGATTACGAATTAGTTCCTAGTCTCGGCTTTTCGTTCGCATGACATTTCTCTATTTGTTTTTTTTCCTACAAAAAGAAACCTCAAACATTCTCTGCTACCCAGACGCCATACAAACGCACACACACACGCGGGCAAAGATGGCAATCGAAAGGAAACGAAATTCCAACCCACGTGAATACCAGTTCCAGTTCTTGCGCTGTTTCGTGCGCGTTATTTAAAGACCCATTTCCGGCGTCGGTTTCCGATCAGTGTCAGTGTCATTTCAGCAAGAAGACGTGCGACGACGCTGAACGGTATCGCGCAGTATCATGTGGAAAACTATCGCACTGACTGGAGACTTTTTAATCGTGCGAGTTCCGTGATTCACCACACGTCCGGACCCTTCGCTCACGAAACACGAAACCTTCATTTCTGGTGGAGCACTCCCGAGGCAGCCGCCTTTCAAGACATGATTCAATCAAAACGAAGTGCAAGAAACCTCTTGATTTGCGTCGGTTTGCATTCTTCGGAAAGGAATGTGTTCGCCCAAGTTATCGTCTGACAGTAATCGTTTCGTGACGAAAGGCGAAATAAAAGGCCGCTTTCCTGACCTGTCAGCATGTTTGGAGTTCAGCTCAAATCATCGTTCGAAACCTCATCGAGGGATGGGGTGTGTTTCGTAGGATTGTTTGTAAGTCGTAACAATAAAAAAATAAAAACAAAAATATACTTGATAGGTTTTTGTACTTTTTCCAACGAGGTTTTACTGTCCATGGGGGCAATAACAAGCGTCAAAACAACGTGCAAAGTTTAATAAGTTTCTTTATGTTAATGTCTTTCTATCTCGAAGCAATTATAGAAGACATATTGACAGAGTCTGTGTGAGTGCGATACAAAATCGTTAAAAAGTAGCTTAGAAGCTCTCCCATGAAACCCATGAATTTTCATTCGTTGCATTGTAATTGCACGAAGGGTTACACAACCGATTGAGAAATCATGCACTATTGTGCGGATGTTTTCGTTTTTTTGTTTGGCCCGTCATACAAGCCCCAGCGAGCGCAAGCAGTGCACTGTTGAGTGGGTTGGGCTGAGATCTGCTATAGGGTGGTGGTACAGTGTATCCGCGCAGTGGCACTTCCCCTTTTTGACTATTTGCCGGTAGTAGAGTAGTACATCGCGCTTCTCCCCACCATTGTGCCGTGATTTGTCTGTTCTTCCAAGCGCATCACATCGGCGCCAAAGCAACAGCAGAAAAGGCCTCAACCATCCAACCCGCAGCGGAAGGCGATTCGTTGAAAATTCGCCACCGCTTCCAGTTCTGCGACGCATGAACAATTGTATCTTCATCTACTCACTGTGCTACTCGTCTGCTCTTCTCGCCCTGACGAGTTCCTCGCGAATCATCTTTGAAGCTGCCGCCATCATTACAAGCGTTCGTATATTGATGCTCAAAAGTTGCGGGAAAAAAGCATCGAACGGAACGTCGACAGAAACAAATTTTGCCCTATTGCTCCGCTGAGGAAACAAATCGCAGTCGAAGAAAAAGCAATACATGTATCTCATATTTTCTACATTTTCTCATATCACAAAATCATCAATTCTTCCTAGAAACGATTTATTGCATTCTAAAACGCCCATGCCAGGGTTTAAGCATCATCGCACAATGCAAGAGAACGAACAGCACATACGTTCCACTTCTTCAAGGACTTTGGAAATCGTTTACGTTCTGGATCAACCGTGTAAGCCCCGCACAATAACATCAAAGTTTCTAGCGGACACACGTGTACGAATCACCAACAGCGCTCCATCTACGGGCGAGCTAACGATGCGAAAGCTACTGCCAGAAGAGATGCCCCACTTGCATCCTGTGCAGCCAGCAAATTGATGTGAAACCCTTTATTGCACGCCCTTTGCCGGAATGTGAAGAGACACAAAACAGACAGGGATGCACGATATAATTTAGCCTCGAGAAACCGATCGGATCGTTAACGGTACACATCAAATGGTATATTTTCTTTCCTCCTCCTTTTTTTTTGTTTTACTTTTCACAAGTTTTCGAGTCGATTTATTGATTTGCTAGACTGTATTGCAACGTGAAACCGGCTCTCGTAGCGATAACGGACCACTAGATAGCAAAGCAGTCGGTAGATTAATGAGAAGTTTTGCGCGAAAAAATAAATCAATACTTTCGGTTAATCGATGGTGCATTTTTTCCCCGTCCGGCAGCCTATTTCACTATTTCGGTGGCGTTTGAAGACAAGAGTGCAATTAGTGCAGCACCGACTTGAATCCGCTCGTTGCAACTGAGGAATGGGGTACACATCGGGCTATGTCGAAACTCGTGGAAACCAGTTCAAAGGTGGGACTAGAGGAGTTTGCAATTTACGAACGTAATTGTTGATTTTCTTTTCCGATTTTTCACCAACTCGGCAAAGGTGTTGTCCGTTCTCGGCGGAAGTTTGTGCCACGAGCTTCGTGTTAATAGATGCACCGCATGCACAAACACATGAGTTTACGCAAAGGGGGAAAACAGCGCTTCCTAGCATGGGGGAAAATTGGTTGCAATTTAATTTACTTATTTGCGAAGAAAATGCACACGAAACCTTTTCTTTGTCCAGAAGCAGCAAATCTTAGCCCTTGTATGGCGAAGCAAACCACCAGTCACAGCACAGCACACAGGAAGAGCAGCACAATCAATACAAATATCGATGCAACTTCTGGCGAGCGTGTGTGTAGGGCCCGTTGATAATGGTAACAACCCACCGCAGCCCACAGACTGTTCGCGCGCTGCTTTCTTCTTATCGACCGATTTCCATATCACACATAACCTGTCATGTTTGTACTCGTGGAACTGAGTGCATGCTGACTCTGTGGGGAATAGCGTACGGTACCGGTGGGGCACATCAGGCGGGACGCGTTTTAGAAAACTGTTTTATTTTCATTTCCATATTTAACTGTTTCGAGAAGCGCTTGAAAAATCGGCCGAGAAGGGTAGCAAACACAGCGAGTGAGAGACAGAGAGCAAACAAATTGCAACCCCGTCCAAAGTGTACCGCATTCGCGTGCAGCACCGATTATCGAGCCGAGGTGAAATTTCATGTGCAGCAGCAGCAGTATGGACGGAAAATACGATAACATAGTGGTTTATAATTTATTTCTTGTCATCGACTGCATCACATACACATCAGTGCATTATTGGCAAAGGTTTTGTGTGTGGCGAAACTGTGGCGCGCTGGCAGTGGGTGAAGTGAGTGCTTTCAGTTGTGCCGCCGTCAGCATTCACAGCTTGTCTTCTCTCGAGAAAGTGACGACAAGTGGATTTTTTTTCGGCACCCTCATCACCCATCATCCCTCTGTTTAAATATATGTGTGTGTGTGTGCATGCCTTTCCCTTGCTTGATATCTTTAGAACCCCATATGGGTTATCAGTGCCGCGCACCGAGCTGGGGAGGCCGGCCGTGAGTGTGGGAGCTCGTTCGGGAACGAACACGTTACGTTTGTAGCAAAAACCACTTCACACCCGTCCTAGCAGGTGGTGACCGCGGCATTGGTGCCGCCATATGGCATGGCAGGAGGGTGATAGAGAATGGTGCACCCGAAAAAAAGCCCACGTCATAGTAGATCGTTCCAGAATGTTGTCCTTGTTTGGCCCGGGCACTATCACTATAAAGCCAAAATAACCTCGAACGAACTCGGACGCACCGGCGTAGTTCGCGAGATGACGGGTGGCGTGTGATTGCGGAATGTGACATGTGGAACGATCTTCGCTGTCACGACTGCTAAACCGGAGTGCATCTCCTATCCGCCGCAAATGAAACCCTCCAGCCTGTTCACGACAATTTCATGTGTCACAACAAACGCGGCGTAATGCGTAATAATCTCCATCGTTTCATTGCATTGCGTTGCCTTTTATAATGCGTTCAATCAACATGGAGCATCATTGGATCGTGTACGGGTTTCTTCTTTGCTAACAAACAGGGGTAGCATCATTCGTGGTTTGCCGGAGTGGTATCATCATACGAAACAAACTAACAAAATGGCAGATGCCATTGTGATCGAGTACTCACCTGACATCAGTGGTAGTTCTCGGTGTGGTGTCGAATATCGGTAATATTTTGTGGAAGTATCTGTAACAATCATAGAACACATTAGTTGATATGTTGCGATAACATGGTTTTGCAAATTCAGAATGGAGACTAAAAAAGAATTGGAAATTAACATAATTAAGAAGAATGAAAAAAGGAAGAAAAAAACCAGTGCACGCTCGACTAGAAGCATAAAACAAACGCCATTTAGCTTGAGATTTAGTAGCACGACAAACAAAACCAAAACGCGAGTCCGAATTACGAGTGCGATCTTGTTCGATCACAAATCATCCATCCGATTGTAGCGCTCTCTAGCGGCGAGTAGGACAACACCAGCACCACACCAAGCGCCATCTGTTGGACGTTGCCTGCGTGCAGCGTTGGCTTTCTTGTTGAACATTAATTTGCTTCTGCTTATTCCATTGATCTTCCAATTGCAATAGAAAACTCCTACTGTTCCGCCAGAAAGTGTTTGTTTTGTTTTTCAATATGTAACCAATTATAGTGACGCTTGGGATAGCATTTCAATTTCCGCACGAAACAAAATAACACCGAACTAATAATCTGCAACGGGCCAATCAGTCTCAAAGATGGAAGAGAGAGAGAGAGAGAAAAACAAACTAAACAGTATGTGTAGTGGTTTTTTGTAATAAAAATTGCGTTTAGTAATGTTTTGTTTTGTTTTTTTTTTTTTTGTTTTTCTTGAATGATACATCACCATATGGGAACCGTTCAACACTAACTAAATACAGTTTCTTCTCTTCTGTTAGCATATCATCGCTTTCGTAGCTGCCGGTATGCATCATTTTTTATCACAGTTTGGTTTCTTCTTGTGTGTTTTTCTTCTTTTTTCTTCTTGTTTAACGCTTTTTCTTCTTCTTTTTTTGATTGATTGCTTTTTTTGTACTTTTTATAAAACAACATTTTCTTCTTCTTTTTTCTTCTTTTTCTTCTTGATTTTTGATGAGGAACGCGCATTGATAAGCGCTGCATTTAAGGCACATTTCACCAACCCTTCTTTGGAGGATGTGATGCGCCAAACGAACAGCGGTTTATATTTCGCTTCCGACGACGATAAAGAACACGGATGACGACCGACATCGACGACGACGAGTAGGCGCGGTTAATCCGTGCTGGACAAACAGGTGTATTTTACATATCTGGCCCGCTGGCAGCTTTCGATGGGATAAAAATGGTGTGTGATGGTCAACAACCTAACCTCTGGTGCAGTACAACAACCTCAATTCGAAACCTTCCCCGGTCACGAGGAACGAGGAAGGTTATCTTCACAGCCAAAGGAAGTTGCATTCGGGAAAGCTTAGAGACTGGGAGAGACTGGGAGCAGGTCGGCCAGAAGGGCCCGTAACATCACCACACCGAGCAAGATAGCTACCGCGGGCCAAGAAGATCCAGCAGAACGGCGCCTACCGCCTAGCTGCGCTTCGTGCCCCAACAACCAGCAGCATAAACGCATAAATGGCCGAGAAAAAAACACAAAAAACGGACCCCTCTGTTGATCCCTCTCTAGATAGATAGCTGCTGGGAGGAGTGTGGAATGATCACCTGTGTAAACTTTGCGACTTGCACACGTACCGGTGGTAAAAGGACTTTATCACGCTCACTTGCACTGCACAGTCACTAGCTGTTCTGGTTTCGCTTGGAACCGGCATGGATTCACTCGTAAAACACTCTGCACTGTGCACTCTTCACTTAAGCACACCTACGCCACACACACACACGTTCTGACCATTTACACACGCACAAACACACACACGCTGCACAAATTTCGTTCTTTGAGCAAACTTTTCTCGCGTGCACTGTTGTAACGCACCGGGATGGTTGCACTGTGGCCACACAATAGAGTGTTTTGTGGTTTCACTGCACTTTCACTAAACGTTCACGCACTTATATAAGATGTATTGGAATGGTTTGCTCATCCTCTACATCCAACACGGAGCCTAGTTGCTCGCTTCCAAATAAGTTCTCATCTCTCGTTCTCAGCACGTCAAACGCAGCGTGTAAAAAGCTTCATAATTCACACACTACTGATTGTTTGCTTCAATTTGCGCATTTTTTTCTCCGCCTGTTTCTGCCTTGCTTCCACTCTAACAGCTCCGCACAATTCGCGACCCACACTCATCGATTACTACTAATGCTCTACGGTCTACGCTCGCTCGCACACACGCGCGATCACGCACAATTAGAACTTATCACACTTGTGTCTCGAAGAAGCTCGAGCAACTGTTTTTGTTTTGTGTGTGTGTTTCAAAAACTCGAAGTTGGAGATTCACACTTTACATCAGCACCCTCGTGTGGGGGTTGTGTGTTTTGGTTTCGTTTTTCGTTTCTATGTTTTCGAAGCCGGCCTATTTTTTCAACACTCAGACTGTTTTGTTGATTTCTCGCTTTGATGCGTTACTAATAATATTGAGCTTATCCCACAATAAGCAGTTCACAGTTTCGTAAAATTCCCAGCGATGTTCGGGAGGGTTTGCTTTTCACTTCCGTACCATAATTGATTGCAAATACTTGCATCACGCTGGTGGCTGCTGGTGGTTGCGGAGGTTTGCCAGGACGCGTCGTTTCGCACCCGCTGGCGGACACCTTATTATGGCCTTTTTGCAGTAGTAAAAAATTCCACGAGTAGTGCGGCGCGCAACAACACACACTGACGCCTCTACTACCCGCGCTCGTCGTTAAACCAAAGAGGCTCGTGTATTTGGGGGGAGACACCAAACAACGAAAAGTGCACACGCCACTCACTGGAGGCCCCGAGAACGGGCCCGCACACCGGCTACGAGGACGGGCACTGCCCCTGGTGCAGCAGTCGGTGGTGTCGTGACGTGTGGGGAAATAACATGATTCGGTTTGCTTTGCTGTGAGGATCACATCCGTAAGGACAACAGCAACTACGACGACCGGTCGTCCACCTGTCTGCTTGGTCACACTCAAATCGTCCGAGACAGCGTAATGTCGATCGATCATGCCCCACTTCTGCTGCGTTCACTACTGTGTGGTGCTCCTGCCACCAGAGTTCTTCTCCGTTTTGTGTTCGAGCACACGCATACACACATACAGCACATTCGCGCACAAAAGGGCATACAGGATGTTGCGTTGGAGGACCCGCGGACACTACTGTTATCGGGACGCGCGTAACCTAATCAATCGTCATTATCACATGCCGCACGCTGCAGCTGCTTCTTGCGGCGACGTTTGTTATTGACGCTCGTCGTAGCGGTAAAGTTAATTTCACATAATTTTTCACTCACGGGCACGTTGATACGCAACCTTTGAACGCAACATGAACGCTTGCACTGCCTCTTCCAATCGCTGCACACCGTGGGGTACGCCGGCATGTTGCTGTCGATGCAAGGCAAGATGAAGCGCAGCGCCCGGGTGGTTTCCACTGAACATAGTAGGCTTGTGCGTACGTAGCGGCAGACAGAGCTGCTAGCCGACACGGATGATCAGTGTCCTGTCATGCTCCACCACTCACTACAGGGTTAATCCTGACCATGGGGGAAAACCGCAGAAACCCCAGGAGGGAAGAGGATGCGTTGACTTTCTAACTGCGTTCGATCGAGAGTTTAACCAACTTTGAAAACGCACTTCCCTCCTCATTCGTTACACACTACGTGCTAGTAGTAGTTTATTGGTATATGGAGTTTTATATTTATATTATAGCTTTTATACAATATTCTTATTACAAGAGTCCTGCCAGGCCTTTCGCTTTCTGGCTGGCTTGATCTTCTTCTTTTTTTTCGAGAACACTGGACACACACGGTTTATATAGTCGTTTTATAGTATTGAGAGTTAGTGTTCGGTGCGTTTAATAACGCGCACCGAGCAAACGAAAGAGTTCGAACAGAAATGCATCGTATGACAATCGTACGTATGAGATTATTAGGGGTGTTAAAACCAAGAACAACTTGTTTTTTCTTCAACGTCGCAACACTGACTCGACGTGTGCGCGACCGCCCGAACCGCCACCGAAGCTGATGTTGCTGTTGCTGGGCTGCGGTGGGACGATCAGCGCCGCTTTCGTTCCGCTGATGATGATGTTGATGTTGTTGTTGCGGAACATTTCTTCCAACAGTGTGTGCGAGTGTTAAGGATGATGTCTACACACACACACACGCGTTGTTTCTTCTTTTTTCTTTTTTGCAACACAGACGGCTTCGTTTGAATTTCTTCTTCAATATCTTCGTTCACTGATACAACACGCGGCTGGTGGTGGTGGTGGTGGTGATGCTGATGATGATTTCACTCACTATTCACACACAAGCACATATCTACACACACACACACATTCACTGGTTTCGAGTGGAAAAATCCAATTCAACTATTGCTGATTTGCACGCTCGGTTGTCAGTTTCAAGGATCGTGTCTTAATTCGTCCTTGTGCGCGCTATGGTGTTTTTTTTGTTGTGATGTAAAGAGTTGTTGATGTTGTGTGCGATTTTTGTTTGCTATTTGCAAGCTTCACTTTTGTGTTTTCTTCTTCTTCTCCCGCGCGTACTGAGAGAGTGTAGATTGAGCTGAGTTTCGATTTCTGCTGCGCTGTTATGGGTGCTACTACTTTTATGCTGTATTTTGCGCGCGCTTTTTTACTGCTTTCTTCCTTTGCTTCTTCCTCTTTTCGCTTTTGCACTGTATAAACACACTTGGTTTGGTTTTGGCTATGGATTTTCTCTTCACAATGGCTGTGACACACACTGTTTGGTTTGTTTGCTGTATTTTTGTATTTTTTTTTGCTATTGCTGCCTCCTCGAGATCCTGGTTCTGCCTGGTTTTTTTTTCGAAAAAATGGTGAGGAAATGTTGTTATTTGGAAGTTTGGTTTGTGCTGTGAAATGTTTTTTTTTTAATTTAGACTTTTTTATTTTTTTAATCCAATTAGAATTTAGCTGCGATGTCTTATTCCGTTTGCGTTATTTTTTTTCGAATAATTTTCCTACACGGAATCTTTCCCGGAGGTGCCTGCTTCTTGCAACCGGTCCGAACCGTAAGAGAGCCGAGTTAGTTGTGGTACTGGCGTTTCTGAGACCAACTGATAATATGGGGTGTAAAAGTGTCCAACACCGCCCGAGACGCAGCAACCCCGCAACTAATACGCTACACACACACACACATTCGGCCAAAACTCCTTAGAGAGCAGGCCGCACACTCTCCATCTCGTTCGCGCACACTAAAACATCCCCAGTGTTTGTACACCCTTTCTTCTCCAGCCGGTGGCTAAACCGCTCGAAGCTTCCCTTTCTCGAAGACAACGAAGACCACGGCAAACGATGTCGACGAGGACGACGACGACAACGACGATGACGACGACTTCTCACCGAAGGCAAGTAAAAGCTCGGAGGATGATACCCGAAGACTTTCCCATTCGAAACCCGTCGTCCCCACCGAAGGACGTCGCCGCCTTCAGAAAGAATAGAGCAGTCCCGAGTGCGAGCCACCACCTCCCATTCCACCCCACCAATCACCCACCACTACTTGCTATCTGCTAGTCCACTGTCCTCAGGATGGCTGGATGCCTTCCTGCGCGCCGTCAAAGATTCTGCCCAGAAGTATCCTTGGCCGGCGTTTTGTGGTGAGAGGTCGGCAACTCCGAGCAGAGAACGCTGCTGCTGCTGCTCCCGATGCTCAGTCGGTCTGGACGCGGGTTTGCACACTGAGCCTGATGTCTTCGTCTTGTTGCCCGAACTTCTCCGAAGGAGCATATCTACCACAAGTTGACACACACAGACACACGCCCGCACACAGACACACACACCGACGATAAGCAGGTACACCCGCGCACACGCGCGTATCCTTCGGTGTGCGCAGCATCGTCTCTTGCATGCCGGCTCTAAGAAGCAGGAGGGAGGGAGGGAGGGAGGGACCGGCAGCGGGGTAAATATTTAGCCGAAGAAGGAAATTACACTAAATTTTATATAGAGAAAATTTCTCGAAGGGGTGGTTTTTATACACCGACCCTCCAAACCCCCCCCCCCCCCCCCTTTATTCTCTCACGCGCTCAACCCCTTATTATATCCTCCCACCCGTGCAGGGTAAGTGGTGCGTCTTTGCGGGTGGGAATACCGAAGAAATATATAATACAGGGTTTTCGAGGATTATATAGACATGTTCAGCGAGTTGTAGATTCGTTCAGGCATATAATAGACTCTTTCAGCGAGATATAGAATTGTTCGGATGTAGGTGTAGACATGTTCAGCGATTCTGTAGAGCTGTCATTTGTTTTGTTTACACACTGTGCCGCAGGGTTCAATTTTTCATTCTTAAAAGTCCTAAAAGTAGCTAATAATCATTCTCCAAGCTGTTTAATGCATAAATTAGTTGAAAAAAGCATATTTTTTCGAAAACCGTTTGTTTACCTTCTGATGAGAATGATCCAACTTGCAGTCCAAGGGGTACGAAAGTGACAGCTCTACAGTATAACCGAACATGTCTACACCTACATCCGAACAATTCTATATCTCGCTGAAAGAGTCTATTATATGCCTGAACGAATCTACAACTCGCTGAACATGTCTATATAATCCTCGAAAACCCTGTAATACATATAACACACACGCCGAGCGTGTTTTTGGCAAAGGGGAGGAAACGTCCATTACAGGTTGCTGCCGGGCAAAGCAAAGGACTTTTGGGAAGGGAAGGAACAAGAAGTGTTCTTCTCGTGAGATAAGCTTTCTCGTTCGAATTCTTCTGCAACTGTCTTTTCCATCGCGCAACGTTTTTCTCTCGAGTTTTCCGCCAGTACTTTCCTCAATTTTCCATTCCTTTTCTATGTTTTCTTTTTTGTCTTCTTTCGCGTTTTTTTTTAAATCGTTTTTACATCCCGATTCCCTTTTTACTTCTTCGATTTGTCTATTAATATTAAAGTTTTTTTAATGATCCTGTTTTCCCTTAAGTCCTATTACAATTTGAACACATTTTTTGTCTAGAAACACGTAATGTTTGCCCACTGTAACAACGGCACAATAACACTGGCAGCGTGGTTTGCTCTCTCTTTTTTTGTTATTCCTAACGGCTCGAACCGGCAAAAAGCAGCCTCAGCGCACACAACGGGGTAATCGATTGCAGAACAGTCAAACAATTCGTCTATTTTCTAAATGTATCCATTTTTTTGTTGAAGAACTGCTGCCTTTCTGTTTTTTTGAATCAATCACACTCTGTTATTATTATTTTTTTTTAATGTTGTGATTTTTTTTTGTTGTTGCTTCGATCGGGCACTCTATTTTTGCACTATTTTGTTTTGTTCGTTTCGTTCTAACCGCGCGCAACCGAAGATGTTTTTAATTTTGCAGCAATCTCGTCCGACTTTTGGCTCACGACTGACGACGACGACTTGAGAACCTGGGGAGCGCCAGCGTTCCTTCCTTTTTTGCAACCGCGGCAACAGAGAGGAAGGGAAAGTAAGTGCGCGACAGATAGACAGAGAGAGAGAGAGAGAGAGAGAGAGAGAGAGAGAGAGAGAAAGAATGTATCACGGGACAGGGAAGCGCGTTATTCCGGCAAAGAGCCATCGTGCCTTGGCGCGCCAGCATCATTAGAAGAAGAAGGAAAAAACGACGACGACTACGATGGCGCTGCGTCTATATAGGCGAGATTTTCTACGTTGTCCCTTTCGTGCGGGTAGGAACAACGGGTGCGGCATTTGCCCTACCGGCCATAGTCGCATCCGTGCGGGAGGCCATACGGCGGCGGCGGCGGCGGAGGCTTCTTGTCCTTTTTACTCGTTTTTCTCACCGTCGTCGTCACCGTCTCTCCAAAGCGGGGAAGACCGCCGGGTGAGTGTGTTGGTTTCCACGTGCGCGTTAGTATAGGTGAGCGCCGAAAATTCCGAGGAAAATCGACGAGTACATAACCTTCACCGGTGTTGGTCGTCGTCACGCGGAAAAGCACTCACCGCGAGTACGGCGCAGCTTCTTCGGGCTTTCACCCAAACATCTCCCGCGTACGGGTGGAGGGGGTGCGTTCGAACGAGAAGATACAAATATGTGGTTAAAAGCGAGTGCTCACACACACACGCATACAGCATTTTCCGAATCACCCCCTCCATCCTGTGCAGCCAAAGCAGCCGGCACACACCAGGGAAAGCCGCAGGGACCTAAGCTGCTCATGCGCGCTCTATGTTGGCCGCTAGTTTCACAACATCTAATGTACACACCAACACAAACACGCCGGCCGCCATCGAATCCCTTCCAATCGGCGAAACTAACCTCGGCAAGGGTTGGCAGGCGGATTTTCCCCCTCCCTAATCTACCCCCGCCAGCAAACACGGGCTGTAGTGCGCTGCACTAGGGAGAGAAAACTGGACCACGTACCCCTTCGTGTGCGTTACTCACACTGACAAACTACACACACCGCTCCGGGTTCGTGTATATAGCGACAAACCTGAAAAGCTGTCGACTTTCTCTTTCCCTTGCACGCGTGATGCCCATCGGAAGGGTGGTGGTTTTGCATACTTTCACCGCGCTCCTTCGCTCGGAGCTTCTTAATAGTGCGCGGCGCTGGGTGGTGGGGGTGGTGGTAGTGCGTACAAGTTAGAATCACTAAAACTTTCTATTTTCTGCGCAGCCGCTCGTCTCCCGCGTGCACCACCGGCCCGCAGAACACCCGAATGTTCGGTTGTATGAGGTGACTAACCAGTTCTCTGTCACTCGCAAAGCATCTTTCCATGGTTAGCATTAGCTACCTCTCTCTCCCTATATGTATTAGCAATTATCGCTCTTTCTCGACGGTTTCCCGATCTACGTCAGTGGAAGGGCACATCGAATAGGACGAGTACGAGGGGAGTTGCTGGGGGAGAGGTTCATGCTTCCGAACGAAGTGCGCCCTACGAACGAACCGGTTTCGGATGGCCTTTGATTTGGTATGATTTGGTCACGATATCTTTTTGGCACCCGATGCTTTGACGATGAGTTGCTCTCTCGTCCTTTTGGTACGGTTTATTCTTTGCGAAGCCAAACATTAATGTAATTAATCATTCTTGGTCCCATTTTCGTTCGTCTTGAAGTCTGAGGGACGACAGAAAGGAATTCAGAATGGGTGTGAAAGCTTCAGGAGACAGAGATCGGTCTTACAATCTTTATTCAATAACCAACGTGATTGTTTGAAATTGAATTGTGAGTAATTGAGACCGAGAGCTACTATTTATAGAGAAAGTGATTCTGAATCAAAGAATGATGAATGAACGATTCATTATTATTTACGTTGCACGGTTCGTTAATGATTTAAATTGTTGCAATTGCAATTTTTTTCATAATCCAATAAAATAAAATAAAATAAAATAGTTTAGGTCAACGTAAATTTCATGAAACAATAGTCTCGTTAATATCATAAAATTTCTTACATACTCGGTGGATTTTTGACTAAATAATTATATCCCAAATACGAGTAAACAAAACTCAAACAAATATGTAAAATCGCTATTTCTCTGGAAGGCAAATCAGAGCATCATACAAGGAGATCGTTTGCCTTCATAATGTTAATGCTATTGAAGCACAACATCGATTGAGAAAAGTAACTAAAAGATTTTTTATATCTTTAAATTACATTAAAAAATACATTACAGTAAGATCAATAAAAACTGGAGCATTGCTGCTTCTGGCCATTAAAACTAATTAAAATTAATAAAGTCCTCAGCACATTTCATAAACTACCATGCGCCTCCATGTGTTTGGAGTACGGAACGTTATTTACCATTTGGGGTGCATCAAATGGACAGAGTTTTTCGTCACGAAAGTTGTGATAAAATATCAAACTACTTCAACGAACATGTAACGCATTACGAGCAATACTATCTTTACTATGGACTTGAAGATGCTTACCTAAGCAAAAGGTTTCGGTCAGTTTACTCCTTGGTCTGGAACATTTGAGTCACGCAGTTACAGCCAGAGAAGGTACAGTCAAAAGTACACAACTGAACCAAATAAAACCGGAACGAAATGAAAGATAAATTAAAACCCAAACCAAAACTCACACTCTTCACAAAACTTCACTCCTGTTTACACCTGCGTAGGTTGGAAGATTTGGCGTTGCTCACTCCGAACTCTATCTGCCACCACCCTCAAAAACCGTCGTTAGATTCAATTTTAGTTGTTGCGAAAGACTGATGTGCTCGGCCAGTAACTTTCTACTTAACGGCCCCACTTACAGCAAAGCCTTTTGCCTTGGAAAAGCATTGGAAATTCGTTGTACTAAGTGCATCACCGCGAACAAGTTTGGTCAATCTCGAAGCTATTCACCAACGTGAACGAACGGGCTTTGCCTAGGCGGTGCATTGCTTGTCACTGAACGGAATCATGTTTTTGTTTGTTTTGTTATTGCTATTATTACACTTTGGCTTTGGTTGAGCCACCACGATGCTTGGCTTGGCTTGGAGCACGGAAAAGGCGGCGGCGAATCAAGGGCTGGCGATTTCCTTCGCACAAGCTCATAGTCCACCCGGAGCAGTGCCTGCAGTTTCGCTAAGCGCGCTGAACCATCCAGCGCTGAACACCAGCGTGCATCAAGCTAAGGACGACGACCTCGCGGCGTAAATCGACCACTGCCCCCTCAAGCACAAGGGCCACGATCGAGGAGGATCACCGGTGGTGGTGGTGCGCATACACCTTCCTTCTTGAGCGCTCTGCCAAGACGCGGTGCATTCATCTCCACTGCATTCAAGCACACAGTACAACACACACAAACACACATTCAACCAAGGCGCTAAGCGAACTAAGGCGAAGGAGCTAGAGCGACTGGTGCCATCCCAACACCAGGTGGACGCGCTCTAATGTCTCGGGGCAAATGGGCCAACTGCTACTTGTATGCACAAACACACACACACAAGATACACAAACGCGCGCGTACGCCTTGTGGCCACGACTTTTGCACTCCGCGACCGGGTAAGGAAACCACGATGACGGTAAGATGATGTTTTTCTTTTCCGAATCAACGACACACACTTTGAATTTTCGACAATTTTGCAGCTTCCGTAACACAGATTGCCACACACACACACGCACAATTTATTTTTTGGGCAGACACTTGCATCCACCGGATGGCATGGTCTCATCAACCAACCAAAGATGGTTGTGGCATCAGCACTGCTTTCAAAAACGGGCAAGACAACGATTGCAATTTGCACCAGGAACAATTTAGCTCCTTCATTTTCCGAACTGTTTTAATCCAAAGCACGGTGGGAAGGGGGTTTGGGTGGATGGTGCGATGTGTTTCACGAGCAACTTTCACTAATTTTCCAACGGCCCTTTCTCCAAATATTAGAGCCTTTGCTGTTTTTTTTTTAGGAATTCAACGCCAGACAGGATTTTCCCAAGAGCAGCAGTTTTGCGTTCGAAAAGGTGAGAAAACGGTTGAGTCTTGATTGAGTTTTTACTTATAATGGAAAAAATAAGAAATTTGACGCCGGTATTTTGGCATCGCGCGACGAACGGCGATAACACGCGTATTAACAACGACGCTAGAACAGCGTGACTGAGGCGTCATTATGCGCTGGAAAAAGAAACACTGACCGCTGGGGTAATTACATACACACACGCGTACATGGCCCAACGTACGGCACCCGACCACATACACACACATACACGCGCGCATACATGGCAACAGCATCAGCCGCACACCCGGGGACAGCGATCGAATCGAAAAACCGGTCCAAAATGGCCAAGTGCGAGAGAGAAAAAAATAAATGCTGACAGCAACAACAACAAAAAAAAAACAAAAATGCCAAAGCGGGGCGATATGATATAGAACCGAACCTCGTCGCGCCCTACCGGATGGCGCGAGATGGCACGAGTAGGCGTGCGTGTGTGTGTCTGTGTATAGGAAAAAGCAATAGCGAGAGCAATATGGGAAAACAGCGCAACAAACAAAAAACCGTGCGCCACTCATACACACACACACACGTCCACGCGCCCTTGCCCGGGCCTCTGGAGAGAGGGGGAGGGGAAGCCGCGGCAAGCGGCGGTGATCCGCGAAACAAAACCAACCGAAAAAAGAGAACAAACAAAAAATCGAAACGAAAATCCATCGGAAAAAAGGCGGAAAAACTGGACCCTGGGCCCATTTATCACATTCTCTCCTTTTCGCTCGCTCGCCCGCTCTCTGGCCAGCCGATCGCAATCGCCTTTTTTCGCCCGATGCGAAAGTGAACGGGTACTGGACCACCACACACACACATACACACACACACAAGAAACAAAAAAGCTGGAGCTGGAGAAAAAAGAAACGGGAAAAAAACGTGGCCACGACAGAAGGTAAGTGAAAAATGTTGCATCCGCGAGGACACACATATTGGGCATACAGGACACACACACACACGCACATACACACATACACACATACACACACACGGCCACCAACCAACCGGGTTAGTATCGAACTGGAAATAAACCGAACCGGTGGACCCATACACCCATACACACCGGACACATATTCGCTGACGCATGTATACACACACACACACACAACCCGTCCGCGACATCGCCCCTCCCGGACCCCCATCTCAACCCCCTTCTAACGCATACGGTCGCGTGAATCCAAAAAGGATCCGAATTCCCGCATCGCCCGTTGTGTTTTGTATGTATGTGGGTGGTTGGGTGGTAGGATGGGTTTTTGAGCGGCTTTTCATATTTTTTGTTTGCCACCTCCCTCTCTATTTCTCTCCGGGTTGGAGGACAGTCCAGCCTTTGGTTTGCGTTTTTTTGTGTGTGTGCTATGTGTGTGTGTGCTCTTGTTGTTGATGCTGCTCTTCCTCCCCTGGTCCTTGGTGCGGGTATATGTATGCACGCGGTGTATTCACCCAGCTGGCCATCTATTCCGGCGCGCTGCTGTCGAATGCAAATAATCAAACTCACCAGGAAAAAAAACACACCCCTCCACACACACACACATAGCTGCCCGTGCGAATCGCTCTGTATTGAGCCGGGAGGAGGAGGAGGAGGAGGAGGAGGGCTAGGGAAAAAAACAACCTTGTTGTCCTGCTGTAGCAGGCACTCGATGCATTCCGCGCTGGCAACATCAATCGGCGAGAGCAGTGTTGGACAGGTGGGGCGGCGCGCGAGAGGGGGTGCAAGCCGAAAAATTCGAACATTCACGAAACGATTCTGGGTGGAGGGAGGAGGTCGGTGGTATAACTGATTGCGTATGGCCGGTGGAAAATCGGAAAAAGCGCGCGCGAATATCTCCCGATTTACCTATACACCCACTCCGCCACACTCACACAGACACAAATCAACATTGCGAAATGGGCCGAGGAGTAAGCGAGAAGCGCGAGCGAGTGAGAGAGGAAGCTTTCTCCTACATTTTTGTGCCGTGGCTTTTGTTGGGCGCTTTTTTCTTCCTTCAGCGTCTATTTCCCACCCGATTTGTTGGGAGAAGGAGGAAGGGGCACCATGAACTGTGTTTGAATTGAGGCCGTAATTCTGTTTTCCACCTTTTATTTTTTGTCCCACCACCACCAACACCACAATCGTCGCACACATACCGATACTAAGGGTCCCACAGCAACAGCAGCAGCTTCGGCTAGTAGCGTATGTATCCGTCAATGTGTGTGTGAGTGTTTGTGTGTATGGTCTCTAGCCACTGTGTGGGTGCTGGCGCATACATACACATTTCCCGATTTTCCCGATATTTCCAATATTTCCAAACGATCGACAACGGAGCGGGTGAAAGCGGAGAGCATGAAGGGGAGGAAAAGCTTATATTAGGCTGTCACGATCGTCACAGTGCAGCTGCCTCCCCTTAATGCACACAGCGCACATGCACCCGAAAGTGCAACGGATGCATACCGAGGCACTGTTTTCCTTACACGCAGCTACGCTTCAAATATTAAAGCCGTCCAGGTTGGTTTATTACATCGTACAAAAGGGTTTGAAGGTCTTTGGTTAGAGTTTAACAATTTAAAATTGATTTAATTGCCCCATTAATTGTCTCCCGCGATGCAATTCCCCTGCACCCCGGAGAAAATAAAATGCAACAAAACACGCTCGGCCGTACGCATGCACCGGATGCACACAAATGTGCACTCTCTCTCCCGTGCCTACACACGCGGATCAGATCGTTGCACCAGTTAGTTTCGCTATGTACCTATTTCCCTACGCACTACCCGAAAAAAAAAGTAAACCACTCCAGCCCACTGCACCTTCGCACCGGTTCTATGCAATTCGGGAATGCGAGGAGCAGTGGTGCAGCGGCCATAGCCACAAACCCGAAGGAGCAAGAAGCATACGGTGAAGAGATGGTGTGTCGAGGTGGGAGAAAGAAGGATAGAGGGAAGCACTGAACGAATAAAACAACAACCAACTCACTGCTGTAAAGACTCTTGGGTGGGATGGGAGGGGGGGTTGGACTAAAAAAAAAACAAATGCAATATAGAAGGTACGGCGGCGGCCGAGGAGGCGCACGAAAGGGTTTATGCGAATGCAGTTTTTCCTCTTAGTCGACCAAACTTTCCATCCGCTTCACTGCCACTACTGCTGTTGCTGCCTATGCCCGACTGCCCATTGAGTTTGGTAGGGTATAGTAAGAGAAAGAGAGAGAAAAAGAGAGAAAGAGAGACAAAATGCACAGTGCACAAGAAAAATGGGAAAAATTGCATTTTTCTGTTTACTTTGCCCGTTCTGTCCAACGTAAACCCCCAAAACCTCCACCTGCTCGGTCCGGGCTCTGAGTGTGTCTTTGAACGTCCAACGGGCCCCGCGCGCGTCATCATTACCAGCGATATCTATCAATCGGTGCGGTGTACTTGTGGGGCGGCGGCTGAGCATTTCGGCAAAACCTTCCGCGCTGCTTGGTGCACAAGGAAAGCATGTACAACACTGGCAGCTCGCGGGGCCCACCATGGCCAGACCCGGGGCCCGATGGGGCGCGGAAATTGGGGGACAGACAGCGTGTGTTGTAGGCCGCAAATGTATAAGCGGGAAAACTTCTTCTATTGCAGTCGCAGTGCAAACAAGCAACGAAAAAAAACCCTTCCTCAACCGATAGCGCCGGGCGGATTGGATGATGTGCATCGTTCGCATCAATGTCTGCGTTTCGCTGGTAGCTTGCCCACAGCTCCTGCGCCCGCATGCCACCACTTTCCCCGCCGTCGCTCGCCAACGACCAGAGAGTGCAGCTTCGAGTGGGCACGGGTCTGCACACAAAAAAAGCCTCGCGGCAGCAGGATCGCGCAGGACTTTGTTGTTGGCGTAGTTTGAATTTTGCGCTGCGCTTCAAGCGATTCGCTTGATTTTTTTTGTATTAATACTCTCCTTTTTACCTCACCAGTCCACAACAACCAACCATCCTTGGGCAGAGGGGGATGGATCTGGGGTTCACCTTTACTTCCTCCCGGGTATGGGCAACGACACGCGTGGCACGAGGGGAAGAGGTTGGTCGCGCACAACAAGATGATTTTCAGATCGGTGCAGATCCGAGGAAAATCCATGGTGCAGCAGGACAAAAAAGAAACGAATGCGCGAAACAGAGCGGGAGGAAAAATGCACACACTTTACACACACCCACCCACACACACACAAATACACTGCACAAAACTCCGCACGAGCTGCAGTGGCGTAATGTAACGAAGTGCTTCGGACCGAGCGAAGCTCAATGAGTTTGCAATGAAATTCAGAACGGGGAAAAAACATAAATACACGTTTCATATCCTGCTGCAAAAATGTGGTCGATTTTTAACCACCCCCCCCTGCGCCCCACCCGCACACCGAGAACCGTACAGGTTGCTTTTCATTGAAGTGCACACTTCAAGGAAGCAGAGATAATGAAGGATTATGCCGACGAGCGCGCTGGTGCGGTGGGTCGAAAAGGAATATGCACCGAACGATGCAACTTCCAGCGAGAGAAACCGTAAGGAGCAAGTGACCCCCCCCCCCCCCTCTTGGGGCCCACTGCTGACGAAAAGGATCAATTAAAGGGGCGAGTTCACAAAGGACTGGCCAAGTCTTTTTTCTCCGAGACATAGGGCCGAAGAGGCGGCCCCCATCACTCACCACCAGTCGGCCACCAAATTATCTTACATGAATTATTAAAAACCGATCCTTCAATAACTTTAATGAATAAAACTTCCAACGGCGTGCAAATTGGCTAAATAGAATGCCCGCTGGAAAAGGGAGGCGAGGCACCTAAGACAGAGTGAGTTTCCCTTTTTTTTTTATTTGCCGCTTCTCGTCAGAGTCGTTTGCATTCAATTGCATTATGGAGCTGAATGGGTGCAGAATCGAATGCTGTGCCCATCACCGTGTGAAAGGAACTCTTTTAAAATAAAAAAATAAAAACTGATCAATGGATGCTAATGGATAGTTCCATCACACCGCTGGCAATATAACGATGAAATAAAGCACACGGAAGAGCGGATGGTGACTTCACCGGTCATTGCAGTGTTAAGATTTTGGAGTAGGGGTTGTAGTGCAAGTGCCTGGACCGTCAGAGCAAAGATTATGGGTCCATTTTACACAGGCAAATAAATTCGATCGTGTCGATGTGGAGCTCTGTTACTTGACTCACTGAGTTTTTTTTTTGTCTCTCAAACCACCCGTGTTTGGGATAAGTAAGAGATTTGTAGAACTATTTTCGTTACTTGTTGCAACAAACATATAATGTAAACATCTATTGGTAAATTTAGTATAATTGTACAAAGTGGTCAAGTCTTGCACATAAGAGATGTTTTTAATGGGCTGACAACCAAGGCAAGGAAACGTACTGATCGAGTATGACATATGTGACACTACTAGAAGTTTTCAGGGTTTATCAATTTTATTTCACGTGTGTTTATTTCACAAACGCATATTGCCTATCACATCTATTTAATTACAAACAATCTATTTGTTTACGGATCAACGAGCAACTTACTTATTAATACCTTACTAAGAGTGCACACTACCCACATTAAACGACGATAAAGACCAGCCCAAACATTGATAGCATTTTGGTCTATGTTTCTATGGTATCTTAGTGTGTTGGATCAGTGGTCTCCAACCTGTGGTCCGTGGCGTTAAAAGAAGCGGTCCGCGAATGAATTGATTTTATGAAAAGCTTATTGAAAGCAATAATACATACACCGATCAAAGCGAATTACATCGACAGATTAAACTGTTACGAATTGTGCACCACAACATAAGGGTTATTTCACCTTGTGAACCATCTTAGCCGGTCTCGTAGTACAGTCGTCAACTCGTACGACTTAACAACATGCCCGTCATGGGTTCAATCCCCAAATAGACCGCGCCGCCATACGTAGGACTGACTATCCTGCTATGGGGGGGAGTGGGAGGGGAATCAATTAGTCACTGAAAGCCTAAGCCCACAAGTGGGTACAGGCAGGCCTTGACCGACATCGGTTGTTGAGCCAAAGAAGAATAAGAAGAACCATCTACTAAACTGTATATTTTGATTGATATCAAACAAATGTAATTGATTCTCACGATTGGATAGCAAACATTTTGACTTTTAAACAAAAACATCGATCCTATTTCATTCAACAGCCTAAATCCTCATTTTTATCGTGCAGTCACATGGACAGGGTTTTGTTTACGATTGCGACAGCAAATTTTCTAATTATTATGCGGAATCCCGGCTTGGACCTAGGACAAATGTGTAAAGTAGAAGCTTTTCGTATTGTCCTAAACACTGGGTTATAGAAAAACTGGGCTCTCTTTTATCGGTTTCAGTGTGTTGGAAATTGTTCAATAGAATTATACGCATTTAATGTACAATAATTAAAAAAAAAGGTTAAAACATTGTTTTGTAATGAAAGTTTCAATGAAAATACTGGAAGGCAGAAAAGCAATCATTAGTTACGAATATACCAGATTATCATTATCAGAATTGCCTCAAGGGTTATACTAAGTTGTATATTGTGAGATTTATTTTATTATTGTATTTTCACGTGTATTATTACCCCATAATAATACACGCGTAGTAATTTTTCTACTACACCTGTGACACTAATATACATTCCATATTTCGATAAAATACAAAGATAGTCTGGTGTATGGGTAAAAATGGGTTTGGTGTAATTCTCAAAAATATTACTGGAAAAAGCCAAGGAAATGCATAAGAAAAAGAAAGAAGTTTTGAATCTGTGGAAACAATTGATCTCATTGATTGTTTAAATTATTTGTGATTCAAATTCATAAAAAGGAACCACTTAAGCCTCAAATCCTCAAAAACTAAACATGCTCAGAAAATGTCAATAAAACACGTAGGTATTGTATTGGAACCACAAAAAGGAAAACAAATCACAGGTAGTATTCGCAAAGTTTTGGTTAAATTGAAATTTGTAACAATGCAAGTACAAAAAAATCCAAAAATATCGAATAATTCATCAGGAGAGTCCTTATACTCGCTTACGGTAAATGTCTAGAACGAACCTGTCGTGGTAAATTTCTTTATTAAGTCTATGTTTATATGCAAAAGTTCATCGATAATCCAAACACTTTACTACAAATAATATTCATCTTGGTATAGACATTTTCTGTCGGTTGGAAGCGTCAATCGCCTGATGATCAGAGACAAACAACAGAAAAAGCAACATAATAGTTTAGGCTTTCCATGATGCAATTGAGAAAAAGATTTTATTTGTTTGATAATGACAAAACAAATTTATCGCAAAACGCATAACTTGTTGGGTATTTGACCACACTATTTCATTTGCTGACATACATTCCATAACATTTCCATGACATAAATTTTGAGATTAAGAGCTAATTATGTAGAAATCGACGTACTCTACGTATTTATCCAATTATTGAGACCACATGTAGCAGACAAAAGTAAAAAATAACAATAATTTTACTTTCAACAGGAAAGCTACATCACCGCTACATGTGCATTACTCTTCCATTTCTAGGTCAATCAGAATAAAACAAGACCAGAAGAAGAATATGATACCGAAAAAAACATCACAAAACGATTTTTATGATAAAACAGCAAAGTAAATAATAGTGAAACGGAAATAATCGATGAGTAACTTTAACAGTCACGCTGGGCACCAGTAATGATTATTGATTGCAATTTTAAAATCAGCAATTATGTAAGGCCGATTAAAAGTGTGCTATCTCTGCCGCTTCATCCGCTCCGCTATCGACGAATCTTCTCCACGGTCCCAAAAACTGGCACGCCCGGTGTGTACACATCAGTGTGTGGTCGAGAGGACGATAAATTTGGACCTGTTTATAATTTTTTGGAATTTTATTTTTTAACAATCCCAAAAATAAAACACATGACGCTCTGTTCACTGTGGCCTTGGCACGCGGTCGCTCTCGGTGTCGACTGTGCCACGGTCGGATTTTTCATTTGCCCCAGACTAGTGTCGAAAGAGTTTTCCAGTGTGTGTCTCTGTATGTGTGTGTGTGTGTGTGTGTGTGTGTGTGTGTGTGTATGGGGCGGCGGGTGAAAGTGGGCAAATTTTGGGAGGCCCGCCGTCCATTTTTCGGGTTGGTTTTTGTTTTGATTCCCTCTGGCACTGGTTGGGAGGATTTCCCGCGCCAGCACAACCCGAATGTGCATGTGCATTGATTCATTCATTTCGTTTTTCGGCACACGGCGGCGGCGGCGGCCTGTGTGTTAGTAAACGAGAGCTTATCATTAACCTATAATCATTCGACTGAGTAGCACACAGGCACTGGGACAGGATGAGTGGTGTTGGTTAATGTTTTCGTGATTTTTGTTTTATTTTATTTTTGTTTTATATTCGTTCCGCCGTTTTCCGCTGCGCGTTTGTTTGTCATCAGCGGTGTTGTTTTTATGTTGGTTTTTTGCATTTTTTGGAAGATATTTTCTTTTTTTTTGTTTGTGGAATGGTTTGCTTCCGCTGGTTCGGCGCGGCAAGGGTTTCCACACCGGCCGGGTTCCAAGAGGGGGATGATTATGTTTTTCGACAACCCCTCCGCCCGGCAGCGCGTGCCGGCTCATTCCACGCATTAATGGGTCGGGTGGGTGGTGTAGGGAAGCAACGTGGAAAATCATGTGGAACCCGTTGGGAAAATTGGGCAATGATTCAATTATTAACTGCTTTTTCGCACATCGACACACTCCATGTGATGCCCGCCCGGTCTGCTCCACCACCTCGGCCAGGGGAAAAACATATGTTTTCTCAGCCCGGCACACTCCCGACAGCACGAACCGCTAGAGTGAGCCATTTGTTTGCACTGGAAAAAGGCTGCGCTGTTGATGCTTTCCATTGGGGGGCGGTGGAGCACCGGATCGGATCCGAGCCCCGGACCGTGTGCATATTTTTGGCAACTTTTAATTTTCACGGTCAAACCACCACAACCGACCCCCCGTCCGTCATCCCAGCCCACGACTCGTGTTGAGGTCGTTGATGTGTCTCGTGTCCATTCTTTTTTTTTTCTCTCTGGCTGGGGCACTTTTTCTATCTTATTTTGACTGTTTGTACCGGGTGGGAAACTCGGGGAACATAATTGGGACAATCCAACATATCCGTAATGTGGTGAATGAGAGTCTACGGTTTACTACTATCGGGATTTTCCACATCCACACATACATGCATGTCTCTTCACCGTCGACAAACCTCCTCGCACCCCCCTTCCCTTGCACTCAGTTGCTGGGGTGTCCGTTACGTCACTGTTAAGGTCACACACGGATGTGGTGCTGACTTTTCGTTAATGAAACACACCAGGACGACGGTTGACGAGAGGGGAAGTGATGAAATTTGTAAAGCAGGAATGTAAACGAAGGGAGCAGGAGCTGCACGAGGTATGCCATATGACGAACCAGACGAACCGGGGCAAATTGACAATGTGTGTATAATATATGAAACTCGAAAATGAGGTGGTGTGGCAAAAATGGAAAGAAAAAAAACCAACGTCCTCATGTTGCTGCACTGAAACGTGCATTGTAAATTAGCGTTTGACCCAGTAATCAACAGGTCTAATGCTAACACGAAGCTGATTTCTGAATTGTTAAAATAGTATTCAAAGTGCGATTTGATTACCAAACAAACCCTATTTTGTCCCTATAAACCTGTAATGGATATGGAAGATACAGTGAATTTCATTCTTTTCTTCATATACGTTTCATATCGTTTCGTACCATATGCCTAATCTGAATTTATTTTATTATGTGTATTATAGGTTTTACGTAACAAAACCCTACACCACGTTATTAGTGTAAATTAGTGTAAAGAATTTGGCGACACTTTGGATAAAATTTGATGAACTACTAATTTAACATGAAAATTGGTCAATAAATAAATCACTAATTAATTTAAAAAATAAATAAATTAGTTAATTAATACATACTTGAAATAATGTACCATTAACCAACAAATTAATTAATAAGATTATTTATACATTAAATGCAATCATTGACAAGCTTATAGAACAAACAGATTCATGAAACACTCCATGAATTAAATATCTAATAAAAAAATACTATATTTTATGCACAAAATCAATCAAAACCAAGACTTGTCAAAAAATCACAAAACATTGAATAAGGTTTAGGATTTTAAAAATACGCAACATTGTTCACTTGCCACCCGCTTCTTCGCCACCCACAGTCGGCAAAGATCAGTGATAACCTTTTTTTGTTTTTCGAAGCTAGAATAAAATTTACATAATTTAGTCATTCTCTAGCTGCTCCTAATAAACAGCTTAAGATCGACGGTGTGCATATGGTTTTGTAGCTGTCGCCAGGCGCAAAAGTGTCACACGTACACGTTGTTGTTGTCCTGTGTGTACCGTGTTCTATGGCGGAAGTTTTTAAACGGCCTTTCCCACCACCGAGGAATGTCCCTGTGCACACGTCGACGACGCATGAAGCGCTTCTTGCCCAACGCGTATGTCTCTCTTCCACAGCCCGTGCAACCGACTCGTGGCGAAAAACGGTGTGTAATCCTTACACACCCCCATAGACCCGGGAAACCCCGCTAGCCTTCGAAGCAGTCAAAAGGTGTGACCAGAGCACCGTAATCTTTTTAATTTACTTTTAAAAGACGAAAGAAACGGTTCATACGACGGGCCACACACAGCGGGTTGTGCGAAAGGTCGCGCTCTCACACACGCACACCAGACACATGTGTTTGTGTTGTTGCAAACCCTTCGGGTCGCTGGGGGTGCGGCAAGATAATTAGACGGAGATATGCTAATAAGTCCTTCGTGTTAGTGTGTGAGTTTGCCATGTTTTGCCGGGCTTCCGACTCTCCATCTGCCCGGAAAAGCGAGAGTGAGCATTAACTGCCGAATGACTTCCGACTGCTAGGTACGGGGATCAGGTGTTACTGTTCCGAGACGACCGGACGGCGCTAAAGACGGGGTTTTTAAAATCACTCATTAGCAGTTCTCATGACTTTTCTCCTCGTGTGCGCGTCCGCTCCGCACCGCCTAGGCCCGGTCGTAAAGAAATAAAAAGAAATGAATAGATTAAGGGCACTGTTGAACCCAGCCATCATTGTCGTAACCAATGGGACGGAAAAACATGTCGACAGGACAATCGTGCACCCTCACTCTCTCTCTCTCTCCCTGGGAGGCGACCTCCTTATTGTCTTATTCTTTGCTGAAAATCCTTTTGTATTGTGTGTCCCGGCAAGGGGCAGGAAGGTTTCCGCGGCCAGAGGCGGGGACACCATTATTCTTTGCTAGAGGTTTTGACCAGAGGCTACTACCTCGAACGGAAATTATTCGAAATTTATTGACCCGACCCGGCAGGAAACCAGATGGTTACTACCGTCCGCTCCCGTCGTTACTTCCCGTGATACCACTTCCACCGCTAAGCCACAGGCCAGGCATGCATGTCATTGTTTCAGAGTCGTTCAATTCGAACTGATTTCTTGCCATTCTTCCCAACAAACAGTAGCGCATCAACGAGTTACGCAAGCACACATTACACGGTACGCATGGCCGAAGAGGGGGAAGTCGGATGGTTCGGGGAGATTCGGGGCTCACGCTTACGGCACTATCTTAATGCTGATTTGATCCGTTTTAATTACCTTTTTCCCTGACAACGTATATCACACCCTTCCTCCCGGCAGTCGGATCTTCAGCCTAGATGGCCGACCTGTAGTTGAAGGATCGACTGCAGAAGGATACGAGAAACCATACACCACTATTGTCGAGCATCCCTCGCTTCCCGGTTTCCCATCCGTTTCATACTGTAGCAGCAAGTACGGCAGCTTCCTTCTTAGTCTAGCAAGCACGGCAGCAACGTAGTCCTTCGGAGAGACTGACTCCCAAAGCACAGCAGCACCTTTTGAACCGAGCGGTCGAAGGTTACCGGCCCCGGTTAGGCTACCTTTCACTCGCCTGTACTTTCGCCCATCAGGACTCTTATCTTTATTGCTGTGATTGTTACTCTACTCACTACTGCTGCGTGTGTATGTTTTTGACACCAATCGATGGGCTTGAAATAAGAAGTACAGTGTTTCAAGAAAACTGTCAATTTAGCTTCGCACACAACCTTTTGGCGCTTATCTAGATCGTAGGTCGCAGGAATGTTCAAAGTTTGAGGATGTTGTGTTTTTGACTATGTACACACTATGCGAAGCCTTCCGTCTTGTAACCATCATATCTTCATTGTAATGTGTAGTGATTGTAGATTAGCATAGTAAGAGCGCCTTGCTGGTGGCGCTCTTACTATGCTAATCTACAACTTTCGACGGGGGAAGGCTAAATTTAAACAATGTTCAGTCTGAGTTCACATATTCGTCTGAAGAGCAGTACTGTTCAATATGTATTCAAACCAATTTTGTTTTTTTTTTTTTAACGACATTACGCTGTTCTTGTAAAGATAATTTAATTTAAAAACCACTCGTATCATAAATCTGTAACGGTGATTTATCTGTCAATGGATTATCATATCTGTTGGAAACTGTTGAAGGTTTCCAACGGCCTGTCAGCTGAGCCGATGTTTTGTATGCGCAAGCAAATACAAAGGGAGAAAAACCGCGGAAACGGGTTCATTGCGGTCAAAAACATATATGAACGAAGATACGAAGGAAATAAACGAAAAAACTAATTGTTTGACACACCGTAAGTGCCAGCCTAAAGAATTTACTTTGTTTTCTTTTTTAGCTAGAGTGGCAGTTTCTAACAATATCATAAGTACCAGAAATGACTTCGAAGGTCGTTGCACCAATAATCAAAAGAAGAAAAAAGGAGAATAATAATAAGAAGCAGAACATCATCTAAAATCAATCATTTTTATTGAATAATCAGACAAGATTATAAAATAATCAATCCTGCAGCTCGTTATTTATTACGACCTTCTAATAGCGTAGTCGCAAAGCTTATTTGTCCAGGCCAAGAATTGGGCTTAACTAATATGTATTTTTAGACGTTACACAGATCAAAACAAGCCTTTTCTGTCAAAAAATATTGTAATCAGGCAAACAATATTTTGACAATTGAAAAAAAGTAATGAGAATCAAATATTCAAGTGATGAAAGACCTAATTCTGCTATGTAGCTTTGTTCTGTAACTCATCTTAATTATACAGTATGGTTCGTTGCAAATTGAAATAATAAATAGTATATACAGTGGAGCACCGTTTAACCTGGTATTTTTATACGGCTGTCCGTTTATCCGAGCTGTTGAGAAATGACAGTTCACTACGAAGGTGACATTGCGTTCTCAGGAGGATATTTGAAAATACGGTTATCAGAGCACATTGACAAAACAAACAACACTATAATTCATGGCAAATTTGAAATTTCATAGAAACTGGATAATTTTTATCACAAAATAAGATAAATAACAAAAATCAGAATTTTGTGATTAAATAGATTTTTTGACTCATTATCCGTGTTTTTCGCATATCCGGGCGAGGTCGATGAGTCCGGATAAACAGCGCTCTAATTTAGATTGTTAGATTTATGGAATAGATTGTTGAACTAATACATATTATTTTTTATAGAGACTTCGAGCCGATTGACCGTATTCGCCTCTTTTAATAATAATTATTTTTTTGTATATTTATATTACATTATTATATTATTTATATTATTTTTTAAATTAATAATAATGATTAATAATATTAATAATAAATTAATAATGTGAAAAATAATAATAACAATTATAATAATGACAATAATAGTAATATCAATAATATTATTTTAATAAAAACAATAATTAAACTAATTATAATGAAAATAATCATGAAAAAAACAACATTTATAAAAATAATATTAAGCATAGTATTAATAATAATTATAAAAATATTACCCATAATTATAACACAAATAAAAATAATCATTAGAACAAGCCAGGATCGAATAGAACAGAGTGCAATAACAAACATACAAAATACGTACGAGATCAGTAGAGCGAAAGACAAAACCAAAATTGGGGCCTTTTCAGTTTTAAGTTCGTAGACTGAAATTTCAGCCTGTCAGCTGCTTACATTGCATCGCAGTTTTCGAGCAGCTATTTAAGTAGGTATAATATACAGATGGGCTTATCCCAAGATGTATGAATTTACAAGGCTGATTTTTATTGCTTCTGTTTCTGATTGAAGATTTTAAGAGTGTTTAGAGAATTCGTCAAGCCTCCAGAAAGCTTGTTTGAACAAAAATTTTCACCCATCCTGTCAAAAAATGATGTTCAAATTTGGTTATAAAAACATGCTATGAGACCACCTGGACTTCTTACACTTTGATTCTAAATTCCATCCCTTGTAGTTTTATGTGTGGTTTTGTATGGAGTGTTTACATGATTTCAGCCTCCAACTGTCAAACTTCATACAAAAAGCTGACTAGAATCGTGAAGGGCCCCATTCATAGCATCGAATAAACGAAATTGATTTTTAATTCTGTGAAGTTCACATCCCTGATGGAGTACAGCTTTTCCATTGAAGTTGTTTAGAAGCTGAAAGCAATCAAAAGCTATGTAACTCGGTCTGTAATTTCATGATTCAAACTTCAACTAAATACATCTAATATTGAACGCAACACAGTCAGTATGCTAATCTAATACTAGATGTCAATTTTCTGCATGACGGATACTGATCTACTATCCTTAAATCAAGGACTACCAATCAGTTGCTAGCACTGCCTGATTGAAAATCATGAGCAGTTCAGATGCTGAATGCAGCGAACACCACCAAAACCCATCTTCCATAAACCCAGTGCGAGGTGCCGTGTCGTCACGGGTCACTAGTGGAAAACTGAAAATACAGCATCCGCCTTATTCGCAGGTAAAGAGGACAATAGATGCAATTGCTGTTTCCATCACCTCCCTCCTCTTCAGTCGCGTGTTACTGCCGCTTAATGCTTTACTGTTTTTTTTTTCTAGTGTGTCATGCATTTTTAATATACACGTAGGCTGGGCACTGTGAGAAAATAAGAATCAGAAGAAAGAAAACAAAAAAACAGAAGAGCGAAAGCGAAAAACAACAGCACGCCCCAGCAGCCAATCATCTATGCCACGAATTGTTATGCACCTGTGTTAGCCGCCCAACTACCGAGGGACCAACCATACACCCACACGCACTAGCGATGCTAACCGATTGTCTGTCCTACCTGGAGCTGCAGTAGTCGCAAGCTGATATCGTTCTTGCACCCCCGCCGCTTCCCCATTACGATACAATCCAATGCAAACTTATACACAACCACACACACACACACGTATAGATGTGCATTCGAGGTGCATATCCTAGGCCGCGATGCAACATGCAAGGGATAGGATAGTGTTCGGCAGCATAAACAACGTCAACAATGGAGAGAATAATAACGCTAAACTAACATACCTTTAACCTTGCAAATGCTGGGTATTATTCACATTCGCGACGCAACCCAAACCCATTGTGAAAGTGTTTTACGCCTGTGCCAAAGGGTGCAAAACCGAAGGCAGTAGGGTTGGAGAGGATCGCGGATTTTTTTTTCATTTCACACTACCGCCACCCTACCCAACCTACTCCTAGGTTAACCTCCGCCCGCAGAGAATGCCGAAAGAATGGCATACCGTAAATTTGCATCGGATTGTGAATGTTCCACAAGGCGCATAAGCCAAAGCCACAGTTCCCAAATAAAACAACGGCCCTCCTCCCTACAGCAGCAGCAACGACTGCGACCGAAGGGAGGAAAAAAAAACCCACCGGTAAAATGGGCAACGCCATTGGAGAGTGGGAGGGGGGAGGACACATACGCACT